>NC_072373.2:22075530-22378560 GCF_028885625.2 Pongo pygmaeus
CTGCCCGGCTGCCACCCCGTCTGGGAGGACGTGAGGAGCGCCTCTGCCCGGCTGCCCCGTCTGGGAGATGAGGAGCACCTCTGCCCGGCCGCCCCGTCTGGGAGGAAGTGAGGAGCGCCTCTGCCCTGTTGCCCTATCTGGGAAGTGAGGAGCGCCTCTGCCTGGCCGCCACCCCGTCTGGGAAGTGAGGAGCGCCTCTGCCCGGCTGCCACCCCATATGGGAAGTGAGGAGCGCCTCTGCCCAGCCGCCCCTTCTGGGAGGTGAGGAGCGCCTCTGCCCAGCCGCCCCGTCTGGGAGGTGAGGAGTGCCTCTGCCCGGCCGCCCCGTCTGGGAGGTGAGGAGCGCCTCTGCCTGGCCGCCACCCCGTCTGGGAGGAAGTGAGGAGCACCTCTGCCCGGCCGCCCACTCTGGGAGGTGAGGAGCGCCTCTGCCTGGCCACTCCGTCTGGGAAGGGAGGAGCACCTCTGCCCGGCCACCCCGTCTGGGAGGTGAGGAGCGCCTCTGCCCGGCTGCCACCCCGTCTGGGAGGAAGTGAGGAGCACCTCTGCCCGGCTGCCCCATCTGGGAAGTGAGGAGCGCCTCTGCCCGGCCGCCACCCCATATGGGAAGTGAGGAGCGCCTCTGCCTGACCACTCCGTCTGGGAGGTGAGGAGCGCCTCTGCCCGGCCGCCCCGTCTGGGAGGTGAGGAGTGCCTCTGCCCGGCCGTCACCCCGTCTGGGAGGAAGTGAGGAGCACCTCTGCCCGGCTGCCCCATCTGGGAGATGAGGAGCACCTCTGCCCGGCCGCCCCGTCTGGGAGATGAGGAGCACCTCTGCCCGGCCGCCCCGTCTGGGAGGTGAGGAGTGCCTCTGCCCAGCTGCCACCCCGTCTGGGAGGAAGTGAGGAGCACCTCTGCCCGGCCGCCCCCTCTGGGAAGTGAGGAGCGCCTCTGCCTGGCCACCACCCCGTCTGGGAGGAAGTGAGGAGCGCCTCTGCCTGGCTGCCCCATCTGGGAAGGGAGGAGCACCTCTGCCCGGCCGCCACACCGTCTGGGAAGTGAGGAGCGCCTCTGCCTGGCTGCCCCATCTGGGAAGGGAGGAGCACCTCTGCCCAGCCGCCACACCGTCTGGGAAGTGAGGAGCGCCTCTGCCTGGTCGCCCCGTCTAGGAGGTGAGGAGCGCCTCTGCCCGGCCGCCCAGTCTGGGAAGTGAGGAGCGCCTCTGCCCGGCCGCCCTGTCTGGGAGGTGAGGAGCGCCTCTGCCTGGCCGCCACCCCATCTGGGAGGAAGTGAGGAGCGTCTCTGCCCGGCCGCCCCGTCTGGGAAGTGAGGAGTGCCTCTGCCCGGCCGCCCCCTCTGGGAAGTGAGGAGCGCCTCTGCTCGGCCGCCCCCTCTGGGAAGTGAGGAGCGCCTCTGCTCGGCCGCCCCGTCGGGGAAGTGAGGAGCACCTCTGCCCGGCCGCCCCGTCTGGGAGGTGAGGAGCGCCTCTGCCCGGCTGCCACCCGGTCTGGGAGGAACTGAGGAGCGCCTCTGCCCGGGCGGCCCCGTCTGGGAAGCGAGGAGCGCCTCTGCCCGGGCGGCCCCGTCGGGGAAGTGAGGAGCGCCTCTGCCCGGCCGCCCCGTCTGGGAGGAGAGGAGCGCCTCTGCCCGGGCGGCCCCGTCTGGGAAGCAAGGGGCGCCTCTGCCCAGCCGCCCTGTCTGGGAGGTGAGGAGCGCCTCTGCCCGGCTGCCCTGTCTGGGAGGTGTACCCAACAGCTCCGAAGAGACAGCGACCATCGGGAGCGGGCCATGAGGACGATGGCGGTTTTGTTGAAGAGAAGGGGAGGAAGTGTGGGGAAAGGAAGGAGAGATCAGATTGTTGCTGTGTCTGTGTAGAAAGGGGTGGGCATAGGAGACTCCATTTTGTTCTGACTAGGAGAAATTCTTCTGCCTTGGGATGCTGTTGATCTATGGCCTTTCCCCCAGCCCCCTGCTCTCTGAAACATGTGCTGTGTCAACTCAGGGTTAAATGGATTAAGGGTGGTGCAAGATGTGCTTTGTTGGACAGATGCTTGAAGGCAGCATGCTCTTTAAGAGTCATCACCACTCCCTAATCTCAAGTACTCAGGGGCACAAACACTGCAGAAGGCCGCAGGGTCCTCTGCCTAGGAAAACCAGAGACCTTTGTTCATGTGTTTATCTCCTGACCTTCTCTCCACTATTATCCTATGACCCTGCCATATCCCCCTCTCCGAGAAACACCCAAGAATGATCAATAAATACTTCAGAAATTAAAAAAAAAAAAATAAATAAATAAATAAAGCTATCTGGATTTTTGACCTCTAGGATGGAGAGAAGGGAAATAGATCCAAATACCTATTAGAATTGAGGAAAAGGCCAGGTGTGGTGGCTCATGCCTTTAATACCAGCACTTTGGGAGGCCGAGGTGGGTGGATCACTTGAGGCCAGGAGTTGGATCACTTGAGGCCAGCCTGGCCAACATGGTGAAACCTCGTCTCTACTAAAAATATAAAAATTTGGCCGGGCATGGTGGCTCATGCCTGTAATCCCAGCACTCTGGGAGGCCGAGGCGGGTGGATCATCTGTGGTCAGGTGTTTGAGACCAGCCTGGCCAACATGGTGAAACGCTGTCCCTACTAAAAATGCAAAAATTAGCCAGGTGTGGTGATGGGCACCTGTAATCCCAGCTACTTGGGAGGCTGAGGCAGGAGAATAGCTTGAACTCAGTGTTATAAATAAATTTTCAGTGCTGCCAAAGAAAAAAAAAAAAAAAAAAAAAAAGGCCACTGCAAGTATATGTTGCTGTATGTTCCATCAGCTCACCTCACCGCTGCAGAGACCACACAGGAAAGCTCTCCCACATATCCTGCCTGGCCTGCTCCATAATCATATGGCTTTGACCCTGTTATAGTAGGTAGCTAGTCAGGCATGAGCCGGGCAGACGAGAGCTCCCCCATCGACCCCACCAGGAATGAGGTGACCATCAGATGATGATCAGGCAGTTGTCACACTGTCTCGCTAAAATAATAATTGGTTGCAGCTGGTGCCAGAGAAAGGCAATTTCCCAATATATAGAAACGCCTGAAGCTGGTAATCAGCAGCTTCCTGATAAGATCTCGGGAGTTGTACAAGTGGGCTCATGCACGTGAACTGAGGCAAAATGGCAGAGTTTAACTGGTATATGTTCTCCTAGAGACATTCCACTGGAAAGGGAAGAATGCTTCAAGTGAGCATGCAGACAACTCCAGTAAACACACTGCACGTGCTCCCCTCCCAAGTGCTAGCAGGCCACTGTGCCTGCGGACAGCCCACCCCAAGGGAGGAATCAGTGGAGAAGGGACACAAGACACCAGAAGCATGTGAACGTATAAAACCCCAAGTCAAAAGGTCAAACCACACACTTGTCTTTCAGATCGCCCACTTGGCCCTCTTCCAAGTGTACTTCTTTTTGTTTCTGCTTTAGAGCTTTTTTTTTTTTTTTTGAGCCGGAGTCTCCCTTTGTCACCCAGGCTGGAGTGCAGTGGCATGATCTCAGCTCACTGCAACCTCTGCCTCCCGGGTTCAAGCAATTCTCCTGCTTCAGCCTCCTGAGTAGCTGGAATTACAGGCACCCACAACCATGCCCAGCTAATTTTTGTATTTTTAGTAGAGACAGGGTTTCACCATGTTGGCCAGGCTGGTCTCGAACCCCTGACCTCAGGTGATCTACCCACCTTGGCCTCCCAAAGTACTGGGATTACAGGCGTGAGCCACCACTCCTGGCCTTTGCTCTAGAGCTTTTTAATAAACCTTCACTCCTGCTCTAAAATTTGCCTCAGTCTCTCCTTCTGCCTTCTGCCCGTCAGTCAAATTCTTTCTTCTGAGGAGGCAAAAATTGAGGTTGCTGCAGACCTGTATGAATTTGTCGCCAGTAACTCGGATACCCACCACTGGTAACAACCCCAGCTGCTTTTACATCAAGTTCCACTGACCCTGGAAGCTGACCAGTAATGGTGCTTAACAGGCTGCCTAGAAGAGTCTCCAGGGTGCCCTCTGGGGGTCAAGAGCAGGTATAACCTCTTAGAGGACAGGAACTTTAACGGTTACTGAATGAATGAATCCAACCAGGCTGAGTCTCAGGGTATGACACTCAAGTAGGTGTCTGATCTTCCCCATTGTACAGACAGCATCATCCACTCTGGAACCTGGAGAAAGTACCTGGGGGCGTCAAGATTTCAGAGGTCATCAATCCCAATGGCCTTCTGATTTGAATGGTCTCCCTCCACTATCTTTCCCCATTCTCTGCTTCATTCAGCTCACTGGGCCATTAGCTTCCCCTCCCTCTAGCAGTGATAGCCCCTTGCCCCCAGGGTCCAAGGATGGAACATGTTGGACTTCCAGTCATACAGTCCAGGAAGGCTCAAGAGGAGATGCCACTGTGGTTAAAGCATCCCATAAAAGTGGCTGGCAAATCCTGGTCCTGTTCTACTTCTGTGGTGGAAACTTTACTTCTACACCCACTCAGCAAACCAGATTGTTCCCCTCTTGCTTGTCAGAAGTCCACAGGTCCTTTCAAATTTATTCCACAAATACTTATTCAGCATTTACCATATGTCAGGTACCATGCTAGGTATTAGTGATATTGCATCTACAGCTTCGGGGGAAGGAGACATTAATTAAATGAATGCACACAGATGTAATTAAACCGTGATGTTTGCTATGAGGGAAGAGCATGAGAAGTTTTAGAATAGATGACTGGAGGATCTGTTACCTGCAGGTCAGGGAAGCTTCCCCTGAAGAAGTGATGCTGAGCCGCTATCCAAGGGTCAATAGAATGAAATGAATAGAGGGGGAGATAAGGAAGAGTATGCTTGGTAGAAGGAGCTGTGAAGAAGCAAAGTCTGGAAGGCGAGAAGAGCTTGTGGTGTTTGGAGTACGGAAAGACCTGGGTGCTGATGTGAGAGAGTGTCGGGGAGAAGGGCTCTGGATGAAGGGCCTGCTGGACCTGGCGGGGCTGGGACTGTGGTGGGGATTTAAGCTAAACGGATTTAAGTAGGCTGCTAAGTGGAGAATGGATTGAGGGAGGAGAAAGCATTCAGAGGGGAGACAGAGGAGTGGTTTGGACCTGGAGAAAGGGAAGTGGATGGATCTAAGGGACGTGCTGGATTTGGAATTGAGAGGACTTGATAATGGATTGGAGGCGGAGGATTCCCAGGATTCTGACTTGCACACTTCTCTCTTTCGCATTTACAACAAATGACCCGTTACAGTCACCTCCCGTCCCGAGTGTAACCTCATTATGGTCGGGGACGTTGTCTAGTCCTCTCTGTTCTTGGTGCACAGTAAATGAATCCGTCCTCGGTGCATGAACAGCTGCTCTCCTCCACCCCGGGAGCAGGCCTGCAGGTCTCACATCCCCCGGGAGATGGCAGAGCAGGAAAACCAGCCGTCCCGTGGCCGGAACCCCGCTTCCTGCCGCAGGCGACTTTGACTCCCTGGGGAAATTTTTCCCACATTCCAAATTCCCGGAAAACAGCTCTTTCCCCAGCCTTTCGGAACTGCTTCAGTGGAGGGTGTGACATGACCAGGGAACTTCTCTTGGGGCCGAGGCCTGAACTGACTCAGTCATTTTGCAGCGAGGGCCTCTTTCTTTTCGGCGGCGACAGTTCTGCAGGAGCTTCCGTGTCGCATGGCCGGCCTTTCTCAGGGCGCGGCGCGGAGCCGACAGGGCCACCGGGGCATCTCTCCCTGCTCTGTGGCTGCAGCCCAGGCACCAAAGAGAGAGAGAGCCTAAGGGAGCCCTTCCCAGTCACGTCCCGGGGAGGTCGGCGAGAGCCCAGAGAATGCCTCACCAGGAGTCAAAAAATAGGTTTAGACGTGGGAAAGCTGGGTTAGAATACGAGAAAGAGACGGGCATGGCCAGGGAGCGGGAGACCGGTTCTGAAAGGCCAGGGGCAACAGGCTCAAAATACCCCTGGAGGATGTAGGTAAAGGACTGGGATTTACCGGCTGGGCGCGGTGGCTCACGCCTGTAATCCTAACACTTTAGGAGGCTGAGGTGGGCAGATCACTTGAGGTCAGGAGTTTGAGACCAGCCTGGCCAACATGATGAAACCTCCTTTTTATTAAAAATACAAAAATTAGCCGGGGGCCTGTAATCCCAGCTACTCGAGAGGCTGAGACAGGAGAATCGCTTAAACCCGGGAGTCATAGGTTGCAGTGAGCCGAGATCGCACCACTGCACTCCAGCCTGGGCGAGAGAGAGCGAGACTCCGTCAAAAAAAAAAAAAAAGACTGGGTTTTACCAAGGAAATACGGCTCTCTGAGTGAGGAAAGAGCAAACCGAAGGCTGGGGGCAGATGAAAGAATAGAGAACAAGGGCCGAGTGAGGAACACAGAAAGCTGAAGGGCACTTAAGGGGACACATTGCCATCAGGAGCGGAAATCAGAATCCAGAGCCATCTCACCTAATGTTGATGATATGGTTTGGCTGTGTCCCCACCCAAATCTCATCTTGAATTGTAGCTCCCATAATTCCCACGTGTTGTGGGAGAGACGCAGTGGGAGATAAGTGAATCATGGGAGTGGATCTTTCCCGTGCTATTCTCATCATAGTGAATAAGTCTCACAAGATCTGATGGTTTTATAAAGGGAAGTTTCCCTACAGAAGCTCTGTTCTCTTGTCTGCCACCATGTGAGACCTGCCTTTCACCTTCCCTCATGATTGTGAGGCCTCCCCAGCCATGTGGAACTGTGAGTCCATTAATCCTCTTTCTTTTGTAAATTGCCCAGTCTCTTTTCTTCCTCACCCCTCCTACTTCTACTCCTTCTATTTTCTGGCCTCTTGCTCATTAAAGAGTAGGAAGAACTAGTGGGTTCCCAGTTTCAGGAACTTCACTACACTGACCACACGTATATCTCCCTCAACCTGACTCATACCTGAAGTGCCATAATTTAATTTCATAGTTGTATTAATCTAGGTTTATGCTCATATTTTAGTATATATTACATATTTGATTAATTTTTTTTTCAACAAACATTCCATCACACATACTCTAGAAGGATAATACGTTTACCTGTTATCAGTCATTTCCTCCTTAATTTTGATTCCTGGTTTCCATGTGTCACCTCTAACTGGTCTTGTGTAATAGATCCATACTTTGGTCTCCTGGTCAGGACTGCCCGATAGTGTCCGTCCTCTGAGTCTACTGGCAGACATTACCTGGCCTTGTCCTTGACCACTCCTTGCTTGTAGTTCAAGTGCTCCAGCCACCTTGCGCAACCTGCAGTTCTCTGATGCATCATTCTGTATCACATACCTGCATCTTTGCTTGTTGCCTCTATTGCCTGAGGTATTTCTTGACCTGTTGTATTAGTCAGGATTCCTCAAAGAAGCAGAACTTATAGTCTGTGTGTGTGTGTGTGTGTGTGTGTGTATTTATTGAGACAAGGTCTTGCTCTGTCACCCAGGCTGAAATGCAGTGGTGCAGTGGTGTGATCTCGACTCACTGCAACCTCCACCTCTTGGGCTCAAGAAATCCCCCAACCTAAGCCTCCTGAGTAGCTGGGACTACAGGCATGTGCCACCATGCCCAGCTACTTTTTTTTTTTTTTTTTTTATTTTTGGTGGAGATGGAGTTTCGTCATGTTGTCCAGGTTGGTCTTGAACTCCTGGGGTCATGCCGTCCACCTACCTTGGCCTCCCAAAATGCAGTATTACAGGTGTGAGCCACTGTGCCCAGCCCTGTATTTTTTTGTAATTATAGAAATTCCCTCACATGAGGAGGCTAATCAGTCTCACAGTCTGCTATTTGCAAGCTGGAGAACCAGGAAACTGGTGGTGTAGTTCAATCTGAGTCCAAAGGCCTGAAAATCAGGAGTGCCAATGTCCGAGGGCAGGAGAATATGGATGTCACAGCTCAAAAAGAGCAAATTTGCCCTCCTTCCACCCTTCTGTTCTATTTAGGATGTCAAGGGATGATGCCCACCTACATGGATGAGCGCAGACCTTCTTTACTCAGTCTACTGATGAGCTAATCTCTTCCAGAAACACCCTCGCAGACACATCCAGAAATAATGTTTTATCAGCTATCTGCACATCTAATTGACACATAAAATTACCATCACAAATTCACTCATTGTCAATGTGGCACCCATATGCATTGCATCTCCTTAAACCATACTTAATCCCCAAATAAAAACAATAACAAGATCCTAATTCTAACATGACATATTTATCTCATACTAATGCCTTCCCCAGAAGAGGAGATGAAGCTCTTGAGTGATGTTTACTGTTCTCCAGGTAAACACTATGATGTAAATTTAACTTAAATACCGATATAAAGTGAATACATCTTATGTTACATAATAAGAGAGTAAGAGAAGAAAGAAAATGAAGGTATTTGCTTAAAACATGTGTACATATACACAAACATATAACAAAATGAGGAGGATATACTCATGTCAGTTACAGTCCTCATTTCCGTAACTGGTCATGTGGTCATAGCTGGTATTGATCACTACCTTCTTCTACTACCCATTCTGTATTCCATTTGCCTTCAGCAAGCACTTCAGCTGGTCGAGGTTTGTTACCTGGTGGAGTGACACAAACTTCATACCTGAAGGATCTGGGTCATTCATAGTCCTGCCTGGATTGCACTGTTGTAGTTTTCCGTCGACCTTAATCACAGGGTGTGGTAATACTAAGAGATGCCCTAAGAGACCTCCTGTATTCCAGACAGACTCTTCCTTACCTCCATTGTGGAGTGGAGGTCCAATTTCCCCTTTGGAAGTTTGGATCAGTCACCCCAACCAACACAGTAACTCCCTTCTTGGCCTATTGACTCAGAGGCATAAAGAGCCCAAAGAGGCTGGGTGGCAGTCTTAGCTTCCAGTTCAATTGAATCATTGTTGTGTTTCTTAATGGAAGCATTCCTCCCTCCAGAACTAAGACCTCTAGGCCAGCAGAGCATAAAATTGCAGGAACAGGAAACAAAAATTTTGCTAGTGGGTCACTAGGGGTAATGGCGAGTGGTGCCATTTCTATTTCCACCCCTTGATTCCTGGACCCTTGAATCTTGACCCTCAGAGAAACAGCACCATATATTGGATGCTGATTCAGAGCACGTATAGCCTCCTGAATAGCCTTTCCCTGGCATCACAAGGCATTGCCACCTAGCTGGAGTGATAACTGAGACTAATCACCTCTTAAAGCCCCCGCTTCTCAATACTGCCATACTGGTGAATAAATTCTGACATGAATTTTGGAGGGGACAAATATTCAAACCATAGCAGGTGGTAAACTTCATGTTGTGTGTATTTTACCACAATTTCTTGAAAAAGCCATTAGAGCCACCGGTCGTAATTTGGGAATCTTTAGACTGTATAGGTGACAACTAAAGTCATGATCTCACCGAGAGAGAGAACAGTGGAGGAAACTACTAGTTGTAGGGTTGGCAGAGTAAAAGGAAGATGCAAGGGGGCCTGTGACATCAGACGGAAAAGAGGAAGGAGTAGTAGCATCCAAATGGATGAAGGAGAGCTCATCTTAGGGTCGGAAGCTACAGACACATCAAGAAAGAGAAGGACTAAGGGGAATCCTGTATTTAGTGACAGAGAGAGCATTTATGACCTAGGTGGGGGCAGCTTCAGGGGAGAGGTTGGGTAGAATCCAGATTGCAATGGAGTGAGGAGTGTGTGAGCTGAGGAAGTAGGAAAAGAGTGCAGCATCCTGGAAGCCTGTTTATGACAGATGGAGAGGGAAGATGGTGATAAAGACAGATGCAGCTGGCTATCCTACATTGATGACAAGATCACTAGCTTTGCAACTTGCCACAAGGTCATGCTCATTCAAGCATCCTTTTGGGTATATACAGATTCCAATGCCCATATGAACCTCTAGCCCACCGACAGAGTAATGACTTGAGGAATCGGCATTCTAGTTGATACATTTTCCCTCAAAAGTTTGGTTAGCTCAAGGTTAGATCTGACAAGATCAAGTTTTTGAAATTGCAAAGCTCAAGACATTGAACTGTTTGGAGATCCCCACATGCCCACACTGTACCTCTCTTCTATGTCTTTCTTAAACCGTCCTCCCTCCATGAAATGTTATCCCTCAGACACACATGACTTGTTTTATTTTATCTTTAAAATTTTTTTGTAGAGACGGGGTCTTCCTATGTTGTCCGGGCTGGCCTTGAACTCTTGGGCTCAAGCAATCCTCCTGCCTTGGCCTCCCAGAGTACTGAGATTACAGGCATGAGCCACTGCACCTGGCCACAATTTGTTTTATCCTTACACATTCTCTGAGGCTCAGTTGAGTTTCACTCCTGTTTCCCTCACTGAACAGCTTCTTGTTTCTATAGCCCTTGCTCCCAGCATATGTGTAGATGTTCTGAAGTGCTTATGGAATTAGTGAGTAGATGGCAAAGAAATATGAGGTTGAAAATGCTTAATGAATAACACGACAAAAAACCTATTATTTAACGAGCAGTATTTATTGAACGTTTGCCAGGCACACATCAGGTATGACCAGTGTACAAAAAGATAGGGACTCTCTCCTTAAAGAGCGTATCCATGGGAGTTCTTTTATCACACCTTTCATAGTTGAAAGGAGAATGGTAGTTATATTTGGCCTCTGTGCTCTCAAAATTATTTGTACATACTTGAAGCTGGCACATTGTGTACAATAAATCTTTGTTGACCAGATGAATGAGCCTTAACTATAGAACTCATAATATGATTTTTTAGTTTTTATGTGTGATTTTCTCCTCCACATCATGAGCTCTTGGAAGCCAGGAAGTATGCCTTACTTATGTTTGTTAACAGAATCTAGCACAGAGCTTTGTACATAGTAAGTGTCAAAAATGTTTATTGGCTAAAAGAATGAATTTCTAATAGAGGTAAGAGCAATGCATGCACAGCCACACATACATGTATTTTACATTCTCTTCCCCCCCCACCTTTTTTTTTTTTTTTTTTTGCATAGGAAACCAGGTGAAAAATCCATTTCTTGTTATTGGTTTTTAATGGGCCTGGATGTTTCTGCAGCCGTCCTCCGCAGTTTGCTCTGGCTGTGGCAAAGACTCTCACTGCATCAATTGAGGTTCCGAAGGATCTGGGAGGAAGCACATCAGTTGGGGGCTTGGTGCCCTTGGTCCTCATAGAGCCTGTGACTGTGATGACACATAGCATTTCTTTGAAAGGGCAGGTGCTGGTTGATAGACAATACAGCTTTGCACCTGGAGTGTGGGAATGTGGGACGTTTAGATGAGGCTGCCCAGCTGAACTCTATGCTTAACTTTATTAAATTCTCCAATGAATATATGAAATTTACCAATATGTACCCAAACAAGAGATACCCAGGGGATGTCTAGTCTAGACTTCCCCTCCTCTAGCCCTCTTATACAACAAAAAACAGCAAACAAAAAAAACTTCTCTGTCCCTTTCCACATTTGTCCTGCCTGCAGGGGAAATGGGTTTGTCTAAGCAAGGAAGAGGTTTTCCAGCAGGGTTAAGAGGGAAGGATATATATGTATATATACTTTTTTTTTTTTTTTTTTGAGGCGGAGTCTCGCCCTGTCGCCCAGGCTGGAGTGCAGTGGCATGATCTCGGCTCACTGCAAGCTCCGCCTCCTGGGTTCACGCCATTCTTCTGCCTCAGCCTCCCAAGTAGCTGGGACAACAGGCACCCGCCACCACACCCGGCCAATTTTTTGTATTTTCAGTAGAGACGGGGTTTCACTGTGTTAGCCAGGATGGTCTCAATCTCCTGACCTTGTGATCCGCCCGCCTTGGCCTCTCAAAGTGCTGGGATTACAGGCATGAGCCACCGCGCCCGGCCAGGATAAATATTTTAAATTTTGTTCCCCTTCAGCAATGGAATGCACTTGTCAAAGAACAGAAGACACACCCTCAGAGCTGCAGGAGATATCATTTCAGAAGTTCTGGATGTTGCCCCAGGGGCTGCCATGGTGACTGTAAAACTGGTTGGATCAGAGCAAAGATGACAGCCCTTCCTGCCTGCTCCTTGGCCAGCTCAGCTCCCTGTGACCTTGTCCTCTGGGAGGCAGCCCTCCAGTCTCCACACTTCCATGTTTTCCCCACCCTGGGTAGGAGCACTAATAGCTCATGATTCTTACTTCGGTGCATGTTCTTACTGCCCCTCTGCTTTGATGAGTAACACCA
Source organism: Pongo pygmaeus (assembly GCF_028885625.2). NCBI lineage: Eukaryota > Metazoa > Chordata > Mammalia > Primates > Hominidae > Pongo > Pongo pygmaeus. Next base: position 22,087,675 of record NC_072373.2, read on the forward strand.
AGCAGATAGTGCAAGGTCAGCCAGCGAGGGAATGCCCTGGATGACAGTTCTTTCTTCTGGGTCTTCCAGCATTTGGCCTCAACTCCATAAACAGCAATGGGAAAGCCTCACACTTTCTTGATCTGCAGCCGGATTTCTGTTGAACCAGCCTGATTTCTTTCCTGCTCTCTTCAGGGGCTGGGGGGTTGTCCTAAATCATATTCTGTTTTTCCCAAGGAAACGAGCTGGCTTCCTCTACAGCTATTTTTCTGCTCTTCATTACTTGTAAATTTCAACTCTCCAGCCTCCAGCTACACAAATTTACAAACTATTATTAGTAGCTCTGTGGAAACTTCATATTTGAAATGTTTTCTGATAAAAGAACGGGGACATTCTTTGTTAAAAAATTATTTCAGAAATACTTAGCTCATTTCTCCCTATTCTAGCTGTTTTCCTCTGTGTTTCCCAGCTCACTGCCAGATGCAGTCTTTTCACAGCTTTGCAAAACTGCTGTTTAATTTGACACAGTGTTAACAGTTATTAATTAAGGTGGTGGGAATATAGGTTTTAGTTACAGTATTATTTAGACTTTTCTGTAACTTTTATATTTATCAGAAAAGAACAACCATACAATAAATGGCTTTTTGTCCTCTTTTCACGGGGTTCTGTTGGTGGTTCTGTTGCTATCTCAGTTCCCAAGCTGTTCGCAGGACCATGCTGTTTCCTGTGTGTACAACGAGATCTCAGTGTTCCAGGGCGGTGTTTCTCCCACCTAACAGCCCAGACTTGCCAACCATTCTTGCTGGACTAGGAAATGAACCACTGATCCTAAAGATTAGAAAACAAAATAGGGAGATATAGGGTCCCCAAGGACCTCTCTATTTAACTCTACCTCAGATTACTAGCTTTGTTCCAACGACTTTGCTTCAGTTCCCAGAGAAAATAACCAGGCTCTTGAGGTGGGCTGACCCCACTAAAGCTGCTGGGGTGGTCTGGACCAAAATGCCACATCATATGACATTTGAGGGAGTACAGGAGGAAGGTGTTGATTCCAGAGCTTCACGTTTTAGCTAGACTTGGTTACACCCTTATTTGCCATCTTTTAGCCAACAAACTGCATCCCCGTATGCGCTTTCAGCATCTGCATTTGGAACAGCAGTTCTCAAGTTCGTATGTGTATCAGAATCACCTAGAGAACTTGTTAAAATGCAAATTTGTGGAATCCACCCCCAGAGTTTCTGATTCAGTAATAATGGGATGAGGCCTGAGGCTTTGCATTTCTTTTTTCTTTTCTTTTTTTTTTTTTGAGATGGAGTTTCACTCTTGTTGCCCAGGCTAGAGTGTAGTGGCACGATCTCGGCTTACTGCAACCCCTGCCTTCCAGGTTCAAGCAATTCTCCTCCCTCAGCTCCCGAGTAGCTGGGATTACGGGCTGTGCTAATTTTTTGTATTTTTAGTAGAGACAGGGTTTCACCATGTTGGTCAGGCTGGTCTCGAACTCGTGACCTTAGGTGATGCATGCACCTCGGCCTCCCAAAGTGCTGGGATTACAGGTGTGAGCCACTGCACCTGGCTCAGGCTTTGCATTTCTAACAAGCTCCCAGGGGACGCTGATGCTGCTGATTGGGAACAGCAGTTTAAGAACCACTGCTTCAGGAGATAGGACTGGTGGTTGTATCTTACCTGTGGGCTGGGGTGAAAATAAAGGTCAAGAGGGGAAGAGATGTGGTGTTTCGTACAGTTCTGTGAGTTGTTTTTTTTTTTTTTTTTTTTTTCGAAGACAAGTTTGCTGTCTGTCACCCAGGCTGGAGTGCAGTGTCTTGATCATAACTCACTGCAGCCTAGAATTCCTGGGCTCAAGGGATCCTCCTGCCTCAGCTGCCTGAGTAGCGACTGGTCTCAAACCCTTGGGCTCAAGCAATCCTCCCACCTCAGCCTCCCAAAGTGCTGAAATTACAGGCATCAGCCACTGCGCCTGGCCCAGTTTGGTGTTTTTACATATGCTTATAATTTAGCAGTACACGATTTCCATTACTCCATGCTCCAATAGTTGTGGGAAAGAGAGGCACTGTTTGGGAAGGGGCACATCAGTGTGTATCCCAACCCAGAAGCTATATTCTCTGCTCTTATAGTGACCCTGTCCACGCCCTGGTTGGAAATCAACTTGAAATTTGCATCTGTAGATTTTTTTTTAAGTGTACTAATACGTGTCTCAAAATTTCACAGCACAACTGGTGTTTGAAGCCATGTTTTGGGGTGTTCTAATTCTACCTACCCATCTCACTCTCTGTTCCCATGGCAGCTGTGCCTTACCAACTGATTGAGTGTCTGGTTGTCACCTGTCCATGCCACCCTCCCAGCCCATACAGGACCACCCTCTGGGGGCTCTGCAGCAAGCCTCAATGCACTGTGGACCAGCTGGCTGTGTCCCAGGAGTTCTTGGGGACCTGGCTGTCTCCTGATGTGATTTAAAGTTTGAATTATTGGTGACAATAATGGAACTGCTCAGGAGTGGAAAATCCCCAATACATATGTCCTGTGCCCTTTTAGAGAAAAGGAAGAGCTTAGGGGTGGGGAGGAGCATTCTTTGTTTTCATTGCCTAGTACATTTCCCAAAATGATCCCCACTTCTAACATTTAGCCCTGGGAGGAAAATTCCCAAATAAGTTGTAATAATCTGAAATCTTAGCCAGCAGGAGCAGAGGGAAAAATGTTGGTAATCCGCTATCTTTTTTATCACGTAACAGTAAAACTTTATTTTTGCTATGAGACTTTATTTTTAGGGTGGTGAATAGTCTCTGTAGAGGGTGATGGCTTCATTTTTATCCTCTCTGTAAGATGGTAATGCATTATGCACATACTATACTGCATTAATATTTCTTCCATTAATAACTTCTCATATATGAGAAAGTTAAACAATATCTATCTTAAAATAATGTTTTGTCTTATGTTGTACACTTTGAGAGTGTTTTAGAAAAATCCCTCTGTCCTCCCTAATGTTACATAATTTTTTTCTGCGTAAATTAGACTTTATTACTTTTTCCCTACCAGAAATCTTAGATCTGGGGGCATTTTTTATGAATGATGGAGAAAATTTGGTGCCTTATCTGGAGAGATAGAGAGATATAACTATTGGTCATAGGAAAAAAAAAATTAGGGTAGTCAGTGTTCTTTGGACTGGGTTTCATTTGTGTTTTAATACACTTCGCCATTAGATGGTAGCACAGTAATAGACATAACGATTTAGGGGTACAGGCACGGTCTCATCCCCCATTTTAAATAAGATCAGAAAGGTCTAAGTTGGTTTAATAGAATCATCAGGTGGTCTTTGTCAACCCCAACACCATAGATTTGGGTCTAGGACCTTAGTCCTAAAACTGGCAAGTCAGATTGGGGGTGAATGTTATAAACAGGAACATTGGTTTCAGGTTGCCCTGTTACCTCCAGATCTGGGATAATTATCATTTAAGCCTAAAAATGCTCAGATGGGTTGGGGGTGTTGTTTTGAGACTCCTTAGCACAGCTTTTGGCTTCTCTTTTTCTCCCCTCCCCTCCCCTCCTCTTTCTCTTTTTCTTTCTTTCTTTTTCTTTCTTTCTTTCTTTTCTTTCTTTTCTTTCTCCTCCTTCTCTCTCTCTCTGTTTCTTTCTTTCAACAGGGTCTTGCTCTGTCACTCAGGCTGGAGTGCAGTAGTGTGATCACAGCTTACTGCAGCCTCAAACTCCTGGGTTCAAGCAGTCCTCCCACCTCAGCCTCAGAGTAGCTGGGACAATGGGCACACATCCTCATACCTGGCTAAGTTCTCGAAATTTGGATGTCGAAATATATAATTTATTATTACCTCATGACATAGCTATTGTTTATCCAACATTCAAATTAAATACATTTCTTTGAATTAGTATTGAATTTCTCTTCCTTGTGTCTATACTTTCCTAAATTGATGTTTAAAAAACAAGCAAGGCCAGTGTTTGGCAACTTCTCTCCCACATCATTTGTGACCTGGGAAAGGAAAAAATGGCTCTTCTCCAGTCTGTCGGTTTCAAGGGTCAGCTGCCCTTTGACATCAATGTCTTCCTGTCTTCTGCAGTGTCGTAAGGTATCATTAACAGGAATTCTGTGTCCCAGGGGGACAAAAGAAAACCAGGTCAAGGGAACTTGCATGGAAGCTTAAACGTTTTTAAGAATGGCACATTTGGCTTCATTTTTAACATAATTGAAAGACTCTCTAACAGTATTAGAAAGCTAATGGGGCTATACATGGCTGATAGAAATAGAAAAGAATCCAGTTCGACCTAGTTTCCATAAAGATAATGAGTCCAAGAAGAAAACAAATCTGGAGAAATAGAGAAAACAGAGCGGATTTGATTTACAAACATTTTCCTGTTTTTGGAATTAAGGTGATGGAGTCTCAGTGGGGCTCCACGGGTCCTAGACTTGCCAGGGCAGTTCGTTCCACCTCTGTGGGAGCCTGCATCCGTGCCCCCAGCACAGTTAATGCTCCTTTAGGAGCTTGGCACTGCCAATCCCTCATTCATTGGGCCATTGCTACAGGGTGTTTCACTGTTAACTCACAGGCTTCTCCCTCTTCCCCTACCCTTTCCAGGGACCATCATAACTGTCACAGTCAGAAACCAGCCCTCCACATCCCGAGTCTGGGGCTCTCACCAATCCTTCTAGTCTGGGTACATCCCCACTACTGCAGGGAGAGTTGCCAGCCAGATGAGCAAGGACCTAGACTGCCTATTGGGGGCAGCCCTGCCTCAGTGGGCCACTCTCTAGCCACCCAGCCTGTGTCCCCATTCTGAGGAACACAGACCCACTCATCTCCTTCGAACTGTTAGAAAATTACTTTTACTAGTCAGTCGCGGTGGCTCACTCCTATAATCCCAGCACTTTGGGAGGCCAAGGTGGGTGGAACTCCTGAGGTCAGGAGTTTGCGACCAGCCTGGCCAATATAGTGAAACCCCATCTCTACTAAAAATAGAAAAATTAGCTGGGCGTGGTGGCGGGCACCTGTAATCCCAGCTACTTGGGAGGCTGAGGCAGGAGAATTGTTTGAACCTGGGATGCAGAAGTTGCAGTGAGCCAAGACTGTGCCACTGCACTCCAGCCTGAGCAACAAGAGCAAACTCTGTCTCAAAAAAAAATAAAGAAAGAAAATTACTTTTCCTGAGGCCAGGTGCAGTGGCTCATACCTATAATCCCAGCAGTTCAGGAGGCCGAAGCGGGCGGATCACCTGAGGTCAGGAGTTTGAGACCAGCCTGGCCAAAATGGTGAAACCCCATCTCTACTAAAAATATATTTTAAAAAAGAAAAAGAAAAAAGAAAATTACTTTTCCTAGAAAACAGGTGCTTCCTCCAGGCCCTGGGAAGTCTGCTGTCTTTTCCTTCAGCATACTTTTTCTGACTACCCGTGGGGAAATTCCTAGGTGAAACGAAGCCTCCACCCATCCACCCTCCTTCTCTCTGACTGGGAACCTTATCTTCCAGCCGTGCCGTATGAAGGATCTGGATATAGAAATATATAGCAGTATGATTTACTACATTTATAACTGCATGCAGTGCTATGCTGGTAAATGTTAGTAACCAGAGTTGGCTGGGGAAGGGAGAGGAGAAAACTCTAACTTGTAGCATTTGCTTATTTCGATGTGTACATACTCTGGGATCTGCATTTGGGGAACTCCTGTGAAAGCAGCCTTGGCAGAGGAGGTAGGTAGAGGAGAAAACAGGGCTGCATTTAGGAAAGAATTGCACTTCCACAGAGAGCGGGGACCAACAGATGGAAGCCTCATGGCAGAGAGAGTAGGCTGGGAGACATTCTAAATTCAATCCAAGCCTGGGGAGCTGAGATGGACGGGACAATTGTAACAGGGAGAGCCTGGTAAGAACTGTGTCTCCCGAGCTCTGCTCTTTCCTACAGAATGGGCGTGGGAAGTGCTGGAAAGCCGCTTCTTTAAATGAATATTAAATTGTTAATATTCTGGATTCTTGGCCCAGACATTGAATTTCTTTTCTTTTCCTTTTTTTTTTTTTTTTGACAGGTTCTTGCTCTGTCACCCCCACTGGCATGCAGTGGTGCAATCATGGGTCATGTGCAGCCTCAACCTCCTGGGCTTAAGTGATTCTCCCACCTCAGCCTCCCGAGTAGCTGGGACTATAGGTGCTCACCACCATGCCCAGCTAATATTTTGTATTTTTAGTAGAGATAGGGTTTCGCCATGTTGCCCAGGCTGGTCTCAAGCTCCTGGGCTCAAGTGATCCTCCCACCTCAGCCTCCCAAAGTGCTGAGATTGCAGGTGTAAGCTACCATGCCTAGCCCCTAATCTATCCTTCCTTCCTTTCTTTTTTCTTTTCCTCTAGGCAAAGAACTTTATTAACCTTTGTTTCAAACTTTATTCCCAGGCTTCTTCGGCCTAATTAACTGCAAAGAATGAATTGTGTATAAGCACAAACTGAAAAGAGCTGCAGTGTCCAAGGGGCTTGGGCTTAAAAATATTAGAGATCTAGATTTTATCAGATTCATAAACAAAAAATTCTTTACAAGCAGTCATAATATAAAATAGCAGCTCCCAGTAACTTCTTCAAGTTTTATCTTCAGAAGTTGACTCAATTCAGTTTGTCTCATTCTTGGAAGCCTCATCAAAATTCTCCACAAGACCTGGAACTTCATCATCATCATCATCCTCTCCAGTAGCAAGTGGTGCTTTTCCATCCACAGATTGTTTGGGCAGAGCTTCAGCCAGTCTCCTTAAACTAGTCAGACTGACTGCAGCAAGCTGGTTTAAGATGCTGTGTAGCATTTCTGTCAGCTGCTTTGTCTCAGCATGGCCTGTAATCGTGAAAGTGTTCACTGCCAGAGATGCCTGAACTTCAGGGTTGTTCAAGTGGATCATTGTTCCTTGGAGTTTTTCCTGGTTCATGATTGTTTCTTTTATCTTGTCGGAGTGGATAAGGGGCCGCGCGGGGGACTAGGGTTGGTGCTCAGGGGGTCTTGGGTGGACCAGCTGAGACTAGGCGCACACACGCGGCGATGCAAGATGGCAGCTAAAGGCTTTCTTTTTTTTCTTTCTCTCTCTCTCCTCTCTCTCTTTCCCCCTCTCTCCTCTCTCTCTTTCCCCGCTCCCCTCCCCTCCTCTCCCCTCCCCTCCACTTCCCTCTCCTTTCTCTAGCTCTGTTACCCAGGCTGGAGTGCACTGGCATGATCATAGCTCACTGCAACCTTGAACTCCTGGGATCAAGCAATCCTCCCGCCTCAGCTGGGACTACAGGCATGCACCACCATGCCCAGCTGTTTTTAAACTTTTTTTTAGAAAAGAGGTCTCACTTTGTTACCCAGGCTAGTCTTGAACTCCTGGTCTCTAGTGATCCTCTCTCCTCAGCCTCCCAAATCGCTGAGATTATAGGTGTGCTCCACCATGCCAGACTCAGACAATTCCTCGAATGAGACTGTATTTTGTGATTTAAAATGCCCATAGAGTGATCTAATACCTTAGAGTGAGCAGAAAAATTCTGGAGTACTCATAATTTTTATCTAATGGCAGGAAAGAGCTTTCCTCATGGAATAAATTTTGAAGGAGCAGTGGGTAATAAAAATAAATTTGCTTTTTGATCACATCCCATGAGCAGTGCTGGTCCAACGAATGGATTTGGTGGTTAATGGTGAGCATCAGGCCTCCTAAGACCAACCTAATCTGCAGGGTTCCTTGCTGTGGGCTCAGTGGGAGCAGAGCCATCTGGGGAGGAGCGGGTGAGCCCAACTCATTCTGTGGGAGGAGTTGCTTCAACAGACTTGGATTGAGGTAAAGGCTGAATTTAAAAATATATCTTTTAATAAGATGATACATTTGCAGACGGAGTTATTGCCCATGTCGAAACTTTGTGGGACAGATTCCTACTCCTAACTTGGTTTTTGTTGTCATTGTTGTTGTTTTGTTTCGTTTTGAGACAGGGTCTCACTCCGTTGCCCAGGCTGGAATGCAGTGGCACAGTCACTGGTCACTGCAGCCTTGACCACCCCAGGTTTAGGTGATCCTCCTGCCTCAGCCTCTTGAGTAGCTGGGACTATAGGCCTGCACCACCACACTCAGCTAATTTTTGTATTTTTTGTAGAGACAGGGTTTTGCCATGTTGTCCAGGCTGGTCTTGAACTCCTGGACTCAAGTGATCCGCTCATCTCAGCCTCCCAAAGTGCTGGGATTATAGGCGTGAGCCACCATGCCTGGCCCCCACTCCCATTTGTGATTTGTGCAGAATCTTCTGCCAGCCCCTTACATGACTCCTGAAGGGTGAGAATTTTCCCCTAAAGTCTCCTCCAGAAGCCCACACTAGAATCTACCACACTAACCAAATTTCATCGTGTGATGTTTCATAAGGAATTAGAATGAGTTATAGCCATGCTTCAGGCAGACAGTGGGTCCAGTTTGGAGAATCTGACCCCAGTGACAAGTCCAACTCCTTAGGGATTTTTTTAAAAATTTTTAATTTTTAGTTTTTTGTAGAGATGGGGTCTCACTATATTGCCCAGGCTGATCTCAAATTCCTGGCATCAAATGATCCTCCCACCTTGGGCTCCCAAAGTGCTGGGATTACAGGCATGAGCCACCATGCCCAGCCCTCCTTAGGGATCTTGATAAAAGATGTTAATGGAAAACTGGATTAAGATCTAACATACTTATATATTCTTCCAGGCTCCTTGAAGCTCCAGAAGTCTTTGATTCTCTGTCTTCTTGGCTGTAGCACAGTCCAAGAGTCAGAATTTTTGCCATTCTCCAGGCAGTGTAATGTTTGCACTGTGTGTGTGTGTGTGTGTGTGTCTGTTCTGTGAGCTGCCATGGCCACCGCTGCAGGCTGCAGCTGGTGTTGACGGTGCAGAAGCGCTGAGTCACTGGCTGTTTAGCGACCCTTACATCACGTTCCATTGTCCTTTCTTCCTTTCTAGGCTTTGAGAGCCCTTTCAGTGTTTTTATTTTGTTTTGTTTTTGCCCAGGGCCTCTCCCTGGTAGGAAATCAGGGTGTAAAAACTGAGACGGTGCTGGGGCTCCCGAACAAAGCTGTGCAGAAGGACAGTGGATCCCTGCAGGCTGCTGAGGACACCCAGCAACCCAGATTCATGTGCTGGAAGCACACGAGGGCCCTGGGCCAGCCCCAGCAGGGCCCTGGAGCCCCAGGGTGGGCTCTGACTCACATTTTTCTGCAGCTCTCCCTGCTGTGCTGGTTTCAACTGGAGCTGATGAGTTTAACGATCTCTTTATAAGTTCTGAATCCAACATTCTTTGTGCCCGTTTTAGCACAAGTGTAACAGGTGGTGCTAATTATCAGTGTGACATAAATTCTTGGAGAGGTAGCCTCTGGAGAGGGCTATACAGATTTTTTTAAATGACTATTTTGACCCAACAAGCTTGTGACTTTATTACAGTTGTTTTGTTATTAAAAAATACCTATTTATTATGGAAACATTGGGGAAAAAACAAAACATCATAAAGGATGAAGTAAAGGTTATTCGTATTCCACCACCCAGAGATGATCACATTTTGATATATAATCTTCTAATATTTTTTCTAAATATGGATTGATATGCACGTACATTTTACATAATTGGGCCCACATTGAGCATTTATTTAAACTGAGAAATATGCTGTGAATATACTCTTACGTCATTGAGCCATATTCTAGAAGTGCTGCAAATTAATGCAGTATGAGCAGAGAGATAAGATACATCTTGGATTGTTTTATTTGCTGTCAGTTCATTTCTATTTGTAGGATCTTTCTCTTGCCAGAATAGCCTCATTTACAGGTCCTGTCCCTTCCTCCCACCCCTGCAAGGTAGCTAAAGCATTTTCTCAGGTAATCATCCCACACTATCTCTGCATTTTTTTTTTTTTTTTTTTTGGTATATAAACTATTTATTAACAGACAAGGCCTACAGACTTATTCCTTCTTGGACACACCCATAGTACAGACATGGTAGCCAGTGGTCTTGCTGTGCTGGCCTCAGACACGAAGGCCCCAGAGGTGGCGCAGCCCTCTATGGGCCTGAATCTTCTTCAGTCACTCCAGGTCTTCACAGAGCTTGCTGTCCATTGGCTGGGATCTGCCTATATTTTCCAACCTTTACATCCTTCTGTCTGTTCAAGAGCCAGTCTGGGATCTCGTACTGGCATGGATCCTCCGTAATGGTGATCACACGTTCCGCCTCATCTTCAGTGAGTTCTCCGGCCCTCTTGGTGAGGTCAAAGTCTGCTTTCCTTAACACCGCATGAGCATATCTTCGACCCACAGCCTAAATGGCAGTGACAGCAAAGGCTTTTTTTCTGCCGCCCACCAGTGCTGGTGTTGAGTACTCACAAAATATGCTGGAACTCTTCAGGGATCACTAGAGACATGGTGGCCGCAGAGGCGGCAGCATGTAGGCCTCCTGTGGAGGAGAATCTCTGCTTTTTTTAAAACGCTTTCTGGGAAGCCCTAGGACCAGCTAAGATCTAGCTGGATCAGTAATTCTCAATCTTGAGCTCACATCAGAATCTCCTGGAAGGCTTGTCAAAGGAGACTGCTGGGCTTCACCCCTGGAGTTTCAGTAGGGCTGGGGTGGTAGACACGTTCCCAGGCAAATGTTGCTCATGTTGGTTTACTACTGAGAACCACTGATTTGGGGGAATGGATGAGCAGTTTGCTTCCTCCAAGCCCTCTCCCAGTGTTCCTTGGCTACTTGTCTTTTTCCCTTAGAGCGTTTATTTTGTCTCCAAATTCTTTGCTTGTAACCACTCCCTATGCTGTCTTCTCGTGGTGTCGCTCATGCATACAAAGGACAGAAATATTTTCTTAATGGAGGGCTGGAATCCAAAGGGTTCAAGGAGCCCCCCAGTACCCATGAGAGTAGAAGCCAGGGTGATTCGTCCTTCCCTGTCACTGCGGCATAGTCTCCTGAAGAGCTGGCTCAAAAGGAAATGCACAGATACCGGGACTATTTGTTAAAGGAAATGACACATTATCCTCTTCCCAACATCTGGTCGTTCCTGAAAGACAGTCAAGCCCCGATAATACTGTTGACTCACTAGAAGCCTGTGTCTTCTTTCCCGAGGGAGGTGGAGATGAACCAAGGAGGATAGAATCTATTTTTGTGTCGGCCCAAGGGGATGCCTTGGGGAGGGGGCAATGGGTCACCCACATTGCTGTTCTGTTCTGGGAGCCAGGAATGCATACTTCCTTCCTGTCCAGCCCTGAGCAACAGTCTCTTTCTTAAGTCTCAGATCTTCCACAGAGAGCTGGAAAGATTTTTAAATGCCATGGTGGGCTGGAATGGCTGGACACCAGCATAGATGGACTGATGAAATGGGAAGAGGAGATTTGGCAGGACGCAGGGTGTTGAGGTTGCAGCAAAGGCAAGAGAGCTGAGTTGGGTTGAGTGACTGTCACACTGTGCAGTCAGGGCTCAGAGGGACTCTGGCTGCATCTGGCTGCCTCTTGATTAGGAAATGCATGTATTTTTTTTTTCATCTCTAAGGCATCTTCTAGGGGCTAAACATGGAGAAAGAATAAGAGGGGTGTGAGTAGGGTGTCTGGTTAATTAACCTGGAGGACTTGCCCAGGTTGACTTTGCACAGGTAAGGAGAAGTAATACCCTGAAATCCACCTGGAGATACAGGGGGACCCCCTCCAGCATCTCAACCAGTGGATTAAGTGAAGCTGAGTTCTGAAAGAAGGAAGTTTTGTTCTCATGAAACTAATAGAGGGCCTCCTGGACTAGGGAGGGGATGGGGAGAGGTGGGGAGAGGTGGGGAGGGCACCTCTGCCTTTGGATCTAAGGGCATTTATTGTGCCAGGCCTTTGTTTTGTTCCAGCCAGGGCACTCTGGCGAAGGCATCCTGGGAATTTGGCCTGCAAACAGAAAGGGCATTTCCTTGTGTGGGTTTCCTGTTTAGGTCTGCGTAGAAACCCAAAGGATCGCTTGGCCTCATAAATCCTCTAGACATTACTGGTGTAGATGCTCTGGCCGGATGCCATGGGAAAATCGCACAGAAATAGAAGAAGGGAGGAAAGCACATTTACTCTCAGGATGCTGGGTGGGTTTCAGGCTCCCTGCCTTCAGATCTGTAAACAGAGGAGGTTGGCCTAGAGGGGATGATCATTCAGGTCCCCTCCAGCTTTGACAACCTCAGGTTCCATTTCCCTCTCAAGGGTCAGCGGGAGCTGGCACTGTGCAGCTCAGGCATGGAAGCCAGCTGAGCAGCTCACCAAACAGAAGCATGAAGAAAATTTCAACTAAAAAATTAGAAAGTTGCCCTGGAATATCCTTTAGGCTCCTTCACAGAAAGAAGATGCTTTCGAACTCTGGTATTTTCCAGACTTTCCTAGATGCTTAGCGTATCCCAAAAATGACAGCTACCAGGGTCAGGAGTATCGTGGAGTCTCGTGGATGGGTTTTGGCACAAAGCAAGTTTGCAGAGCCGGCGGTGAATAAGGTGTTTGTTAGGAGACATCACCCATTTCAGGTTTCTTTTTTTACTTCCTGTTTCCCTCAATTTCTGTATATGTCAAATTGCAGTTTGGCATTTACACTTGTTGGTCTAATGGAAGAGGCCATGTTTTCATTCTTAATCTGTGGCTGAATTCAGATTCTGCGCAGACTCCACTTGGAGATTTATCAGACTTTAGGTCAGTTGGGAAAGTCATGAGGCAAAAACAGGATGTCTTATGGAGATTTCCTGTGTCAACCCAAGCTTTATTCCAGTAAGAACATGCTCATCGTCTTCAATGATGCCTCTTGTGTTACCTTATTTTCTCATTTGTCCTTATTTGTGTCATTTAGAAAATGTGTTATATAGAACTGTCTTTTTTGGGAGGGAAATAATAAAATGATATTGAGTAACATTAAATTAATTGCCTGTAGCCAGACAATGCAGTGTTCTAGTAAATTAATTGGATTTTTTACTTAAGCAGGGGTAAACCCACTTATGCAGCAACATTTCTCAAGACAAGATTGCCCCCTTAGAATTCAGCATGGCTCTATCCTCAGTTCTCTCGGGTGCAAATTGTGGCATTTGTCTATGACCCTCATACCCTCAAACACGTCCTTACAGATAAACACATCCGCAAAGGAAAATCACTTCCAAGGTCCCATTCTGTTATTTCTTTTCCAAATTTTGCTTTTATGTGTCTGAAATACATTCTTCTTTTCCTCCCACTAACTCTGAGCTGTTTCTTCAATAATGAAGTGGGTGGAAGAAGAAGGAACATGATAGGAAGTTCTAAGCTTTCTGGGTCAGTGCTCCTTAGAACACTAATCCTGACAAATGTGCTTTAAAAGGGAGTCCTGTGGTCACACAGGGGTTGGGAAATGCATGTTTGCACTCTGCTGTGTTAAAAGCTCTGAAAATTCATGCAATAAAGAAACATGTTTGACTTTAGTTCAGCATTTCCCAAACTTATCTGATCAAGAAAATATCTTTTTATATTATGTGTATAGCAGATATTAACAAACGGAGGAATAAGTGTTCTATGTGACACTTTGAGAAATGCTTCCTGCTGAAAAATAGAGTTCACTGTCTTATATTTAGTACTAGGGATAAATATATGTATTTATATTATAGTATATAATAGGAATATTTATAATATATATGTTATATATTATATGAATCTTTATATTATATATAATATTATATAACATAAATATAAATATATTTATAGTGATAGTAATATAAATATTATATATGATATATTATATAAATGTTTATAATTTATATTTATATTATAACATTAACATAATTATAATATTAATATATAATATAATTCTATATTACATTACATATAATTATATTGTGTATTGTATAATATAAATATAATATGTATAATTATAATTTTATTTATTTATTTTTATTTTTTATTTTTGAGATGGAGTCTCGCTCCGTCACCCAGGCTGGAGTGCACTGGCAGGATCTCTGTTCACTGTAACCTCCACATTTGGGGTTCAGGCAATCCTCCTGCCTCAGCCTCCTGAGTAGCTGGGACTACAGGTTCCTGACACCACACCCAGCTAATTTTTTTGTGTTTCTGGTAGAGACGGGGTTTCACCATGCTGCCCAGGCTGGTCTCAAACTCCTGAACTCAAGTGATCTGCCTGCCTCAGCCTCCCAAAATGCTGGGATTACAGGCGTGAGCAACCGTGCCCAGCCTATAATTATAATTTATATTTACATATATAATTTATATTCATAATATTTATATCTCAATATTTATATTATATATGAAGTGGAGGAATATATATAACATATGATAAACATTCCCATTACATTTTCATATATACATACTTTATATCTGATATGGTTTGGATCTGTGTCCCCACCCAAATCTCATGTTCAGTTGTAATTCCCCATGTGGGAGGTGGACCTGGTGGGAAGTGTTGAAATCATGGGGGCAGATTTCTCATGAATGATTTAGTACCATCCCCTTGGTACTGTCCTTGCAATAGTGAGTGACTTCTTTACGAGATCTTGTCATTTAAAGGTGTGTAGCACCTCCCCGCTCTCTCTTGCTCCTGCTCTGGCCATGTGAAGTGCCTGCTTCCTCTTCACCTTCTGCCTCTCCAGAAGTCGAGCAGACGCCAACATCACGCTTCCTTTACAGCCTGCAGAATTGTGGCTAATTAAACCATCTTTTCTTTATAAATTACTCAATCTCAGGTATTTCTTTATAGCAATGCCAGAACAGTCTAATACAATGTGTATATACTGTATGCATGTGCATATCAATAATGTACTGGAAATCTTGCTGCTCTTTTCAGAATTTTCAGGATGAACATAGCTATGAAAAGATCCTTATAGAAAAAAACATTAGAAACACATCATCATTTCAATTATGTCTATAGGTGTTTGGTAGATGACAGGTGAGTCTTTTTTTCTTTCTATTTTTGTTTCCCACAGATCTTCCACAATGAACATGAATTATTTCTATATTAGATGCAAGAAACAAAATAAATTTTAATTTTTAAAAAGAGTCCATGTACAAGGTTCTTTTCATTTTGTCTTCATGCAGAGAAGCCATCAGATGCATCCTCCCGCTTCCTAGTCATTTATCTGAGCTTGCTTGTGGTTCTATGGCACACATCTACTGAGGTCCTGCATGGCTGTTTCTGGAGCACGCACAGCTTCTTCAGTTTTAGGAGAAAGTAAAGCAATTAGCACATAGTGGGAGGATCAGTAAGAGTGCAGGAAATGGCCTCATCAAGTCCACCGAACTCAGTTGTTCCTGGATTGTGTGTTCAAGAAGAAACAGATGGTCTATCAGACAGAATTCTTGGTTGCCACCAATGAAAATCTCAGTTGGAAAGTGGATTTATTGGAAATGTATCATATGGTTCAAAGAATCAGTGTGAGGCTGGAGAATCAGGTGATGAAATTGGATAAAAATCTAGGGAGGCCTCATGACCTAGCACTGAGGGTGGCCAAGGCAGGAGGATCATTTGAGCTCAGGAGTTGAAGACCAGCCTGGCAACATACACAGTCCTCATCAATTAAAAAAAAATAATAATTAAAAATTGGCCAGGCGTGATGGCACGTGCCTGTAGTCCCAGCTACTTAGGTGGCTGAGGCAGGAGGATCGTTTAAGCCCCAGGTCGAGGCTGTAGTGAGCTATGATCACGTCACTGCACTCCAGCCTGGGTGACAAAGCGAGACTGTTTTAAAAAAAAAAAAATCAAGGTGGCAAGGCACAAAGATAGTCTACTTGGCATGCTGTCATTGGTGTTGTCAATGCTGAGCACTTGTCATCATGCTGCTGGGCTCTGGCACCCCTGAACACTCATTGCTGTGCTGCTGGACACTCAACTCCAGAACAGCCACCGCCAAAACCTTCTGCCTCCCCACAGGCTTCCTGTCGTACTGGGACCACTGATCAGCTGAACCCAGGGTAATATGCTGGTTCCCTAGCTGCTGGGGCAAAGAGAGAAACTCTCTGCCCTCTTTGGCTTTTGAAGTAAAAAATGGAGTCCTGCCTCCCTTCTTTTGGATGCTTCTTTCCAAAGGGAAAGGATGTTTAAAGGCTGGGTAGCCAGAATGACCAATAAGCATAACATTTAGGGATTCTGTAAAGGGGCTGCTAGGATCATGCAGGGGCAGGGGAAAAAGCAGCCAACCATGCTCAGAAGTGATCTCCTCTCCCAGAGCCACATGCAGCATGGTTTTCTTTCTACCGGGAATCCTGAGATGGGAAAGGTTCTGCCAGATTTCTTGATCAGTTGGTTGAAAGTCTGCCCCTCGGAAGAACTGACCTCTCTGGATAAAAACCACACTAAGTAACAAAATAAGAATGGCCATTTTTTAAGGAACCTGGGGGCAGAGGAAGTATGCCCACCTGGCTGGAAGGGCTGGGGTTTCTCACTTGCTCTGTCAGCCACACGGATTGTCTGATGGACCCTGACCAGGGGAAGTGAAGGGGAAACAGAGCACTTGATGGATTGTTTTTTCTCTGAAGAACTTTACGGTTTAGGGAAGCAGATTAAATAGATTGATATTATCTTAGAGAAGGGCCCTATAAGTGCAGGGAATGAGAAAGGAGGGAAAAATGTAAACACGGATTTTTTTATTGACTTCCTTATTCGGGAACATATCTTTCTGCTTGCAAATGTCCAAATGTTGGGGCTGAGTCCAGAGACTAAAAGATGAAATCCAAGGAGAGAGTCAGGGTGGCTGTTGCTGCTGTGGGATTCTTAGACGCCAGACACAGACCCTAATCTGGACTATGTAGGAGAAAACTGGTGGGGTTAACTACTTCAGAGTTTGGAGTCTTTCAGGTAGAACTGGAAATCAATGATTAAGAAATGAGAAGCCAGGTGCAGTGGCTCATGCCTGTAATCCTAGCACTTTGGGAGGCCAAGGCAGGTGGATAACTTGAGGTCAGGAGTTCAAGACCAGCCTGGCCAATATGGTGAAACCCCATCTCTACTAAAAAATACAAAAAAATTAGCCAGGCTTGGTGGTGGGTGCCTGTAATCCCAGCTACTTGGGAGACTGAAACAGGAGAATCACTTGAACCCAGAGGTTTCACAGTGGAGGTTGCAGTGAACTGAGAACACACCCCTGCATTCCAGCCTGGGCAACAGAGTGAGACTCCTTCTTAAACAAAAAAGAACAGTAGAACTAATATGGATCTGCTCACCTCAGAGTAAGTGAGATATAATTTGAGAACCCCACAAAGTTGACCTTATGTAATCTTTATATTATTATAATTTTCTACAGTGAGTTGCTTCTTGGTTGTCAGGACATCTGCACAGCTATCATCATTGACTGGGGCCTTTTGAGGACTGTCTATACCATAGTCCCCCCCTTATTGACAGTTTCACTTTCCACAGTTACAGTTGCCTCTGGTCAACTGCAGTCCAAAAATATTAAATGACACGGCATGGTGCCTCACACCTATAATCCCAGCACTTTGAGAGGCAGAGGCAGGAGCATTGCTTGAGCTCAGGAGTTCAAGACCAGCCTAGGCAATATAGTGAGACCCTGTCTCTACAAATAAAAATTAAAAATAGCCAGTTGTGATGGTGCATGCCTGTAGTCTCAGCTACTGAGGAGGCTGAGGTAAGAGAAACACTTGAGCCTGAGAGTTCAAGGCTATAGTGACCCATGATCACACCACTGCACTCCAGCCTGGGCAACAGAGCAAGACCCTGTCTCAACAAACAAACAAAAAACCCAAAAAGATTAAATGGAAAACTCTAGAAATGAACAATTCATAAGTTTTAAATTTTGTGCTATTCTGAGTAGCATGATGAAATCTCAGGCTGTCCTACTCCATTCCTGCCCAGGATGTGAATCCTACCTTTTTGTCTGCACAAAATCATTTAGCCATCTTAATTATCAGATCAAAAAAACATAGTATATGTGAGGCTTGGTTCTATCTGTGGCTTCGGGCATCCACTGGCAGTCTTGGAATGTATCCCTTTCAGATAAGTGGGGGACTACTGTATATTCTTAGAGAAGGGGTTTCCAAGCTTGGGTACTTACATTCTTCAGTTGGACGAGGATCAGGAATATGCCTCCCAGAAATGCAACCAAGACAACAAACCAAGCACAAGTCTTTGGTAGAATGCATTGTAGAATGCATTCTTACACAGTGGATCGTATTCTTCCTGGGAACACATGCTAGAAGAAGAGCAAATCTTTAGGAACATGAGAATGTACTACACCTTAGAGAGTGCAGCTATGTGCAAGTACTCAGTCACCTGGAACTGAATCTCAACTAGAACCAAATTTCACTGACATAGACAAAGTTTAATGATCCGTGTGCAAGAATATCTGAGTCACGATGAAGGAAGAAATGATTAAGGACTCAAAGGATCTCTTGAAATTGGAAGCCTATCCATTCCTAGGAAATTTGAGACAAACCACATGGTGTTTCTCCTGTAACCTCAGCATTTTTCCAGGGAAACCTTTGAAGGAAAAAGGTCACAAAGAGGTAGACTGAGGGAATACAGTGAAGACAGAGAGGCATGGTGGGGCGGATATTCCATTTTTCTCTTCACCGTAGAGGCTGTTGATTGGAACAGGAGGTAGGAAGTGATTGGAATTTCTAGTATCCAATATAGGGATAGTGCATTTCACCTTTTGCTGTGTCCCAGGGTGAATAGACAGTGAAAGGGAAGCACAAGGCCTCACGAAAGAGCCTGATATAGCAAAACTGCTATAGACCAGGGAGGTTGGAGGCAGACAGGGCTGGAGCTCTGCGCGACACTTGAGGTCTCAGGCCTGGGCCCAAGAGAAGAGTCTGGATACAGAACGAACATCTTTGTTGTCAGTTATATTAAAACATGGTGTCTGGCTGGGCACAGTGCTGCACGCCTACAGTCCAAGCTACTTGGGAGGCTGAGGTGGGAGGATTGCTTGAGCCTGGGAGTTTGAATCTAGCCTAGGCAACAAAGTGAGACTCTGTCTTTAAAAAAAAAAAAGATGGTGTCTGTAACCAGATGACTGTCTTTAATCCTAGCTCTACACCTCTTACTAGCAGTAGGACTTTGGGGAAATTACCTAACCTTTCTGTGCCTCTGTTTATCATTTGTAAAGGGCAATAAGGATATGACCTGCCTCATAAAGTTTTCGTGAACATTAAATACATTAATTCATGTAAAGTGCTTAGCACATAATAAGTGTAACCAAGTAACTGCTCAATAAGCATTAGGCTTCAATGTTATTCCAGGTGGTTAGAATATGCCAGAACAAGGGTAACATTTTCCACCTACAAGGCTTCCGTGGGACATCCAGGTAAACTTTCATTCAGATTAAGGTCAGAAAATGCCACGGCCATTACTTTAATCTGACTGAAGTTGATGAAGCATCTCTGTGGTGGAAATATTTAACTTACATCTATAATATTAACAGATTGCTGGTGTTAAAGTCTTATTAGTGGCAAATGCTTTGTTTCACTGAAGCATTTCCTAAGCAGTGGTGCAACATGGTTGAAATATGGCCATCCTGGGTCTTCGTTTTAAGAGCCTTGAGGCCAGGCACGGTGGCTGATGCCAGTAATCCCTGTGCTTTGGGAGGCTGAGGAGAGAGGATTGCTTGAGACCAGAAGTTTGAGGCTACGTGGAGCCATGGCCATGCCACTGTGCTCCAGCCTGGGTGACAAAGCGAGACCCTGTCTCCAAAAAAAAAAAAAAAAAAAAAAAAGATCCTTGAAAATAGAGTCCTCAGAAATGAGGGGGACTGTAGTGTCTTGCAGCATTTCTCACACAGATGTGTCAGTCACTGGGATTTGGGGACAACTTGAGCATTTTAAAATGTATGTTTCAGGCCAGGTGTGGTGGCTCATGCCTACAAATCCCAGCACTTTGGGAGGCTGAGGTGGGAGGATTCCTTGGTCCCAGGAGTTTGAGACCAGCCTGGGCAACACAGTGAGACCCTGTCTCTACAAGAATTTGTTTTAAAAAATTAGCTGGGCATGGTGGTGTGCTCCCTGCAGTCCCAACTACTCAGGAGGCTGAGGCTGGAGGATTGCTTGAGCCCAGGAGTTCAAGGCTGCAGTGAGCTATGATGGCACCACTGCACTCCAGCCTGGGTGACAGAGCAAGACCCTGTCTCATAAAAAATAAAGAACTAAGTAAGTAAAATTTATGTTTTTATAGAATAAAACTTAGTTCCTTAAATTAGTTTTTTTCTCAAACTGGGGCTTGTAGATATTTTTTTTTTCCTTTATGAGGTGCTAGTGTGTTCCTGAAATTTGAGGAATGTTGATATAACAGAAGGGACATGGGCTTTGAAATCTGACAGATCCATATTCAAATTCTGACTCTTCTACGTACTCCCTGGGAGAACCTGGGCGAGTCACTTGGCCCCACTGAGCCTCGCCTTTGTCATCTGGAAAATTGTGATAATAGCTATACACAATCTTGCTATGAAGAGTGCATGCAAATATAGGGGCTCAGCAAAAGTTACCTCCCATCCTCTCGCCCATTTTCTTCTCCCCTAAAGAAAGAGGAGAGGAGTTATTTTGCCTTCTTGAATGAAAGCAAAGAGAAACTCAGCTGAGATATTCAACAGGTTTGTACTGGAGACTCTGTGATTCAGACAGAGATGTTGTGGTAGACTGAATAACGCTCCCTCAACTCCTAAAGATGTTTACCTCCTAATCACTGGAACCTGTGAATGTTATATGGCAAAAAAAAAGAATGTTGCAGGTGTGATTAAATTATAGATCTTTCGACAGAGGGATTGCCGGTGAGCCCTAAATAAGAGGGAGGAAGAGGAAGATTCAACACAGACAGAAGAGTAGAAGGCAACATGGCCAGGGACTCAGAGACTGGAGTGATGTGGCCACAAGCCGAAGAAAGGAGCAGCCACCAGAAGCTGGGAGAAAAGGAAAAGAGCGAATTCTCCCCTAGAGCCTTGGGAGGGGCTCAGCCCTGCCGGCACCTTGATTTCAGCTCCGTGAAACTGACTTCAGGCTTCTGGCCCCCAGAACCATGAAAGAATATATTTGTTTTAGGGTTCCACATTTATGGCAATGTTTTACAGCAGCCATAGGAAACTGATACCGATGGTTGTTCATGACTGAAAAAAATAATGTTAAGATGGAGTGGAAATGATTATGCTCAGTGACAGAAATTTAAGAACTCCCGAGCAAACATTTTGATTCTGTTGTCTAGTTCTTGGCTCCTAGGCCGACAGGTGTGAAGAAGAGAAAATCCTTTCTAATAATATAGAACTTTCACACTGTGGCTTGAAACCTTTAGTGGGCTATGACTGGCATGTTGTTTGTTTGTTTGTTTTTTTTTAAGTGAACTAGAATAGAATGAAAAGCCTGACACTCTATGCTGTTGTCATCATAAACCAAGGGCTTGCCTACTCTTTCCTATGTGAAGCCATTGCACATGGTCTTCCGTGCACTCTCCCTCCTCTTACCACTCTTAGTTAGGTGGCCGCTAACATGCTCCCATAGCACCTTGTGCTTTCATTATTATGGTCGTCATCACCTTGTAATACATTATTAGCCGTTCATTCAGTGAGTGTGCTTCTGGTTCTACTGTGTCTCAGGCATTTTACTGGGTGCTGGTCCTTTCCAAGTGTCTCCTCCTTAGACAGCCATTTCTCTAAGGAATAAGGTTTTTATTGTTGTTGGGTTGTTTGTTTGTTTGTTTGTTTTCTGAGATGGGATCTCTTTCTGTCACCCAGGCTAGAGTGCAGTGGCATGAACATGGCTTACTCCAGCCTTGACCTCCCAGGTTCAAGCAATCCTCCCATCTCAGCCGTACTACCCAAGTAGCTGGGACTACAGGCACACACCACCATGCCTGGCTAATTTTTTAATTTTTTGTAGAGACAGGGTCTCCCTATGTTGTCCAGGCTGGTCTTGAACTCCTGGGCTCAAGAGATCCTCTTGCCTTGGCTTCCCAAAGTGCTGGGATTACAGGAATGAGCCACAGCGCCTGGCCCAGGAATAATGTTTTAACATCTGTATCTCTAGTGCCCTAGGCAGTGCCTGGCATTCCAAAAGGTGCTTGAATGGTTATGAGTTGTGGTTTTAGAATTATTTTTTGTTTGGTTTTGGTTTTTATTTTTGTTTTTGTTTTGAGATGGAATCTCGCTCTGTCATCCAGGCTGGAGTGCAGTGGCGTGATCTGGCTCACTGCAACCTCCCCCTCCCAGGTTCAAGCGATTCTCCTGCCTCAGCCTCCCAAGTAGCTGGGATTACAAGTGCCCACCACCATGCCCAGCTAATTTTTGAATTTTTAGTAGAGACGGGGTTTCACCATGTTGGCCAGGCTGGTCTCGAACTCCTGACGTCAGGTGATCCACCTGCCTCGGCCTCCCAAAGTGCTGGAGTTACAGGCGTGAGTCACCGCTCCTGGCCTAGAATTATTCTTTTAAACAAATTCAAATGGTGGTTGGGGGCAAGTCATCTGCTCTGGCCCTGTTAGGTGTGGGACAGGACATTGCTCTATGGGAACTGGCCTGACAGGCATAGGTTTTCTAGAAGCATGGTCATAGAAATCCTGTATTTGGGCTTTTAAATTGTAGTGGTCCCTCGGTAGAGTTGGACACATTGTTCTCTCTTCTCCAGGTCACCCTCCCGCCATAGCATCCTGGACTGGCTAAAGGAGGAATCACTTGACTGATGAAGAAATGGAAGGAGTGCTTTGTGAACATTGGAGGCTGTCCTAATTGCAGGACCAGCTGGAGAAGATAGCCTAAAATAAATTTCAGTCATACAGGAATTTTTAAAAGAAAAGGATACCTTCCTTTCCCAACTTAGGCTCTTCTGCTAACTTATTGTAACATGATCATGTCCTTAAAACATCAAATATGAGAGCCAAATTATACTTAGCAGTGTCTTAGGCAACAACCACATATGTATAATATAGACAGTGATATCATGGCTGACTCAATATAATTACACCCTTGCTCATAAACCCTATCTTTCTTTCTAGGCATTCAAAGCACATGACAGACATTATCTTGTTGCTTTTCCGAACACACTTGCCAGGTAGACAGGAAGCAGGTATCATTATTATCTTCATGTCATGTAGGTATAGACAGCTTTCCTGGGAACTATTTGCTCAAAGCCCACTGGCAATAAGAGCTACTGGAAAAAAAATGGCTAGAGTCCTAATTTAAAAAACAGAACTTCCTTCTGAGGCAACTTCAGGTCACAATGCTGGGATATTTCTGATTTCAGGCATTCTTAGATGGGGGCACAATGGTTTAGTTATTTTCCTTTATTTGCAGGTGTTTCAGAGGGAATGAGGTAGCAGATATAATCAAATCGATGCAACTATTGGCACTTTCTGAGTGTTCAGCATCTATGGAGAACTTTAGCATCTATTTTCTTTCCCAGATGGCAGTGGCATTACCAAGCATAGCTCAATGAAGTACGACTGGCAACACAATCTGAAACATCAACATGATTCTACAATGTTTTGCCATTAGAGGCGATTCTACTATCATTGAAAACATTTAGAGTTGTAGAGGCCTGAGTTCAAGTACCAGCTCTGACATTAACTGGTTGAGTACTTTTGGACAAGCCCTTAATTGCTCTGGTTCTCATTTTTCTTATCCACAAAATGGGAACAATATTTACCTTCCTCAAAGACACTAAGGGTAAAAAGAGATATATATGTTTCATAAACATTGAAATGCTATAGGAAAACAAAGCATTACAAAGATTAGACCACTACAATTATAGGCCCTAATACAGGTTATATTTTCTATCAATGGGGCCTATTTCCAATGGGAAATCTGTGCAAAACACGTGTCTTTAAAACTGTAAATTAGGCTGAGCATGGTGGCTCATGTCTATAATCCCAGTACTTTGGGAGGCCGAGGTGGGCATATCACTTGAGGCCAGGAGTTGAAGACCAGCCTGGCCAACATGGTAAAACCCTGTCTCTACTAAAAATACAAAAATTAGGTGGACATGCCTGTAATCCCAGCTACCTGGGAGGCTGCAGCAGGAGAATAGCTTGAACCAGGGAGTTGGAGGTTGCAGTGAACCAAGATGGCGCCCCTGCACTCCAGCCTGGATGACAGAGCAAGACTCTGTTTTTTAAAAAAAAAAAAAAAATATATATATATATATATATACATATATAAAACAAAAACCTGTAAATTATTATCTCCCTGGGAAATCAGGAGAAAAGAAAATTAAGAGGAGAAAGGAGGCCTGGGGCTATAGGTCTATCAGAATTTAAGGAATGTGACAAATATGAACCCCATGCCTATGTGGTAGAATTCAAGTCTATATACACTGTACAGCCCAGGAAGCTTGGAAAGTAAAGCTTTCCTGTGCCCTCTGGAATGTGGACACTTTGTCCATGATCTACAAGGTAAAGAATTCCATAGGAAGTATGTATTTAATTAATTGTAGCCAGAAATTAGATATGGGTAAGCCAGATTCCGTTGTGCAACGTTATTGCTTCTTCAACCTAGATACGTGCATACTTTAACCCAAGCTCAAACCCACAAGATTTGAACTCCTAACCTTTAAAACGCGAGGCAGCTACTTTGACCACCAGGCATCCTGGTTCTTGTTTACCAGGACTGGGAGTTCTCCTCAGACAGAGCCCCATTTATTCCATGACCCTAGCAGAATAACACTAAGAAACCCAAAAGCATATCCATTTTGAAATAGTGTCTGTGGCACCAAAAGGATTCTGGAGCTCTGAATCAGCCCCTTACCTCATGGCAAAATTTACAGGCTTGCAGAGTTAAATGAAAATCAGATTGGAATGCAGGGACTTCTATTTTTCTGTAATGACATGTTGTGAGGAGAAGGAGGGCAATTTTCTTGGACATTCCTCTAAAACCAGTGCACTTGCAGTGGCTTTCTTTTTTTGTTTACAAAACTATCCTAAACAGACCCAGGGCTCACTGCCATCTCCGGGTGCCAGGACTCTGGGCGACAGGGGCCATTTGTCCAGGGAATATAATTAAAATCAATAATTATTCCTTTCACTTGGCACATGCGAGCCTCTTCTCAAAGCAGAGAGTGGACTTTAATATCTCATTCTTTCTCTGAAGTAATTTAATGATCACATAAGAAAAATGATTCTCTGAAAATATAATCTTAGAGTTTGGCTCCACCTCCAAGTTGAAAGAATTTTGTAAGGAAAGAAAGAAAAAACACTCAAGAAATATGTCTGCTCCTCACATCTGACTGTGAAAAGTCTATATAGTATGACCTGAAAAGGAAAGATAAACATAGTCCATGAAATTCTGTGGCAAAAAGGAATGAAAATGTCCTCAAGAAAAAAAAACCCCAAAAACTGGAATTGTATTCTCTGCAGGTTTAAAGGCAACCTTTGCCAAAATCTGCTTTCTGGAAACTTTCCTCTAGACCTGGCTGCTACCATCAGCCTTGGCTGCGGGAGAGAGACCTGGAAGACTGTGGTTTGGAATATGTGAATGTTAAAATCAGACATTGTTCCCTTTTCTTTATAACAACAAGTCTTTGGTTTTGGCTATATACATGCTGGGTTTTCCGGTACCGCCTTGTTCCTTTTTTCACCAGAGGTCAGAACTGTTGAGGGGATCTTGATATTTTTCAGTTTGTTTCCTTTTTGACCATTGCTCTCCCCTTTCTTACAATGCCCTTGAGAAGCTAATGGGCTCTGTTTCCATGCTGAAATGAAGAAATGATCAAGTGAGTATGAAATGACGCGTGTAAGGCCACACAGCAAGTTGGAAGAAGATTCTGGATGAGAAACTTGAAATTTCCATGTCCTCCCCAGGTCTGTAAATCCAGTCCACTAAGCTAAGTTTTTCTAAGACATTGAGGCCCAAAGATGCTGAACCACAGGCATGAGGTGTGACTTCAAACCAAGAGTGAACACTATGCGGAGTGACTAGATGCAGAATGCTCTTCTAAAATAATTATCACCTGCTGGGGCAGAGTTAAGCTTAAAATCATCTTACCGTGGATTATTCAAATTTATAGCATATTACATATAATTCAGATAGAACAGGGTAATGTTCAACCTAATCCTATCTATGAAAAGATTGTGGAACAAACAACAAATATAAAATATAGGAACTGTGTCTCAGTTACATGTCATATGTCACATAAATAAGAACAAGAATTAGGAAATAACAGAATCAATAATTATTGCATCACGGGGAACTATATTTTCAAGAAGCACCTATTGAACTTGGAAGTCATTCTCTTTAACAAAAAACAGGTAGTCCATGTAACCTAACATATTACACAGCAGCAGCAGCAGCAACTGAAAAAGCTGTTCCCAGGCAAAGGGCACATGCCAAAGTCATTTTTATAGGATCTTAAGCAGATCTTGCTATGTTTCAGTGGAAGGTAGAATCATTCAAGAGGAAACTGGGAATGTGCAGAGCTAGAACCACAGAACATCACAAAGAGCCTTCTTAAAGGAGCAGTGGTGGGCTGAGTGATTGGGAATGCTCTGCAATTAAAGACATACCTGGTTTAACTTTCTTTTTTAAGGGATGAGGCTCTCACTATGTTTCCCAGACTGTCTTGAACTTCTGGGCTCAAGTGATCCTCTTACCTTGGCCTCCCAAAGTGCTGGGGTGACAGGTATGAGCCACCATGCCCCAGCCTATCTTTGACATTTTTCTAACAGCATGTGCTCATTTCATGGTCTCTGTGTCACATTTCAGTAATTCTCACAATATTTCAAACTTTTTCATCATTATTATTTCTGTTATACTGATCTGTGATCAGTGATCTTCTATGTTACTGTTGTAATTGTTTTGGGGAGTCATGGGCAGCACCCATATAAGAAGGTGAACTTGATCAATAAAAGTGTGTGCTCTGATTGCCCCACCAACCGGCTCCTCCCACTGACTGGCTGTTCCCCCATTTCTCTCTCTCTCCTCAGGGTCCTCCCTATTCCCTGAGATACAACAATATTAAAATTAGGTCAATTAGTAACCCTACAGTGGCCTCTTAAGAGTTCAAGTAAAAGAGTTGCACATCTCTCACTTTATTTATTTATTTAATTTCTTTTGAGACGGAACCTCACTCTGTTGCCCAGTCTGGAGTGCAGTGGCGTGATCTTGGCTCTCTGCAACCTCCACCTCCCGGTTCAAGTGATTCTCCTGCCTCAGCCTTTTGAGTAGCTGGGATTACAGGCATAAGCCACCACACCCGCCTAATTTTTGTATTTTTAGTAGAGACAGGGTTTCACCATGTTGGCCAGACTGGTCTCGAACTCCTGACCTCAGGTGATCCACCTGCCTCAGCCTCCCAAAGTGCTGGGATTACAAGCATGAGTCACCACACCCTGCTCACTTTATTTAATTTTTGAGCCAGGGCCTTGCTCTGTCACCTAGGCTGGAGTGCAGTGGTGCCATCTCAGCTCACTGCAACCTCTGCCTCCAGGGCTTAAGAAATCCTCCCACCTCAGCCTCCTGAGTAGCTGAGATTACAGGCAAGCACCACCATGCCTGGCTAATATTTGTATTTTTTGGTAGAGACAGGGTTTTGCCATGTTGCCCAGGCTGGTCTCGAACTCCTGGGCTCAAGCAATCTGCCTGTCTCAGCTTCCCAAAGTGCTGGGATTACAGGCACATCTCTCACTTTACATAAAAAACTAGCAATGATTATGCTTAGTAAGGAAGGCATGTTGAAAGCTGAGATAGGCTGAAATCTAGTCCTCTTGTTCCCAACAGTTAGGAAAGTTGTGAATGCAAAGGAAAATTCTTGAAGGAAATTAAAAGAACCTCTCCATGGGACACATGAATAAGAAAATGAAACAGTCTTGTTGCTGAAATAGAGAAAGTTTTAGTGGTCTGGGTAGATCAAACCAGCCATAACATTTCCTTAGGCCAAAACCCAATCCAGAGCAAGGCCCTAATGCACCTCAATTCTCTGAAGGCTGAGAGAGGTGAGGAAGCTACAGAAAAATGTTTGAAGCTAGCAGAGGTTGGTTCATCAGGTTTAAGGAAAAAACTGTCTTCATAACACGAAAGTGCCAGGTGAAGCAGCAAGTACTGATGGAGAAGCTGCAGCAAGTGACACAGAAGATCTAGCTGAGATAATTAATGAACAACAGATTTTCTACATGGATTAAATCTTTTCTATTGGAAGATAATGTCATCTAGAACTTTCGTAGCTAGAGAGAAGTCAATGCCTGGCTTCAAAGCTTCAAAGGACAGT
Source organism: Pongo pygmaeus (assembly GCF_028885625.2). Taxonomy (NCBI): domain Eukaryota; kingdom Metazoa; phylum Chordata; class Mammalia; order Primates; family Hominidae; genus Pongo; species Pongo pygmaeus. Next base: position 22,115,769 of record NC_072373.2, read on the forward strand.
CTGATTGTTTTGCTAGGGGCTAATGCAGCTAGTGACTTTAAGTTGAAGCCAATGCTCATTTGCCATTCTGCAAGTTCCAGGGCCCTGAAGAATTATGTGAAATCTACTCTGCCTGTGCTCTACAAATGGAACAGCAGAGCCGGGATGATAGAACATCCAGTAAACCGGATACAGCATGGTTTACCGAATAGTTTAAGCCCACCATTGAGAACTACTGCTCAGAAAAAAAAGATTCCTTTCAAAATTTACCTGCTCATTGATAATGTACCTGGTCATCCAAGAACTCTGATGGAGCTATACAGGAGATTAATGTATTCATGCAAACACAACATCCATCCTGCAGCTCATGCATCAAGGTATAATTTTGGCTTTCAAGTCTTATTGTTTAAAAAATACTTTTTTTTTTTTTTGAGATGGAGTTTCACTCTTGTTGCCCAGGCTGGAGTACAATGGCACGATCTTGGCTCACTGCAACCTCCACCTCCCGGGTTCAAGCAATCCTTCTGCCTCAGTCTCCCGAGTAGCTGGGATTACAGACACCCACCACCACGCCCGACTAATTTTTGTATTTTTAGTATAGACAGGGTTTCACCATGTTGGCCAGGCTTGTCTCAAACTCCTGACCTCAGGTGATCCACCCACCTCGGCCTCCCACAGTGCTGGGATTACAGGCATGAGCCATTGCGCCCAGCCAATAAATGCATTTTGTAAGGCTATAGTGACCATAGATAGTGATTTCTCTGATAGATATGCGCACAGTCAGTTGAAAACCTTCTGGAAAGGATTCACCATTCTAGATGCCATTGAGAACATTCATGATTCATGCGAGAACATATCCATGTTAACAGGAGTTTGGAAGAAGTTGATTCCAACCCTCATAGATGACTTTGAGGACTTTAAGACTTCAGTGGAGGAAGTCACTGCAGATGTAGTAGAAAGTGTAAGAGAACTAGAATTAATAGTGGAGCCTGAAGATGTGACTGAATTGCTGCAATCTCATGATAAAAGTTTAATGGATGAGGAGTTGCCTCTTATGGATGAGCAAAGAAAGTGGTTTCTTGAGATGGAAACTACTCCTGATGAAGACACTGTGAATATTATTGAAATGACAACAAAAGATTTAAAATATTACATAAACCTAGTTGTTAAAGCAGCAGCAGGGTTGGAGAGATTGACTTCAATTTTGAAAGAAGTTTTACTGTGAGTAAAATGCCATCAAATAGCTTTGCATGCTGCAGAGAAATCTTTCATGAAAAGAAGAGTCAATCGATGCAGCAAACTTCATTGTCTTACTTTAAGAAATGGTCGCATTTTGAAGAGAAGGGGGAGCAGGGGCTCCTCTAAACCAAAGAGTAGCAGAGTTTGAGAAGCCAGCAGCTCAGGGTTCGGCTGAAGTTAGGAGTAGGGGGTGGCCACCAAGTGCACGGGTTGAGGGTGTCCTGGTCTTTGGCTTCTCGACTGTCTTGTTTCGACAGAGAACATGTCGCGACTCTTCAGAACTAGGAAGGTTTGTTGATTACTCACAGTTTCAGGAATCTGGTGATGCAAATGAAGATTATGGAAGAGATTTGGGCCCTATCACTAAGAAAATTTGATCATCTCCCCTAGAAGCTAAAAATAAGGCAATCTGGAAAGAATTCACAGGAAGATAGTGAGGACTCAGAAGAAAAAGATCTGAAGACAAAGAAGGATGATTTTCACTGAGCAGAGGATAATGAAGATGAAAATGAAGATCATAAAAATGTACGCCAGCACAGCAGGCAGTATCTAAAGCAGCTTCCAAACAGAGTTCATGGAAGATGTGGGCATGAGGAAGAACAAGAAGGGGATGAGGCACCCTTCCAGGAGAATTCCAGCAGCAATGAAGATTTCCTGATGGAAGATGATGACAATAGTGACTATGGCAATTCAAAAAAGAAAAACAAAAAGATGGTTAAGAAGTCCAAACCTGAGAGAAGAGAAAAGAAAAAAAATGTCCAAACCTAGGCTAAAGGCTACAGTGACGCCAAGTCCAGTTAAAGGCAAAGGGAATGTGGGTCGCCCCACAGCTTCAAAGCCATCAAAGGAAAAGATTCCTTCTCCCAAGGAAGATGAGGAACCAGAAAGCCCACCAGAAAAGAAAACATCTACAAGCCCCCGCTGAAGAAATCTGGGGATGAAGGCATCTGGGGAGGCTTAAAAGTGATGATGGCTTGGGGAGAGCTTTTAAGAAAAGGAGAGAAGAGGAGGAAAGGAGGAGAGGAGGAGAGAAGAGAAGGAAAAAAGAAAAGAAAAAGAAAAGAAGAAAAGAGAGGGAGGGAAAAAAGAACCTACTTAAGATAGAACATGGTTTTGTCTATGGCTTGACCCATGGGCTTTCAGTGCTTTTTTCCAATTGTTGAAAGTAACACTTCTCTCTCTCTCTCTTTTAAAAATAAAACCATTGTATGTTTAATTGTTTAAGTTACCTTTTTGTCTATTGGTCTCTTTGCCAATGCCCCGACCCCCACCCCCAGCTGCCCTTTCCCAATGAAAGCTATGTCAAATTAATCACTGGATTGACGGCTTCATCTTTTGATTTTTAATGGAAGGTGTACCACAGTTGTAAAGCAGTAAGATTTGAGATGAACACTATGGAAACTTTGCTTCTTGCTAAACAATAGCAAGTTGAATAGTAATTAAAAAAACATAGACAGATTTTAGTTCAAAATGATTGCTTCTTTCTCTACCCAGACTTTAAAAAAATCAGTTGTCATCCAATTTGAGTTTGTTTGTTTATGTACACAAGTATAAATGTCTAAAAAAATCATGACTTTAAACTTACACTGATGAGGCAGGTAGAAGATAAAGATGAATTCTGAACTGGTTAAAAAAAAGAAATGGTCACAGCCACCCTGTGATGATGGTTAATTTCAAGTGTCAACTTGACTAATTTAAGGAAATATACAAACCTCTAAAAGTGTTATTTTGGGGTGTGTCTGCAAGGGTGTTTCTAGAGGAGATTGGCATGTGAGTCTGAGTGGACGAGGAGGGGAAGATCCGCCCTTCGTATAGGCAGGCACCATCCAATCTTCCAGGGGCCTGGAGAAAACAAAACAGAAAAAGGCAGTTATGTTGTGCTGTCTGCTGGAGCTGGAATACACTCTTCCTCTCCTATCCTTGGACAACAACTTCAGGCTCTCCAGTCTTTGGACTCCAGGACTAAAACCAATGGCTTCCCCTGTTCTCAGGCCTCTGACTTCACACTAGAGTTACACCACCCGCTTCCCTGGTTCTGAGGTCTTTAGACTTGGACTGAGCCATGCTACCAGCATCTCAGAGTCTCCAGCTTGCAGTCAGCCTGTTGTGGGGCTTCTTGGCGTCCATAATCACGTGAGTCAATCTTCCTAATAAATCCCCTCTCATCTACCTATCTATCTACCCTATTGGTTCTATCTCTTTGAAGAACCCCAAGAATATACATGCTAACCCCCAGCAACAACCACCCTGATCAATCAGCAGCCGTCAATGTCAAGACCCTTCACCAGCAAGATTATAACTTGTTGAAGACTTGATTATCATTAGCAATTTTTTTTTTTTTTTTGAGACAGAGTCTCACTCTGTCACCTAGGCTGAAGTGCAGTGGTGCAATCTCAGCTCACTGCAACCTACGCCTCCCAGGTTCAAGCGATTCCCCTCCTTTGGCCTCCAAGTAGCTGGGACTACAGCTGAGTGCCACCACACCTGGCTAATTTTTTGTATTTTTAGCACAGACGGACTTTCACCGTGTTAGACAGGATGGTCTCGATCTCCTGACCTCGTGATCTGCCTGCCTTGGCCTCCCAAAATGCTGGGATTACAGGCGTGAGCCACCGCACCCAGCCTATCATTAACATTTTTTAGCAATAAAGTTCTTTTAAAGTATGTACATTTTTTAGACATAATGCTATTGCACACTTAATAGACTACAGTATAGTATAAACATAACTTTTATATGCACTGGGGAACAAAAACGTTCATATGAATCACTTTATTGTGATATTAGCCTCATTGCAGTGGTCTGGAACCGAACCTGCAATATCTCTCAAGTATGCCTATATAAAATTCTTAATACCAGGAAGAGGACTTACTGATAGAGGAAGGTGTGGGATATGGGGCAATGTGTGTGACAGAAAAAAATCAGTAGATGACAATGGAAGGATTAAGAAGGACCAAGAGAGAGAGATTTCTGTCCAACATGCTTGTCTAAAATGAAAACCAGAGCCACATTGTGTGTCATTTATAGCTTCATGTATGCATGTATCTGTTTAGTTAACTGTTTATGGTTTTCTATGATGTTAGCACAGTAATTTTACACTATTTGTATTGATTTTATAAAATCAGGTTAAAGCCATCTCTTATTATTAGAGATTGATACTAGAAATTTTAGTTAAAGATGCAGGTAAAATGCATGCATTAACTCTTATTCTCAAGAGTAATTAAACAGATTTTGAAACACAAAAAAGACATAAACCAGAAGGACAAAGAGGAGAGGAGAAAGCAAAAACAAAATTTTGAATGGTGGAAAGCACTCAGACAAATGATAACTGAATTAGAAGACCTGAGGGTGTCAAATTGTATAGCAGTGGTTGGGAAGCTGCGAACAGCCTAACTTACACTGAATAACTCCCAAAGTCTTAGGAATTGGTAACGAGGTTCTTCTTAAAGTGAGGTTGAAGGTGAGTGAAAATTAGCAGATAAGAGGAAAGTCTAGTTAAAAAGCTGTTAGATGAATGAATGAATGAATGAATGAATGAATGAAAATAGGGTAGGTAGATAGGTAGATGAGAGAGGATTTATTAGGAAGATTGGCTCATGTGATTATGGACGCTAAGAAGCCCCACAACAGGCTGATTCTATACAATACTGTTTATACTGTTTATACTGTTTATACTGTTCAGCAATAAAAAAGTCCTGATCATGTTACAATATGTATGAACCTTGAAAACATTATGCTACGTGAAAGAAGCCAGTCACAAAAGACCACATATGGCATTATTCTATTTATATGAAATGCCCAGAATAGACAGATTCATAGAGACAGAAAGAACTCTGTCTAAGTTGACTCTTGAACAACATAGATTTGAACTACATGAGTCCACCTATGTGGATTTTCTTCTGCCTCTACCACCCCTGGGACAATAAAACTCAACCCCTCCTCTTTCTTTTCCTCCTCAGCCTTCTCAATGAGAGGACAATGAGGATGAATACCTTTATGATTATTCACTTGCATTTTATTTTTTATTTTTTTATTTTTCCATAGGTTATTGGGGTACAGGTGGTGTTTGGTTACATGAGCAAGTTCTTTAATGGTGATTTGTGAGATTTTGGTGCACGCATCACCCAAGCAGTATGCACTGCACCCTATTTGTAGTCTTTTATCCCTCTTCCCCATCCCACCCTTCCCCACAAGTCCCCGAAGTCTATTGTATTATTCTTATGCCTTTGCGTCCTCATATCTTAGTTCCCACATATCAGTGAAAACATACAGTGTTTGGTTTTCCATTCCTGAGTTACTTCACTTAGACTAATAGTCTCCAAGCTCATCCAGGTCACTGCAAATGCTGTTAATTCATTCCTTTTTATGGCTGAGTAGTATTCCATTGTGTATATATATATATATGTATATATATATGTATTTTGTGTATATATATATACACATATATATATATACACACAATGGAATACTACTCAGCCATAAAAAGGAATGAATTAACAGCATTTATATATATATATATATATATATATATATATATATATATATATATATATACACACCACAGTTTCTTTATCCACTCAATTGACTGGCATTTGGGTTGGTTCCATGATTTTGCAATTGCAAATTGTGCTACTATAAACATGCATGTACAAGTATCTTTTTCATATAATGAATCCTTTTCCTCTGGGTAGATATCCAGTAGTGGGACTGCTGGATCAAATGGTAGTTCTACTTTTAGTTCTTTAAGGAATCTCCACACTGTTTTCCCTAGTGGCTGTACTAGTTTTCATTCCCACCAGCAGTGTAGAAGTGTTGTCTGATCACCGCATCCACACCAACATCTACTGTTTTTTTATTTTTTTGATTATGGCCATTCTTGTAGGAGTAAGGTGGTATTGCATTGTGGTTTTGATTTGCATTTCCCTGATCATTAGTGATGTTGAGCATTTTTTCATACGTTTGTTGGCCATTTATATATCTTCTTTTGAGAATTGTCTATTCATGTCCTTAGCCCACTTTTTCATGGGATTGTTTATTTTTTTCTTGCAGATTTGATTGAGTTCATTGTAGATTCTGGATATTAGTCCTTTGTCAGATGTATAGATTGTGAAGATTTTCTCCCACTCTGTGGGTTGTCTGTTTACTCTGCTGGCTGTTCCTTTTGCCATACAAAACCTCATTAGTTTAATTAGGTCTCAACTATTTATCTTTGTTTTTATTGCATTTGCTTTTGGGTTCTTGGTCATCAAGCCCTTGCCTAAACCAATGTCTAGAAGGGTTTTTCTAATGTTATCTTCTAGAATTTTTATAGTTTCAGGTCTTAGATTTAAGTCCTTAATCCATCTTGAGTTGATTTTTGTATAAGCTGAGAGATGAGGATCCAGTTTCATTCTCCTACATATGGCTAGCCAATTATTCCAGCACCATTTGTTGAAAAGGGTGTCCTTTCCTAACTTTATGTTTTTTGTTGGTGGTGGTGGTGATGGTTTTTGTTGTTGTTGTTGTTGTTTTTGTTTGTTTGTTTTGAGATGGAATCTCGCTCTGTCACCCAGGCTGGAGTGCAGTGGTGTGATCTCAGCTCACTGCAAGCTCTGCCTCCTGGGTTCACGCCATTCTCCTGCCTCAGCCTCCTGAGTAGCTAGGACTACAGGCGCCCGCCACCACTCCCGGATAATTTTTTGTATATTTAGTAGAGGCAGGGTTTCACTGTGTTAGCCAGGACGGTCTTGATCTCCTGACCTCATGATCCACCCACCTCGGCCTCCCAAAGTGCTGGGATTACAGGCGTGAGCCACCACGCCTGGCCTCCTCACTTTATGTTTTTGTTTGCTTTGTCAATGATCAATTGGCTGTAGGTATTTGGGTTTATTTCTGGGTTCTCTATTCTGTTGCATTGATCTGTGTGCCTATTTTTATACCAGTAGCATGCTGTTTTGGTGATTATGGCCTTATAGTATAGTTTGAAGTCAGGTAGTGTGATGCCTCTAGATTTGTCCTTTGTGTTTAGTCTTGCTTTGGCTATGCAGGTTCTTTTTTGGTTCCATATGAATTTTAGAGTTGTTTTTTCTAATTCTATGAAGAATGATGGTGGTATTTTGACGGGGATTTTGTTGAATTTGTAGACTGCTTTTGGCAGTATGGTCATTTTCACAATATTGATTATACCCATCCATGAGCATGGGATGTGTTTGTATTTGTTTGTGACATCTATGATTTCTTTCAGCAGTGTTTTGTAGTTTTCCTTGTAGAGGTCTTTTGCCTCCTTGATTAGGTATATTCCTAAGTATTTTAATTTTTTTGCAGCTATTATAAAGGGTGTTGAGTTCTTGATTTGATTCTCTGGTCGCTGTTTGTGTATAGAAGAGCTACTGATTTGTGTACATTAATCTTCAATCCAGAAACTTGGTTGAATTCTTTTATCAGTTCTAGGAGCTTTCTGAAGGAGTCTTTAGGGTTTCTGAGGTAAATGATCATAGCGTCAGCAAACAGTGACAGTTTGACTTCCTCTTTACTGATTTGGATGCCCTTTATTTCTTTCTTATCTGATTGCTCTGGCCAGGACTTCCAGTACTACGTTAAAGAGGAGTGGTGAGAGTGGGCATCCTTGTCTTGTTCCAGTTCCCAGAGGGAATGCTTTCAACTTTTCCCCATTCAGTATTATGTTGGCTGTGGGTTTGTCATAGATAACTTTTGTTACATTTAGGTATGTCCCTTGTATGTCAATTTTGCTGAGAGTTTTGATCATAAAGGGATGCTTGGATTTTGTTGAATGCTTCTTCTCTATCTATTGAGATGATCATGTGATTTTTGTTTTTAATTCTGTTTACATAGTATATCACATTTATTGACTTGCATATGTTAAACCACCCCTGCCCTACATCCCTGGTATAAAACCCACTTGGTCATGGTGGATTACCTTTTTGATATGTTGCTGGATTCAATTAGCTAGCATTTTTTTAAGGATTCTAGCATCTATGTTCATCAGGGATATCGGTCTGTAGTTTTCTTTTTTGGTTGTGTCCTTTCTTGGTTTTGGAGTTAGGGTGATGCTGGCTGCATAGAATGAATTAGGGAGGGTTCCTTTTTTCCCTATCTTGTGGAATAGTGTCAAAAGGATTGGTACCAATTCCTCTTTGAATGTCTAGTAGAATTCTACTGAAAATCCATCCGGTCCTGGGCTTTTTTTTGTTGGTAATTTTTAAATTACCATTTCAGTCTTGCTGCTTGTTATTGGTTTGTTCAGGGTATCTAATTCTTCCTGATTTAAGCTAGGAGGGTTGTATTTTTCCAGAAATTCATCCACCTCTTCTAGGTTTTCTTATTCTTTTCCTTTTCTTTTTTTTTTTTTTGAGATGGAGTCTCGCTCTGTCACCCAGACTGGAGTACAATGGCACAATCTCAGCTCACTGCAACTCCCACCTCCTGGGTTCAAGCGATTCTCCTGCCTCAGCCTCCTGCGTAGGTGGGACTACAGGCGTGCGCCACCACGCCTGGCTAATTTTTGTATTTTTGGTAGAGATGGGGTTTCACCATATTAGCCAGGCTGGTCTTGAACTCCTGACCTCGTGATCCACCCACCTCAGCCTCCCAAAGTGCTGGGATTACAGGTGTGAGCCACTGCGTCCAGCCTCTTCTAGGTTTTCTTTTTTTTTTTTTTTTCTAGTTTTTTTTTCTTTCCTATTATCTACTTTTTTTTTTCTTTTATTATTATGACATGATAGTATATCTAGAAAACCCCATTGTCTCAGCCCAAAATCTCCTTAAACTGATAAGCAACTTCAGCAAAGTCTCAGGATACAAAATCAACGTGCAAAAATCACAAGCATTCTTATACATCAATAACAGACAAACAGAGAGCCAAATCATGAGTGAACTCCCATTCACAATTGCTCTTCTAGGTTTTCTAGTTTATGCGCATAAAGGTGTTCATAGTAGTCTTGAGTGATCTTTTGTATTTAAGTGGTGTCAGCTGTAATATCTCCCATTTCATTTTTTATTGAGGTTATTTGGATTTTCTCTCTTCTTTTCTTGGTTAATCTTGCTAATGGTCTATCAATGTTATTTATCTTTTCAAAGAACCAGCTTTTTGTTTCATTTTTTTGTTTGTTTGCATTTTGTTTGTTTCAATTTCATTAGGTTCTGCTCTGATCTTGCTTATTTCCTTTCTTCTTCTGGGTTTGGGTTTGGTTTGTTCTTGTTTCTCTAGTTCCTTGAGGTATGACCTTAGAATGTTGGTTTGTGCTCTTTCAGTCTTTTTAATATAAGTGTTTAGGGCTATGAAGTTTCCTCTTAGCACCGCCTTTGCTGTATCCCAGGGGTTTTGATAGGTTGTGTCATTATTGTCGTTCAGTTCAAAGAATTTTTAAAATTTCCCTCTTGATTTCGCTTTTGACCCAATGCTCATTCAGGAGCAGCTTATTTAATTTCCATGTATTTGCATGGTTTTGAAGGTTCATTTTGAAATTGGCTTCCAGTTTTATTCCACTGTGGTCTGAGAGAATGCTTGATATAATTTCAATTTTCTTAAATTTATTGAGGCTCATTTTGTGGCCTATCATATGGTGTATCTTGGAGAAAGTTCCATGTGCTGTTGAATAGAATGTGTATTCTGTGGTTGTTGGATGAAATGTTCTCTATATATCTGTGAAGTCCATTTGTTCCAAGGTATAGTTTAAATCCATTGTTTCTTTGTTGACTTTCTGTCTTGATGACCTGTCTAGTGCTGTCAGTGGAGTATTGAAGTCTCCCACTATTATTATGTTGCTATCTATCTCATTTCTTATGTCTAGTAGTAACTGTTTTATAAATTTGGGAGCTCCAGTGTTAGATGCATATATGTTTAGGATTGTGATATTTTCCTGTTGGACAAGGCCTTTTATCATTATATAATGTCCCTCTTTGTCTTTTTTAACTGCTATTGCTTTAAAGTTCGTTTTGTCTTATATAAGAATAGCTACCCTTGCTCACTTTTGGTGTCCATTTGCATGAAATGCCATTTTCCACCTCTTTATGTGAGTCCTTCTGTGTTAGGCGAGTCTCTTGAAGGCAGCAGATGTTTGGTGAGTTCTTATCCATTCTGCAGTTCTGTATCATTTAAGTGGGGCATTTAGGTAATATCTTGTCATATTACCAGAGTTGGTTTTCTGGTTCCTTCTCATTTGGGTAGGCTCTGTCAGAGGGAAGGTCTAGGGCTGAAGGCTGTCGTTCAGATTCTTTTCTTTTCTTTCTTTTTTTTTTTTTTTTTTTTTTGAGATGGAGTCTCACTCTGTCTCCCAGGCTGGAGTACAGTGGTGTGATCTTGGCTCACTGTAAGCTCCACCTCCTGGGTTCACGCCATTCTCCTGCCTCAGCCTCCCGAGTAGCTGGGACTACAGGCACCTGCCACCACGCCCGGCTAATTTTTTGTATTTTTTAGTAGAGACGAGGTTTCACCATGTTACCCAAGATGGTCTAAAATTTCTGGAGCTAAAATTCACGATGCTAGCCTCTGCATGCTGCTCTGTCCATCCAAGTCAGAGCTGCAATCTAGTTCTGCCTCCCACTTGCCATGATGATCCCTTTATTTTGATTCACTTCCACTTAATGAATAGTAAATATATTTTATCTTCCTTATGATTTTCTTAATAAAATTTTATTTTCTCTAATTACTGTAAAAATACATATATGTTAATCAATTATTATCAGTAAGGCTTCCAGTCAACAGTAGGCTATTAGTAGTTCAATTTGGGGGGAGTCCAAAGCTATACATAGATCTGCGGCTTCACAAGGGATCAGTGCCCTTAAGCCCCATCTTGCTCCAAGGTCAACTGTAGATTAATGGTTGCCTGGGGCTGGGAGGGGGAGAATGATGAGTTTCTTCTGATGAGTATGGGTTTCCTTTTGGAGATAAAAAAAATTCTAAAATTGATTGTGGGCTGTCGATGGGTGCAAAACTCTGAATATAGTAAAAATTATTAAATTAAACAATTGTTTTTTTAAAATAAGAAAACGCTAAACCCCATCAAAAAATTAGCCAAAGGCCTGGGTGTGGTGGCTCACACCTGTAATCCCAGCAATTTGGGAGGCCAAGGCAGGTGGATCACCGGAGGTCAAGAGTTTGAGACCAGCCTTACCAGCATGGTGAAACGCTGCCTCTACTGATAAAAAAAAAAAAAAAAAAAAAAAAAAAATTACCTGGGCATGGTGGCACATGCCTATAATCCCAGCTACTCAGGAGGCTGAGGCAGGAGAATCACTTGAACCCGGGAGGTGGAGGTTGAAGTGAGCTGAGATCATGCCATTGCATTCCATCCTGGGCAACAAGAGTGAAACTCCGTCTCAAAAAAAAAAAAAATGCACGAAAGATCTTTTTTTTTTTGAGACAAAGTCTCACTCTGTTGCCCAGGCCGGAGTGCAGTGGTGCCATCTTGGCTCACCGCAAGCTCCGCCTCCCAGGTTCACGCCATTCTTCTGCCCCAGCCTCCCGAGTAGCTGGGACTACAGGAGCCCGACACCATGCCTGGCTAATTTTTTTTTTTTTGTATTTTTAGTGGAGACAGGGTTTCACCGTGTTAGCCAGGATGGTCTGGATCTCCTGACCTCATGATCCGCCCACCTTGGCCTCCCAAAGTGCTGGGATTACAGGTGTGAGCCACCGCGCCCGGCCATGAACCAAAGATCTTAACAGGCACCTCACCATGGGAGATACACAGATGGCAAAGAAGCCTATGAAAAGATGGTCAACATCATACCTCATCAGGGAAATGCAAATTTAAACAAAGAGACACCACTACACACCTATTAGAATGGCCAAAACCCAGAACACTGACAACACCAAATGCTGATGAGGATGTGGAGCAACAGAAAGGCTCACTCTTTGCTGGTGGGAATGCAAAATGTTTCAGCCACTTTGGAAGACAGTTTGGCAGTTTCTTACAAAATGCAACATATTCTTAACATACAGTCCAGCACTCACACTCCTTGGTATTTACCCAAGCGAGTTAAAAAAATTATGTCCACACAAAACCTGCACACAGGTGTTGAGTTATTCATAGTTGCAGAAATTCAGAGGCAACGAAATGTCATTTGGTAGATGAATGGATAAATAAACTGGTACATCCGGACAATGGGATATTATTCAGTACTAGAAGGAAATAAGCTAACAAACCAGGAAAAGACATGGAGGAAAGTTAAGTGCATGCTACTAAGTGAAAGAAGCCAATCTGAATGGCTATAGGCTGTATAATTCCAACCACATGACATTTTGGAAAAGGCAAAACTATGGAGACAGTAAAAAATCATTGATCATTGTTGGGGAGGGAGGGATAAGACACAGAACGCGAAGGATTTTTAGAGCAGTGAAACTGCTCTGTATGACACTATAATGGTGGAAGTAATCACACATTTTTTTCAAACCCATAGAATGTAAGATACCAAGAGTGAACCCTAATGTAAACTCTGGACTTTGTGTCATAGTGATATGTCAATGTAGATGCATCAGTTGTAAGAAATGTATCAATCTGGTGGAAGATGTTGATAGCAGGAAAGGCTATGCATGTGCAGGGATAGAAGATATATGGGAACTCTATCTATTCCAGTTTTTTTTTTTTTTTTTTTTTTTTGAGATAGGATCTCACTCAGGCTGAAGTGCAGTGGCTCAATCACAGCTCATTGCAGCCTCGACCTCCTGGGCTCAAGCGATCCTCCCGCCTCAGCCTCCCAAGTAGCTGGGATTACAGGCAAGTGCCACCATGCCCAGCTAATTTTTTTGATGTTTAGTAGAGACAAGATCTTGCTATGCTGCCTAGGCTAGTCTCAAATTCCTAGGGTCCAGCAGTTCACCTGCCCTGGCCTCCTAAAGTGCTGGGATTACAGGCGTGAGGCACCGTGCCCGACCTCCACTCATTTTTGCTATGAACCTAAACTGCTCTAAAAAATAAAGTCTATTTAAGAAAATTAACTAAATGAAAGAGAAAAGGGAGATGGTATAGCCCCTACTCTAATGGAGTATACTTACTAGTATGTACTATTCTTGAAAAGAAAAAAATCCATAAATATTTTTAAAACATTTTTAAAAGTTGATTCTAAAACTCATTGTACTGGGTAAGGGCACACCAGACAAGCAGTCTCCTTACAAAACAGTGCCCAATACACCCTGTTCCTGCCCAGGTGCACCACAGGGGACCCTTACAGTGCGGTGCCCTTCATCTAGTTAACTGAGAGTAGGGATGACTTTGGGAACATCCAACTACATAGACTAAAAAGGGTCTTTGCACTGGAGGCTCTTAAGAGAAGTCAAGCACAAATCCATTGTTTTATAAATAAAAATACTGGAGCTCAGAGAAATTAACTAAAGGTAGAGAGACTTCAGTGATAAAATATGTTTTTGATGCATTATCTCACAAAAACCTTAAGAAGTCAGTGATATTAATGTCCCTGATTTAGAGAGGAAGGAAATGAGAGGCTAAGAAATTTGTTCAAGTTCACACAGCTATTTAAGTGACAGAATCAACTCTAACTCCAGAGCGTATTGTCTGACCTCTATGCTAGAGTTCTCCTTCAGCACTTCTTTTCATAAAATGAATCTACTTGGTGATTATATTATTACTTGATCATTTGTTTTGAATTTTAGTCCTTGGAAAAGTTCATTGTTTTCTTTGGTTTGTTTTCTAGGATTCCTTTTCAGAACAAATCATTCCATTTTATAGTGCTATAACAGTCCTCTCATTAAAGGAACTATAATTTTTTTTCTATCACAGCATTCTAAGGCTTCAATGCCAACAGCCACTCCAACCTCCCCTTTATATATGTCCCAAATGTATAACCTAAAAGGACTTATGTGAAAATCTGAAGTTTCATTCATTTGTTTATTTATTACTTCATTCAGCAAATGTTTATTGAGCACTTATTGTAAGATAGGCCTTGGGTATGCAATGAATATAACAGACATGATCCTTGCAGCCATGGAGCCTGTAGTCTAAGGGAGGAAGATAGACATTAAACAAGCACAATCAGTACTTAGAATTATAAGCCATATTAAGCGCTATGAGGAAAATAAATGGAAAACCATGACAGACTACAAAAGAGGACTAGATTTTGATTGGGAGACCAAGAAAGGCCTCTTTGAATAAATGATGAGCCGAGACCATCAGGATGAGTAAGTGTCAGAAAGGCGAGGTTTAGGTGGAAAGTTGTAGGATGGGGTACACGCAGCATTTCAGGAAAATGAATTGCATATGTGAAAGATCCAAGATAAGATGGTGTTTGCATGGTTAAGAACCGAAAACAGCTTAATGTGGCTAGAGTGTAGTAAGTGAGGAGCATGGTAGGAGATGAGGTTGGAGATTTAAACTTAAATTTGATCATGCGGATGCTTGCAGTCCATATAAGGACTTCTACTTATATGAGAGGAGGGAAATGGGCTTCTCCACACTCTGGTCCCACCAGAAAGTTTTCAGAACATTTTTCACGAAAATAAATTCTCTTCAGAGGAACCAGGTGGGTATCTGAACTTCCTTTGAAGTAGGCTTTTGCCTTTGCCACAGGACTCTCGGAAGTCTGATCCTTTAAGTCACTAACCATATAAGGATCTTTATCAAGGCTTAAACTATGTTTCAAAGATCTCTCTGGCCACCATAGTGAGCATAAGAGGGAGGGGCAGGAAAAGAGTATGGGATGGTGCGTAGCAACTGAGTTGCAGTAGTCTATTTGAGAGGGAATAAGGACTTGGAGATGGAGAAATAGGAAAAGACTTGAGAAATATTTTGAAAGTGGAATCAGTAGTATTTGGTAATGGGCTGGCTGTTATAAGCAAAGGAGAGGGCATTTGAAAAGATGACTCCTAGGTTTGTGGCTTTAGCAAATGAACAGATGGTAGTAACATATATTTACATAAGGAAGATGGGAGGAGGAAGATCAAGAGTTCAGGTTTGGACAAGTTAAATTTGAGTTGCCTCTGAGATATGTGAGTAGGCAATTGGCTACACAAGCCTGGAGGTCAGAACAAAAGGCCTGGACTGGAGATTAAAATGTGGGCGTTAACAGCATTTTGGTGATATTTAAACCCACAGAACTGGGCTGGGCACAGTGGCTCACTCCTGTAATCCCAACACTTTGGGAGGCGGAAATGGGCGGATTACTTGCGGTCAGAAGTTCAAGACCAGCCTAGCCAACACGGAAAAACTCCGTCTCTACTAAAAATACAAAAATTAGCTGGGCATGGTGGCTCGTGCCTGTAATCCCAGCTACTCAGGAAGCTGAGGCAGGAGAATTGCTTGAACCCAGGAGGTGGAGGTTGCAGTGAGCCAAGATCACACCACTGCACTCCAGCCTGGGCGACAGAGCAAGACTCTGTCTCAAAAAATAAAATAACATAAAATGAAATAAAAATAAAGCTACAGGACTGAATAAGATTACTTGGGGGAGAGTGTAGAGAGAAGAAAGAAACAGGCTCCAGAAGGAGTGCCAAGTGGTCTCTAATACATAGAGGCAGAGGAAAGGAGATAGGGTTAGCTGTGAGACTTAGATTAGCCTGGACATAGGAGAAAGGAGAGGACAGCATGGTGACAAAAAGACCAAGGGGAGAGTGTTTCAATAACGGTGCAAGCAACTATGCCTAATGCTTCTGAGAGGTTAAGTTGAGGTTGGGAATGTGTCTACTGTATTTGGTATTGTTGCAGTAGTGTGCTGAAACTGACTTCCATCAGCGCAGAGAATCTATGTGGGCGTCTTTTCCCAATTCTGTATTTAGTGATGACACGTTGGTAGCCGTGGTGGGAGTATTTCCACTATGGAAGTTAGCAACCACTGCTATGGTTTTTTTGTTTGTTTGTTTGTTTTGTTTTGTTTTGTTTTTGGAGAGCTGGTTGTAAACATGTAACAGCATGCCACTGACAATATGACTCCATTTGTAATAAGCTGAAAGGGAAATGGACTTCTCTGCTCTCTGGTCTCATCAGAAAGTTTTCATGAAAATAAGTTATCCTCAGAGGAACCAGCTGGGTGTCTGAACTTCTTTTGAAATGGGCTTCTACCTTTGCCACTTGACTCTCTAAAGTCTTAGCCTTTTAGTCACTAACCTTCACAAATTTGATGCAGACCAACAGGAAAAAAAAAATCAACGTGGTCATATGAAGAATTCCTTCCAACTCTGAGATGCTGTAATTCTGTGTTGGCTGCAAGAAATTCCAGGAAGCACAAGCAGTAAACCACATTTCATTTACTCCTGGGCTTATTTACTTGGTAAAAATAATCATTAGAAAATTCCAGAATCCAGGGGTTAAGAAATGACATTTTCCACATCTTTTTTATTTTTGAAAAATGTTTACTATTTTATAAAAAAAAAAAGTAGATAAAAAAATTAACTGTGGCTGGGCACAGTGGCTCATGCCTGTAATCTCAGCACTTTGGGAGGCCAAGGCAGGCGGATCACTTGAGGCCAGGAGTTCGAGACCAGTCTTGCCAACATGGCAAAACACCGTCTCTACCGAAAATACAAAAATTAGTTGCGCGTGGTGGCGCACACCTGTAATCTCAGCTACTCGAGAGGCTGAGACAGGAGAATTGCTTAAACTCAAGATCATGCCACTGCCCACAAGCCTGGGCAACAGAGTGAGACTATGCCCCCCCAAAAAATATTAATTGAATATTGATTGAATATTAATTGAATTATCACTACTTGAAGCCAGAGGCAAGGCAGGCTTCTCCTACTCTAGAAAGGAAAAAGAAGAGGAATATTTAATAATTTAGATGTTCTTAGAATATGGAATTGTTAAGTATGCAAGTTAACACTATGAGGACAACTACTAAAATAAATAAGATACCATGTCTGGCTCCTAAAGTAACAGCAGGAAAAAAAAAGACTATAGAAAATGTTTTCAACACAACAGAAGGAAGGAAAAAGGAAAAAATAAGCAAAGAATGATAAACATAAGACAAAAAAAAGGAAAATTAAAAATAAGTTGAAACATTATCATTAGCCTCAGCAACCATAAACATGTCAAACATTGACTTTCAAAAAGAGATTATCAGAATGATTTTTTTTTTCCAGACAGAGTCTCACTCTGTCACACAGGTTGGAGTGCAATGGCATGATCTAGGCTCACTGCAACCTCCAGCCCACCAGGATCAAGCGATTCTTCTGCCTCAGCCTCCCAAGTAGCTGAGATTACAGGCACGCGCCACGACACCCGGCTAATTTTTGTATTTTTAGTACAGATGGGGTTTTACTATGTTGATCAGTCTGGTCTTGAACTCCTGACCTCAAGTGATTCACCCACCTTGGCCTCCCAAAGTGAGAACGAATTTTTTAAAACCCCAAATCAGGCTGGGCCTGGTGGCTAACACCTGTAATCCCAACACTTTGGGAGGACGAAGTGGGCAGATCACCAGAGGTCAGGAGTTCAAGACCAGAGACCAGCCTGATCAACATGTTGAAACTCCGTCTCTACTAAAAATACAAAAATCAGCTGGGTGTGGTGGCACACGCCTGTGGTCCTAGCTACTTGGGAGGCTGAGGCAGGAGAATCGTGTGTACCCGGGAGGCGGAGTTTGCAGTGAGCCGAGATTGTGCCATTGCACTCCAGCCTGGGAGACAGGAGTGAAACGCCACCTCAAAAAAAAAAAAAATGCATTGAATACACCTAACTTACCAAACATCACAGCTTAGCCTAGCCTAAATTAAATGTGCTCAGAACACATACATTAGCCTACCTTGGACAAAATCATCTAATACAAAGCCTATTTTTCAATATCTCATGTAGTTTATTGAATACTGTACTGAAAGTGAAAAATTGAATGGTTGCATGGTTACTTGAAGTATAGTTTCTACTGAATTGCTTTTAAAGCATTGTATAGTTGAAAAATTGTAAGTTGAACCATCGTTATCAGTACAGGCAGGGCCGTGCTCCCTCTGAAGGCGCTAGGAAAGGAAATACTCCATGCCTCTCTCACAACTTCTGGCAGCTTCAGATGTTCCTCACCTTGTAGGTGCACCACTCCAAGCCTGTCTTTACATGATATTTTCCCTGTGTGTCTTCACATCATCTTCCTCTGTGTCTATGTCTGTGTCCATATTTCCCTCTTCTTTTAAGGACACCAGTCTTGTTGGATTAGAGGCCCAGCCTACTCCACTATGACCTCATCTGAACTTAGCTAATTGCATCTGCAATGACCCTGTTGCCAAATAAAGTCACATTCTGAAGTACCGGAGATTGAAACTTCAAGCTGTCTTTGGGCAGGGGGCACAATTTGACCCATAACAGAAGGCATCAGTAAAAATAAGGGCAAAAAAGGCTGAAATAGAAACCAAAGTCATAAAATAGAGTAAATAAATACAAATGAAAGTTAGTTTTAAGAAAAAAATCCAGTTTGATTACCCAATCTTTAATAAGACTGATAAAGAAACAAAAGAGCACAAATAAACTATATTAGGAATCATAAAGAGATACAATTGCACCCACACATTTACAAAATCACAGATCATTGCACTATAAACAAGAATACTTATTTATTTGTTTATTATTTTTTGAGATGGAGTCTCATTCTGTTGCCCAGGTTGGGTGCAGTGGTACCATCATAGCTCACTGAAGCCTCGAACTCCCGGGCTCAAGCAATCTGCCTGCCTCAGTCTCCCAAGGAGCTGAAACTACAGGCATGTACCAGCATGCCTGGTCAATTTTTTAAAAATGTTTTTGGAGAGATAGGGTGGGGGGCGGGTCTCACTATGTTTCCCAGGCTGGTCTTGAACTCCTGACCTCAAGCCATCCTTCCACCTCAGCCTCTCAAAGTTCTGGGATTATGGATGTGAGCCATCATGCCCAACTCATATTTATTTTTAAAGCAAATTCTACATATCTTCGAGGGAATAGCACTTAAGACTATTTAAAAAACTTGGATGGATAGGTGATCACATATCTCTATAATAGCTATGTGTCTTAGCTATATTGGATTTTTTTTTTTTTTTTTTTTGAGACAGAGTCTCACTCTGTCACCCAGGCTGGAATGCAGTGGCATGATCTCGGCTAACTGCAACCTCTGCCTCCCGGGTTCAAGCGATTCTCCTGCCTCAGCCTCCCACGTAGCTGGAATTACAGGCACCCCCCATGCCTGGCTAATTTTTGCAGTTTTAGTAGAAATGGAGTTTCACCATGTTGGCCAGGCTAGTCTCAAACTCCTGACCTCAGGTGATCCGTCCGCCTCACCCTCCCAAAGTGCTGGGATTACAGGCATGAGCCACTGCACCTGGCTGTATTGGATCTTATTTTCAGGATTTTAGAGAAAAAAAGGAAGAACTAAAAAATGTGCCCTTAGCTAGTAGGAAGCTGTGGGGTTAGAAAAACAATTACTAGGAACTTTTTATTCTAACCATTAAGTAAATATTTTAGTATATTTGAACACACAGAGCATATATTTTTTACCTACTCAAATGTTTCTATGTGGATATGAAAATATATACACAAGAAAATGATAATGGATCTACTGACAGATGCTTTGGTACAGCTGCAAAATGCAAATATTTCTGTATGTATATTCATGTTCGCTCCAGAGATAAAGATCGACAAACCTGCTGAGCTGGTATTTTATGCACTATTTTTCTGTCTGCTTTTTAACAAGGGACTCCACATTCCACACACGATCACATTTCATTTTAACTCCCATGTTCTTGGCTTTACTCTTTTCATGTTAGCTTTATCCTTTTAACTACCTGTTCGATAGTGATTTCTCAGCTTCAAATTCTAGCTTGCTTTTCTTCCCCCTCAGAAATGTCCTGTAATTTTATTTATTGTTTCCTGAAGTGTGGCACTTGCTCATAATTTCATGAATGACAGCCTTTTCCCAAAGGGAACCAAAATAGTAGTTATTCTCCAGCTCCACTTCACAACCATATTTAAATGCAAATACAATCACTTCCATTCTATCTGCTTTGCTTCTCATATCTGATCTAAACTATCAAGACATTACCAAAATCTAGCTTTTGTTTTTTGTGATGGTGACTTTTCATTTTTATATACACATTTTTTGGGTTGTTCAAGAATTATATAATGCCCAAGTACAAGTTATAAGATAGTTGTACTATGGCTACACTTCATTATTAAGTAGACTATTTGATTTCCTCTACACATATCAATCTACCCCGTGCTTTTGCTTTTATTGGTCTCCCAGCCTAGACATTTAGTTCTTCTTTGCTTCTGTTACCCAATTGATAAAGAGAGTGAGGCCTGGAGCCTGACTTACCTAAGATCACACAGTTAATTAGGACATAACTGAGCCTAGAGATAATCTCTGGGCTCCTGGTCCCCTGGGATTTTTCTACCGCATCCTACTGCTTTCTTCAAGGTGTAGTTCAAATAATGTCTATCTAAGAAGTCTTCTTGAAACCTTCAAACAGAAGTGATCCGTCCTTTCTTTCAGCTCCTGCATGCTTTAATTGCAGCCCCTCGGATGTTTATCACTTTATTTATTTGTTTGTTTATTTTTGAGATGGAGTTTCGGTTTTGCTGCCCATGCTGAAGTGCAATGGCGCGATCTCGGCTCCCCGCCGCAACCTCTGCTTTGGGGGTTCAAGCGAGTCTCCTGCCTCAGCCTCCTGAATAGCTGGGATTACAGGCATGCGCTACCACGCCCAGCTAATTTTGTATTTTTAGTTGCTTATCACTTTTTATTTTGCACTATTGTTATTCATGTACAGGCCTTTATTTCCTCTCTTCATGTCCAGTTCTTTGAGGCTCGAACCTGCTTTACTTTTGTGTCTCTCATATCACCTAGGCTTCTTGTATTAGTTGGTATTCAATGTATATTTGTTAAATTAATTAGACCCCTTTCGCATTTTGCACAACTTGTGGTCATGGAAATCATGTGTAAGACAGAAACCCCAGCATGCCAGTTGGCTTGGGGAATTCTTTTGAGCCATGCCTTTCTGCCTCTTGCTCAACACTTCTGTGGTTCTAGAACTTCATCGTCCAAGAGAACTTTCTGTAATGATGGAAACGTTTTATATCTGCACTATCCAATATGGTACCACTAGCCACATATGGCAATTGGCCACTTGCATGCGGCTAGTGAGACTGAAGAAATAAAATTTTAATTTTATTGAACTTTAATTAATTTATATTTAAATAGCCACATATGACTAACAGCTGCCACATTGTACAGCATGGTTTTAGGCACCCCATTTTGATAAATTCACTTGTCTTGTCCCATTCAACTTGGTTACATAATTCTAGATGGCCTGCTCAGTGAGAAATGACATTGTTGTCCTCCAGGCTCCAGCCTTCAAGATTCCATGCCTTACATTCCTCTTTCCCCACTTTTCTCCTCAGGAGAAAGATGAGATTCCTAAAGATTTTCCTAAGCACTCTGATCTCCACCCATCTTTCTTGCTCAGAATCTGACTCTGTTGGTAAAGCACCAGGGTATAAATGTATAATGCCTAGGTGTATGGTGTTTGCTGCTATTTTGAATCTTAGATTTTGCTAAATAGATTATAAATTTCTTGAGTGTAAGGACCATGCATTCCATATCTTCTGGATCCTCCCTGTTGCCTATTCCACTGCCGGTTATATTGTAAATGTTCTATAAATATTAATCAATTGATTGATTAAAGGTGGAAAAGTGGGCTGGGAGCAGTGGCTCACACCTATAATCCCAGCACTTTGGAAGGCCAAGGTGGGTGGGTCACTTGAGGCCAGGATTTCTAGATCAGCCTGGGCAGCATAATGAAATCCAGTCTCTACAAAATTTTTTTTAAAAGTTAGCCGGGCATTATGATGTGTGCCTGTAATCCCTGCTGCTTGGGAAGCTGAGGTTGAGCCCGGGAGTTTGAGGCTGCCGTGAGCTGTGATAGCACTACTGCATTCCAGCCTGGTTTACAGAATGAGACCCTGTCTCAAAAAAAAAAAAAAAAAAAGGAATCTAGTACGAGCAAGAAAGGACAATATCTGAGAAATAGGGAAAGGGGTTGTCAAAATCTCAAGATTTACTTAGCACCCTAAAGACTAAAGGAATTTTAGAATTATTTCACTTATTCCCATAATTGTTTCACAAATGCCCCTTCATATTATTTAGTATTAGTCATCTAAAGAACTCAATTTAAACAATTTTTCAGAGTACCCAGGTGGCAAAACTATGTTAGCCACTTTGAACGTATTCCTTCCTAAGAGGGTCTTCTATCAAAGAAACTTTTATTATTATTATTATTTTTTAAATAGAGATGAGGTCTCTCTATGTTGCCCAGGCTGATCTTAAACTCCTGGGCTCAAGCAATCTTCCCACCTCAGTTTCCCAAAGTTCTGGGATTACAGGTATGAGCCACCACACCCAGCCTATCAAAGAAACTTTCTGATCATGTTTATGAACTTCATCGTAGATAACTTACTGGGAAATTGAGGAGTTGTTAGGTACCTAAAACAGCACATTTGGTGGAAGTAGGATAAGAATGTGTCTGCATATTTGTTTAAAACCTTCTCAAGGTAGGCTCTTCAATGTATATAATGCCACCCTGCTTTTGTGGATGAGGTAATAAAAGCAAAGGTGTTAGTGTCGTGCTTAGGTCTATGGAAAGTATTTTGATTTACTTTTCCTTCTTCCTTAAGCACCCAAATTACACTTTAGCAAGATTGAGCTCCTGTGGAAACCTAGACTATGGCAAAATTCCTGCTGACCACACCCTGTGTGAGAGACCACAGTCAGTCTTTAAGAGGCTCTGCCAGGAGGACTTAGTAAATTAATGATAGCTGCAAAGTTAGAAGGCCCAACCCTGGAATTCTCTCTCCTGTAGAGCTGCACTGCCTTCCTGCCTGTGCTCCAACCATTAGCTCACAGTGCCCAAAATATGAAAAGAAAATTAGGAGCCAGGAGGGAGTTGTCTTTGTGGGACAAGAATTTCAGCTGGCAGTAGTTAATCATATTTTTCCAGCTATTTTGACATGCATTATATAAGGGAACAAAGTCCAAGACAAAACAAAAAATAAAATGCTTGTGACTCTAGAAGTGCAAACATAGGGTAAATTAAAGCTGACTTTTCTTTTTAACTTTTTATTTACACAGGATGGATTTGTTTAAGTAATTTCTCTTTTTTATTTCCATAAAGCCACAAATCTAACATGTTATTTCCCTTACTATCTATTCATTTTTATTTCTGCTGATTTTCATATGTTTAAAATATGTTTTCAACAGGCTGAAAATACTTATGAATCATATGCACACATGCATATGTATAATAAATCACTTTTATAGGACCAATCAAATCTGGCATTCTTTGTAGTCCACAGTGGTTCACATTTTCAAGGCTTTTCACCCTGTTTTGAACTGCAACTTAACACTCACAAAATAGGTTGTTCAAAGGTAAAGGTTCTGCTTACAGGCACTTGCCTTTGACTAGATACACCTAGATTAAGTCCTGAATAAAATGGAGGAAATAACTTCTGTCTCATCTCCATTTATATCAGGACTAATGAAGAAAATGCAATTTGTAGTCTGTACCAATGCTGCCCAGTGTAGAAATAACATAGGCAACATGAATATGGTGATTTTTTTTTTTTTTTTTTGAGACGGTGTCTTGCTCTGTCACCCAGGCTGGAGTGCAGTGGTGCGATCTCGGCTCACTGCAACCTCTGCCTCCCGGGTTCAAGTGATTCTCCTGCCTCAACCTTCCAAGTAGATGGGATTACAGTCGCCCACCACCACACCCGGCTAATTTTTGTATTCTTGGTACAGACAGGGTTTTGCCATGTTGGCCAGGCTGGTCTCAAACTCCTGGCCTCAAGTGATCCGTCTGCCTCGGCCTCCCAAAGTGCAGGTGTGAGCCACTGCGCCTGGCCCATTGGTTTATTTTCTATTGCTATAGTTCTGCCTTTTCCAGAATGTTATATAAACAGAATCTAATGAGATGAGTCATTCTGGTTCTTTTACTTATCATGATGCATTTGAGATGCATTCCTGTTGCAGTGCCTCTCAATTGTCCTTTCTCTTTTCTTACTGAGCAGTATTCCATGGTATGGATGTACCACAGTTTGTATATCCCTTCCCCCAGTGAAGGACGTTTAGGTTGTGATATGGTTTGGATCTGTGTCCCTGCCCAAATTTCATGTGAAAAGTAATCCCCAATGTTGGAGAAGGGGCCTAGTAGGTGGTGATTGGATCATGGGGCAGATTTCCCCCTTGCTGTTCTCATGATAGTGAGTGAGTTCTCATGAGATCTGGTTGTTTAAAAGTGTGTGGCACCTCCTCCTTTTCTTCCTCCCGCTCCAGCCACGTAGGACGTGCTTGCTTCCCCTTTGCCTTCCGTCATGATTGAAAGTTTCTTGAATCCTCGGCAGCCATGCTACCTGTACAGAACTGTGAGCCAAGTAAACCTCTTTTCTTGATAAATTACCCAGTCTCAGGTGGTTCTTTATAGCAGTGTGAGAATGGAATATCCAGTGTTTGATGATTACAAATAGAACTACTGTAAACATTCATATACAGGTTTTTGAGTGAACATAAATTTTCATTTCTTTTAGGGTAAATACTCAATAGTATCAAGGTTTTTTGTTTTTGTTTTTGTTTTTTTGAGACAGGTTCTCGCTCCGTCGCCCAGGCTGGAGTGCAGTGGCACAACCTTGCTCACTGCAACCTTCCACCTCCTGGGCACAGGCGATTCTTGTGCCTCAGCCTCCCGAGTATCTGGAATTACAGGCATGCACCACCACACCCAACAAATTTTTGTGTTTTTAGTAGAGACAGGGTTTTGCCTTGTTGGCCAGGCTGGTCTCAAACTCCTGGCCTCAGGTGATCTGCCTGGTTCAGCCTCCCGAAGTGCTGGGATTACAGGCATGACCATCAAACCTGGCCTGGTATCAAGGTTTTAAGGTATATGTTTAACTTTATAAAAAATTCCCAAACTGTTTTCCAAAGTAGTTGTACCATTTTATATTCCCATCAACAATGTATGAGAGATCCAGTTTCTCCACAATCTCACCAGCATTCATATTATCATTGTTTTGTATTTTAGCTCTTCTACAAGATGTGTAGGAGATAGTGCTTTTAATTTGCAATTCTCTAATGACTAATGATGTCAAACATCTCATATGCTTTTTTAGCTATCCGTATACCTTCTTTAGTGAAATATCCAAGTCTTTTTCTATATATAATATACACACACACACACACACACACACACACACACACATATATATATATATATATATTTTTTTTTTTGAGATAGGGTCTAGCTCTGTCACCCAGGCTGGAGTGCAGTGGCACAATCTCAGCTCAGTGCAACCTGCGCTTCCCAGGCTCAAGTGATCCTCCTCCCTCAGCCTCCCAAGTAGCTGGGACCACAGGCGTGTGTCATCATGTTCAGCTTATCTTTTAATTTTTTGTGGAGATGAGGTCTCACTATATTATCTAGGCTAGTCTCAAACTCCTGGGCTCAAATGAGCCTCCCACCTTGCTTGGCTTCCCAAAGTGCTGAGATTATGGGCAAGAGTCACTGTGCCTGACCAGTATTTTCTAATTTGATATTTTTCTAATTGTAGAGTTTAGAAAGGTGTTTTTTTGTTTTTTTGTTTTTGTTTTTGTTTAGAAAATGGATATATGTCGTTTGTTGGATATGTGATTTGAAAATATTTTCTCTCAGTGTATGCCTTGTATGTTTTAAAAACTAAACTTTATTTTTTAGAGCAGTTTTAGCCAGCAAAATTGAGTGGAAGGTACAGAGATTTCCCATATAAACCTGCCCCTACACATGCATAGCTTCTCCCAGTGCATTTCCACAACTTCCATTGTAGTGGTGCATTTGTTACAACTGATCAACCTACACTGACACATCATTCTCACCCAAAGTCCTGCGTTTACATTAGGGTTCACTCTTGGTGTCCTACATTCTATGGGATTGGACAAAGATACAATGACATGTATCCACCATTATAGTGTCATATAAAGTATTCCACTGCCCTAAAAATCTTCTGTTTTCTATTTACTTTACCCCTCCCTCCTCACCAACCCCTAGCCACCAATGATCTTTTTACTGTCTCCATAATTTTGCCTTTTCCAAAATGTCACATAGTTGGAATTAGACAGCATATAGCCTTTCAGATTGGCTTCTTTCACTTAGTAACATGCACTTAACTTTCCTCCATGTCTTTTCATGGTTTGTTAGCTCATTTTCTTCTAGTGCTGAATAATATCCCATTGTCTGGATGTACCAGTTTATTTAGCCATTCACCTACTGAAGGACATCTTAGTTGCTTCTGAATTTTGGCAGCTATGAATAAATCAACACCTGTGTGCAGGTTTTGTGTGGACATATTTTTTTTTAACTCACTTGGGTAAATACCAAGGAGTGTGAATACTGGATTGTATGTTAAGAGTATGTCGAATTTTGGTTGTTTTTTTTTTTTTGAGATGGAGTCTGGCTTTGTCACCCAGGCTGGAATGCAGTGGCCTGATCTCAGGTCACTGCAACCTCCACCTCCTGGGTTCAAGCAATTCTCTGCCTCAGCCTCCCGAGTAGTTGGGACTACAGGTGTGCGCCAACATGCCTGGCTAATTTTTGTATTTTTAGTGGAGATGGAGTTTCACCATATTGGCCAGGCTGGTCTCGAACTCCTGACCTCGTGATCTGCCCACCTCGGCCTCGCAAAGTGCTGGGATTACAGGCATGAGCCACCACGCCCGGCGAAGTATGTTGAGTTTTGTAAGAAACTGCAAAACTGTCTTCCAAAGTGGCTGAACCATTTTGCGTTCCTACCAGCAAAGAGTGAGCATTTCTGTTGCTCCACATCCTCATCAGTATTTGGAGGTGTTAGTGTTCTGGGTTTTGGCCATTCTAATAGACGTGCAGTGGTGTCTTGTTTTAATTTGCATTTCCTGATGAGGTATGATGCTGAGATTTTCGTGTGCTTATTTGCCATCTCTCTATCTTCTTTTGTGGGGTGTTTGTTAAGATCTTTGGCCCAGTTTTAAATTGGGTTGTTTGTTTTCTTATCGTTGCTTTTTAAGAGTTATTTTTATATTTTGGATTACAGCCTTTTATCAGATACTTATTTTGCAAATATTTTCTCCCCATCTGTGGCTTAGCTTTTCCTTCCCTTGACTGTATGTTTCAAAATTTTTAATATTAGTGAAGTCCAGCTTATTGGTTCTTTCTTTCATGGATTATGCCTTTGATGTTTTATCTAAAAAGTCGTTTCCAAACCCAAAGTCATCAGATTTTCTCATATGTTATCTTCTAGAAATTTATAGTTTTGTGTTTTATATTTAGATCCGTGATCCATTTTGAGTTAATTTTTGTGTAAGGTGTAAGGTCTTTGTCTAGATGCATTTTTTTGCATGTCGATGTCCAGTTATTCCAGCACCATTTGTTGAAAAGATTATCTTTTTTTCCATTGCATTGCCTTTACTACTTTGTCAGTGACAAATTAGGATTGCATTGAATTTATAGATCAAGTTAGGAAAAACTGACATCTTGACAACGTTGAGTCTTCCTCTCCATTAATGCAGACTATCTCTCCATTTATTGAATTCTTTGATTTCTTTCAACAGAGTTTTATAGTTTTCCTCATACAGATCTTGTATATGTTTCATTAGATTTATATCTAATTGTTACATTTTTTGGGTGCTAATGTAAGTGGTATTGTGTTTTTATTTTCAAATTCCACTTATTTGCTGGTCTAGAGGAAAAAGATTGACTTTTGTATGTTAACCTTGTACCCTGCAACCTTGTTATAATTGCATATCGATTCTGGGAGTTTTTATTTTATTTATTTGTTTTTTAAATGTTTTCTTTATTTTTTATTTTTATTTATTTATTTTTTAGACGGAGTTTCGCTCTTGCTGCCCAGGCTGGAGTGCAATGGCACAATCTCGGCTTATCACAACCTCCGCCTCCCGGGTTCAAGCGATTCTTGTGCCTCAGTCTCATGAGTAGTTGGGATTACAGGCATGTGCCACCACACTCGGCTAATTTTGTATTTTTAGTAGAGATGGGGTTTGTCCATGTTGGTCAGTCTGGTCTTGAACTCTCGAACTCAGGTGATCTGCCTGTTTCGGCCCCCCAATTATTTGTTTGTTTTAAGAGGTAAGGTCTGTGGCCGGGTGTGGTGGCTCACGCCTGTAATCCCAGCACTTTGGGAGGCCGAGGTGGGCAGATCATGAGGTCAGGAGATCGAGACCATCCTGGCTAACACGGTGAAACCCCATCTCTTCTAAAAATACAAAACCAAAATTAGCCAGGCTTGGGGGCAAGCGCCTGTAGTCCCAGCTACTCGGGAGGCTGAGGCGGGAGAATGGCATGAACTCGGGAGGCAGAGCTTGCAGTTAGCCAAGATAGCGCCAATGCAGTCCGGCCTGGGTGAAAGTGAAAAAAAAAAAAAAAGAGATAAGGTCTCATTACGTTGCCCAGGCTGGCCTCAAATTCCTCAGCTCAAGTGATCCTCCTAACTCAGCCTCCCAAGTAGCTGGGACTACAGGCATGAGCCACCACACCTGGCTAATTCCAAGAGTTTGGGGGCAATTCTTTCAGATTTTCTACATAGGCAATCATGTCATCTACAACAAAGACAGTTTCATTTCTTCATTCCTATCACTCCACTTTTTATTTTGTTTCCTTGTCTTATTGCATTAGCTAGGACTTCCAGTATAATGTTGAAAAGGGGTAGTATGGCTAGGTTCAGTGGCTCATGTCTGTAATTTCAGCCCTTTGGGAGGCTGAGACAAGAGGATTACTTGAGCCCGGGAGTCCAAGACTGGCCTGGGCATAGGAGACCCATCTTTCCAAAAAAAGCTTTTAAAATTAGCTGAGCATGGTGTTGCGTGCCTGTGGTCCTAGCTACTTGGGAAGTTGAGATGGAAGGATCACTTGAGCCCAGGTGGTCGAGGCTGTAGTGAACCATGTTCACACCACTGCACTTTTGCCTGGATGACAGAGCAAGAGAAAGAAAGATGGAAAGAAGGAAGGAAGGAAGGGAGGAAGGGAGGAAGGGAGGGAGGGAAGGAGGGAGGGAGGGAAGGAGGGAGGGAAGAAGGAAGGAAGGGAAGGAAGGAAGGGAAGGAAGGAAGGGGGAAGGAAGCAAAGAAAGAAAAATGAAGGAGAAAGAAACCAATGAATGATAGGTGAACGGACATCTTTGTATTGATCCTGATCTTAGTGGGAAAGCTTTATTTTCTCACCATTAAGTATGATGTTAGCTGTTTTTTTTTTTTTTTTTTTAAATAGTCCCTGTAAAGGGACTTGAGGACATTCCTCTGTGTTCCTAGTTTACTGAGAGCTTTTATCATGAACGGGTGTTGGATTTTATCTAATGCTTTTGCTATATCTGTTGATATGATAATGTTAGTTTTATTCTTTATCTTGTTGAGATGATAGATTACATTAGTTGATTTTAGTTGAATTTTTTAAATGTTGAATCATCCTTGCACACCTGAGTTAAATTCCACTGGTCATAGTGTATAATTCCTTTTCTACATTGTTGAATTTGATTTACTAATATTTTGTTAAGGATTTTTGTATCTGTGTTCCTGAGAGATATCGGTCTGTAGTTTTCTTTTCTTGTAATGTCTTCTCTGATTTTGGTTTAGGGTGATACTGGCTTCACAGTGTGAGTTAGAAAGTATTTCCTCTGCTTCTGTGTTCTGAAAAAGATTGTAAAGAATTGGTATAATTTCTTCCTTAAATATTTGGCCACCCATTTACTTTTAATCTATATGTGTCTTTACATTTAAAGTGGATTTCTTATAGACATTATATAGTTGGATCTTGTTCTTTGACCCACACAATCTCTGTCTTTTAATTGGTATATTTGTACCACTGATCTTCAAAGTGATCATTGACATAGTTGGATTAAGATTTGCCATAGGCCGGGTGCAGGGAGGCCGAGGCAGGCAGATCATGAGGTCAGGAGATTGAGACCATCCTGGCCAACATGGTGTAACCCCGTCTCTACTAAAAATATAAAAATTAAGTGGGCATGGTGGCGTGTGCCTGTAATCCCAGCTACTCGGGAGGCTGAGGCAGGAGAATCGCTTGAACAAGGAAGTCGGAGGTTGCAGTGAGCCAAGATCACGCCACTGCACTCCAGCCTGGCAACAGAGCAAGACTGCCTCCAAAAAAAAAAAAAAGATTTGCCATATTAGTTACTGTTTTCTACTTGTTGACCTTTTCTTTGTTCCTACTTTTGTCTTTTGTGGTTATAATCAAGCATTTCACAAAATGATTTCATTTTCTCTCCTTTCTTAGCATATCAGTTATACTTCTTTTTTTACTTGTTTTAGTGTTTGCCCTAGAGTTTGCAATATTGATTTACCACTAACCTAAGTCCACCATCAAATAAAAGTATACTGCTTCACAGATAGTGTGAGTAGTTTATAACAAAATAATCTGAATTCCTTCTTCCTGTTCCTTGTATCGTTGCTATCATTCATTTCATTTATATATAGGCATCAACACACACACACACACACACACACACACCCACACACATCCATACTTGAATATATTGTTGCCATTATTCTTCAGACAAATGGTTATTTGTCAGACCAATTAAGAATAAGAAAAATAAGAGTTTTTATTCAACCTTCATGTATTTCTTCTCTGATGCTCTTTCCTTCTGCAGACCTGAATTTCCGACTTATAACATTTTCCTTCATGTTTTTAATATTTCTTTTAATATTTCTTGCAGAACAGTCAACTGGCAATAAATTCCCTCAGTTTTCATTTGTATGAAAAATCTTTATTTTTTTCTTCACTTTTGAAGGATAATTTCACAGGAGACAGAATTCTAGTTTGATTTTTTCCCTCTCAACAGCTTAAATATTTCACTTTACTCTCTTTTTTCTTTCATGGTTTCTGAGGAGAAGTCAGATATAATTCTTATCTTTGCTTCTATATAGGTAAGGTGTTTATTTCTTCCGGCTTTGTTGAAGATTTTAAAATTCATATTTGATTTTCTGAGGTTTCAATATGGTATGCCTAGGTGTTGTTGGTTTTTTTTTTCCTTTGGGGGGGAGGCAGTATCCTGCTTGGCATTCCCTGAGTTTCCTGGATCTGCGGTGTCTGACATTAATTTAGGAGAAATTATCAGTCAATATTGCTTCAAATATATCTTTTTGTTATCCTTCTAGTATTTTTATTATGCATACATTAAACCTTTTGTAGTTGCCCCACAGCTCTTGGATGTTCTTTTCTTTCTTTCTTTTCCCAGACGTTTTTCTCTTTGCTTTTTAGTTTTGAGGTGAAAACTCAAAACTGCCTTGAGATGACCTCAAGCTCAGAGATTTTCCTCAGCCATATTCAGTCTACTAATGAGCCTATCAAGGGCATTCTTCATTTCTGTTACAGTGTTTTTTTATCTCCAGCATTTCTTTTTAATTCTTTATTAATATTGCCCTCTCTCTGCTTACATTTCCTATCTGTCCTTGCATGCTATCTACTTTATCCATTAGAGTTCTTAGCCTATGTATCATATTTGTGTTAAATTCCCAGTGTGATCATTCCAGCATCTCTGCTATATCTGTCTGGTTCTGATGCTTGCTCTGTTTCTTCAAACTATGCTTTTTGCTTTTTAGTATGCCTTGTAATTTTATCTTTTTTTTTTTTTTTTTTTTTTTGAGATGGATTCTTGCTCTGTCTCCCAGGCAAGGCAGGAGTGCAGTGGCGCGATCTAGGCTCACTGCAACTTCCACCTCCCAAGTTCAAGTGAATCTCCTGCCTCAGCCTCCCCGAATAGCTGGGACTACAGGCATGAGCCACTACGTCCGGCTAATGTTTTTGTATTTTTAGTAGAGATGGCATTTCAGCATGTTGGCCAGGCTGGTCTCTAACTCCTGAGCTCAAATGATCTGCCCACCTTGGCCTCCCGAGGTGCTGGGATTACAGGCATGGCCTTGTAATTTTATCTTGATAGCCAGACATGACCTACCGTGTAAAGGGAACTGTGATAAATAGACCTTTAGTCATGTAGGCATAAGGTGTGAAAGGAAAGGAAGTTCCCTGCAAGTGGTGGGGGACTACTTATCTGTAGTCCTAAGATTACAAAAGATTAGATCTTTTGGTGAGCCTGTGCCCATGGACTGACTGTGAACTTTACAAGTGTTTGTTAGTGTTTTCTTCCCTGCCTTAGTTGGACAGAATGGCTAAAGTGGGCTGAAGTTGAGTATTTCCCTTCCCCCAGGACAATTAGGTTCTGATTAAACCCCAGGAGGTTAGGGGTCCTTAGCATGGTCCTGAGGGCAGACCTTGCTAAGAAGTACAGAATGCTTTGGTGTATTTCAAAATGATTCATTTTTCCCCACCCCTACCAAGAGAATGAGGGAATTTTTGTCCAATATTCACTGTGAGAATCTTGTCAAGCTCCTGGAGGTAAAACTCAAAAGTGTCCCACACCCCACTGGCCGTATCCCCTGGAGTTTTTGACTCAGAGACTTGTCTACACTAAGCCTCCAGCAATTTGTCAATTACAGTTCAAGTTTTCCTTCCCCATGCTTTTCCTGCTCATTGATTTTTTCATTTCATTCATTTTTCAGTTTGTTCAGCTTTTTACTTGTTTGGATGGAGTGACGACTTCCAAGCTCCTTACATGCCTGACTGATGGTGCCTTGTCTTTTAATCCTCTAAACAATGTTTCTCAGAAAGGAAGGAGAAATTCTTAATTTTTATGAAATCTAATTTTTCCATTTTTTTTCTTTTATGGATCAAGCTTTTACGTATTGTATCTAAGACATTTTTGCCTAACTCAGGGTCA
This sequence comes from Pongo pygmaeus, assembly GCF_028885625.2. Lineage (NCBI taxonomy): Eukaryota > Metazoa > Chordata > Mammalia > Primates > Hominidae > Pongo > Pongo pygmaeus. The sequence continues at coordinate 22,148,682 of NC_072373.2, forward strand.
CAACGATTTTAATGTTTCTTCTCTCAGAGTACTCTTTTTAAAGTGTAAATCAGATCACATCACTCCCTTGCTTAGAATTCCCTAAGGGCTTTCCCTCACATTTAGAACAAAATCTAAACTCTTAATCCAGGCCTACAAAGTGCTGCATGATCTTGCCTTCGGCTTCTTTTTGACCTCCACCCCCTTGCCCTTTTCTCCCTCATTCACTCTGCTCCAGCCACATTTGTTTTCTTGCCGCTCCACATACCCTCCTTGGAGCCTTTGTACTTGCTGCTACCTCTGCCTGGATTACTCTCCTCTCAGATCTTCACATGGCTCACTCCTCAGTCCTTAAATACCAACCACCCTCTCGGCAGAGCTCCCTTAACAAGCCTACCTAAAATGGGACCTCTCTTTTAATTGCAGTTCTGTTATCCCTTTTTATTTTTGTCATGGCATTGATCACTATCTGGAATTATTTCACTTATTTATTGCATTACTTGAGGATTTTTCTTTTTTGCTAATTTGTGCTACTAAAACATACATTCTTTGAGAGAAAGGCATTTTCTGTTTTGTTACTTTATTCCCCGAGCCAAGAACAAAATGTGGCACAGAGCAGATGCGCAATAAATATATGTTGAAAAAATGAATTATACCCTACTGAAAACCACACCTCGCATACTGAGAAACTCAAAATATGAATCTTGGGATAAGGGTGAGAGTGAGATTTGAACGGGGTGGGGTTTTTTTTGAAGCAGAAGAAGAAAGGAAGTTTTCAGTGAGACTCCCTGAAGAGAGAAAGCCTGCTGAGCAGGGGCCCAGCCACTTCCAAAGAATGGGTGACCTGTGATTCCCTGACCTCAACAGCGTCCAAGCACAGGCCTTCAGCAGTGGAAGCCCATTGCCTTGTACCCTCTGAGAGTTTCTCTCAAGCCCTTGAGGTTGCTTTTACTTTAGGCACACTTTGTGCTTCGAATTTCATTGCTTCCAACTTAATTATTGGCACAGACAAAGTCTTTCAATCCATAATTAAAGACAAAAAGGTTTTAATTAGTAGTGGCAGAAGAATAGGCATATAGCTTAATGTAAAAAATGGAGGGTCCACATACCTCATGTTTATGGTCAGTTGATTTTGCAAGGGGATAAAACAATTTAATGGGGAAAGAATATTCTTTTTAACAAATGGTACTGAGATAATTCACAGGCACAGGAATGAAATTGGACCCCTATGTCAAACCATTCACAAAAATTAACTCGAAATCAATCATAGATCTAAATGTAAGAGCTAACAGTTTACAACTCTTAGAAGAATGCATAGTGGTAAATCTTTATGACCTTGGGTTAGGCAATGCTTTCTCACATATGACACTAAAGCAAAAATGTCAGGAAAAAAAAATAGATAAGTTGAACTCATTAAAATTAAAAACTTTTGTGCTTCAAAGGACAAATCAAGACAGTGAAAAGATAACCCACAGAATGGGAGAAAATTTTTGCAAATCAACTATCCAATAAGAAACTTGTATTCAAAATAGCCGGGCATAGTGGCTCATGCCTATAATCCCAGCACTTTGGGAGGCCGAGGTGACAGATCACCTGAGGTCAGGAGTTCTAGACCAGCCTGGCCAACATGGCAAAACCCCATCTCTACTAAAACTACAAAAATTAGCTGGGTGTGGTGGCATGTGCCTGTAGACCCAGCTACTCGGGAGGCTGAAGCAAGAGAACTGCTTGAACCCAGGAGGCGGAGGTTGCAGTGAGCCGAGATCCTGCCACTGCACTCCAGCCTGGGTGACAGAGAGAGACTCCATCTCAAAACAAACAAACAAAAACAAAAACACCCAAAATATAGGAAGAACTCTTACAACTCAACAATAAAAAGACTTATAACTCAATTTGAAAATGTGCAAAGGATTCACAGACATTTCTCTAAACAAAATGTACAAATGGCCAATAAGCATATGAAAAGATGCTAAAAATTATAAGTCATTAGGGAGATGAAAATAAAAATGAGGTACCCACCAGAATGGCTGTAATCAAATAGATGGACTATAAGACGTGTCAGTGAGGGTGAGAAGAAATTGGAACCCTCAAATGTTGCCGGTGGGAATATAAAATGGAGCAGCTGCTTTGGAAAAGGTTAAACATAGAGTTATTATATAACTCGGCAATTCCGTGGCTAGCAGTTCTATCCCAGAGAAATAAAAACACATGTCCACACCAAAATTTGTACATGAATGTTTAAAGCAGCATTATTCATAATAGCAAAAAATTAGAAACAACTCAAATGGTCATCAGGTGATGAATGAATAAACAAAATATGGGATACCCATACAATGGAATATTTTTTGGGCATAAAAAGTGAATGTAGTAGTGACACGTGCTACAATGTGGATGGGTCTTAAAAACATTACATGAAGTGAAAGAAGCCAGTCACAAAAGGCCATATATTTATGATTCCATTTATATGAAATCTTCAAGACAGGCAATCTACAGAGAAAGTAGATTACTGGTTGCCTAGGGCTGAGCAAGGAGTAATGGGGTCTTGAGGATGTGGTAGCTAAAGGATATGGGGTTTCTTTCTGCGGGGGACAAAAAAATTCTAAAATTAGATTGTGATGGCAGATGTATAACCCTGTGAACTTACTAAAAACCATTGAGTTGTATACTTTATTTATTTGTTTTTGGAGACAGAATCTTGCTCTATCCCCTAGGCTGGAGTGCAATGACATGATCTCGGCTCACTACAATCTCTGCCTTCCGGGTTCAAGCGATTCTCATGCCTCAGCCTTCTGAGTATCTGGGATTACAGGCACGTGCCACCATACCTGGCTAATTTTCGTATTTTTAGTAGAGCTAGGGTTTCACTGTGTTGGCCAGGCTGGTCTTGAACTCCTGACCTCAAGTGATCCTTCCGCCTCGGCCTCCCAAAGTGCTGGGATTACATGTGTGAGCCACGGTGCCCAGCACGACTTGTATACTTTAAATGGGTAAATTGTGTAGTATATTAATTATATCCTAATAAGACTGATAAAAAAGATATATAATAGAAATACTCATTTTAGTATCACTTTAGTATCATGGTCCTCCATCATTTGCTTTTCAGCTTCTTTGTGCTACACATGTAGATGCCAAGCTAGAGAAAACAAAATGCTGCCCTGAAGTACCTTGACTCACAGTTAAGTGAAGAAGCTATTCACAGAAATAGATAAACTGAAACTCAAACAAAGCACTGCAGGAGCCCAGAAGGCAGAACAAGTTACTATGCCCAAGGTGTTAGAGAGGACTCTTCAGAGGAGGTGTGTTTAAACTAAAAGATGATGGACAAGTAGAAGTTTGCTACACAATGAAAGAGAAATCCAGCCTAGTCAACGTGGCAAAACCACATCTCTACAAAAAGTACAAAATTTACCCAGGCATGGTGGTGCACACCCATAGTCCCAGCTACTTGGGAGGCTGAGGTGGGAGGATTACTTGAGCTTGGGAGGTTGAGGCTTCAGTGAGTCGAGATCATACCACTGCACTCCAGCCTGGGTGACAGAGTGAGACCCTATCTCAAAAAAAAAAGAAAGAAAATAAAAGAAAAAGGAAAAGGAAGAAGAAAAAGAAAAAAAGAAAGAGAGAGGAAGGAAGGAAGGAAGGGAAGGGAAGGAAGGAAGGAGAGGAAAAGGAAAAGGGAAAGAAAGAAAGAAAGAGGAAAAGGAAAAGAAAGAAGAAAAAGAAGGAAAGAAGGCAGGGGGAATTCCAGGTTCAGGGAACAGTGCATGTGAAGGCACAAAACCACAGGAAAGCCTGGAGTGTTCAGACAATAGTGAATTAATTTGGCAAAAGGGTGGGTTGGCTGGGGGAGTGGTGAGAAATTGGGCAAAATGATAGGCAAACCTACCCTGAAGGATCTTGCATGCCCTGTTGAGAAATCCCAGCTTTTCCCTTAGAGGCAAAGGGGAGCCAGTGAAAGACAATCAGCTTCTCAAAAGGAAGGTAACTCTGCAAACAGTGCAGGACAGAGCTGAGCTAGGAGAAAGCATGCTTCTTTACGCCTTTTTTTTTTTTTTTTTTTTTTTTTTTTTTTTGAGGCAGAGCCTCGCTATTTCGCCCAGGCTAGAGTGCAGTGGTGCAATCTTGGCTCACTGCAACCTTCGCCTCCCGGGTTCAAGCGATTCTCCTGCCTTAGCCTCCCGAGTAGCTGAGATTACAGGTGTGAGCCACCACACTCGGCTAATTTTTGTGTTTTTAGTAGAGATAGGGTTTCGCCATGTCGGCCGGGCTGGCCTCAAGTGATCTGCCTGCCTAGGCCTTCCAAAGTGCTGGGATAACAGGCGTGAGCCATGCGCCTGGCCTGCTACTTTTTCTACTGTCTTTTTCTTTCTGCAAATCCCTCACTCATGCAGCACTGGCCTTTATTACCTTTAATTATGCACATTCTGGAAGCAGATGTTACCCATACAGATATTTTGTCTAATTCAGCCACTCACGTGGGAATAAACCACACAAGATGACGTGTGCCAGCACAGGTACATATGCTTCCTAAAGATCAACATGACCAAACTGCTTATTTAAAAAAATCACTTACAGATTAATTAATTAAGGTATTAATGTAGTATCTTTGGGGGATGAAGTGAAAAAAGTGGCCCTTGGTGGTCTAGCTTAGGCTTGAACACAGATTTGCTGTGTGACCTTGGCAAAGTCATTGCATCTTTCTAGCTTCAATCTCATCATCTATAAGATTAAATGGATGGGAATGAAATCAGCGATTCTGGAACTTATCTAATGACAAGCATCTCCTAGAGTTCTTGTCCTTACTCCAGACCCACTGGATCAGTATTTCCGGGGGAGGGCCGTTGGGAATTTTATGTTTAACAAGTGCTTTCTAAGGTTTCTCCCAGGTGCTGTAATCCCAGCATTTTGGGAGGCTGAGGTGGGAGGACTGCTTGAGGCCACAAGTTCAAGACCAGCCTGGGGAACATAGTGAGACCCTGTCTCTATAAAAATAAAATAAAATTAGCTGAGTGTGGTAGCACACACCTATAGTTCCAACTACTCAAGAATCTGAAGCAGGAGGATCACTTGAGCCCAGGAATTCGAGGCTGCCGTGATCTATGATCAGGCCACTGCATTCCAGCCTGGGCAACAGAGTGAGACCCTGTCTCTAAAAATTAAAAAAAAAGAAGAGTTCCTCCCAGCTCTGATTCCATCTTTCAGTGATGCTGGCTTACAGCACGGCAGAAGCCTGACTAAACTGAAGAGTCCCTAGATGCCGCAGCTGGAGTGCCCCTGTCGGGATGTTTGTTGGAGGTGGAGGGTGAAAGTATGTATAAGGGTGGCCATTTATATACTGAAAGTGTGTGACAGTGTCATGGCCCCAAGAAGAAGTGACAAAGCAATGTCTCCTCCACTTCTACCTCGCCTCCCTCTGCTAACCCCAGACATCCCCCTTCGGGGAAATGGGCACTGGAGCATAGAAGGAAAGACTTCCGAAGTAATGAGGAATGTTTTCTAAATGATGGTGTTGTGCTTTGAAGAAACAGTGATGTCATTCAGTATTCTTCTTCCAAAGAGAGAGGCTGTTCTTTTGGTATTTCAGTTCATTTAGAATGGTGTCACTCATTAGGGTCTCCCAAAGGCTCCATTCAAAATAGCATCTTTAAGTACCCACTTGAGTGCCATGAAGCCATTAAAATAGGCATCATTTCCACTCCATCTAAGCTTTCCATCAGGGTGGACAAACATGTTGAACGGCAGACAAACAGAGATACACAACATTGAGAGAAACATAAACAAATAGAGACCCTACCCAGCAAATAAACACAATGTTAAATATTGACATTCTGAGCAGGGATTATTACTTGTTCTTAAGTTCTGGGTTAAGATGGTTGGAGCCAGGCCAGGGTACATGATTCACTACCCTGTGCAAACAGAGATTGGATTATTCCTCCCTCTCCTTTCATCCTGTCTCCAAATTTGGGGGTTTAAAAATGCATTCAGTAAACATTTATTAAATTTCTTCTATTTTCTAAGAGTTACATACCAAGGATACAAAAAATAAGACACATTTCTGCCTTCTGGGGGCTTGGCAATGACAAAAATTAGGAAAATGCAAGAAGAACTTTTCATTAAGAAAGTATTAGGGACCCTTCCTATGAATGTAAGAGACCCAAATCCAAATAAACATGTAAATGTGTAGATTGCCATCTAAATCAACTTGGCCTCCAAGTTTTACCCAGGATTAGTTAAAAGCCCAAGTTAGTTTATTCCATGGGAATTGCCTTAATTGTCTTATTTTAAATTAATTGAATTCTTTTTTATGGGTCAGATGAGTTCATCTCATTTTGACTGGAAGCTGTTTTCTCCTCTCTCTGTTTATAGGAAGCAGCAAGCCTAAGTAGATCAACACTGTGTCCTGTATCCATGTGGATGTAGATGGCTAATGTCACCCTTTCAGGCATTTTTACATATGAAAGATTCTGGATGCAGTTCTGTTAGGAGAGTCCCTGAGTCCGTGTTCAAATTTTCTGACTTAAGAGATCATCTCTTAGCAACAGCTCAGTTGCTAGTGTATTGGTTCCTCTGAAGATCTGTTATGAAAATAGTTAATGAGCCAGGGCAGATAAAGTGGACCTGGAATCCTCAAAACATTTCCCAAGGACATAACGACTTCCACAAACCAACGTTTTCATACCACCTTTTATACCAATGTGCTCACAGCGAGAAGCTGCCTACTGAAGACTGAGTATATTTGGTCAAGGGTATAATATAAATCTCTTCCATATGTTGGCTGAACATTTATAGGGCTATCACTTGGCTTTCTGACACTTAATTTGGTTTCATTTGCTGTCTTAATTCTAGATTTGCTTCATACCAAGTAATAAGTTGGATCTTATGCCAGCCTTGTCCAAGGGTCTTCCGTAACCCCTCCAAGATGGGTAAGATATTCTTCTCTGAGCTCCCAAAATACCCTTTGCATTTCACTACCACTGCTTTCCCCTCATTTTTTAAATTTTTGTTTTGAGACAGGTCTTACTCTCTTGCCCAGGCTGGAATGCAGTAGTGTGATTATAGTTCACTGCAGCCTCAACTTCCTGGGCTCAAGCGATCCTCCCACCTCAGCCTCCCGAGTAGCTGGGACTACAGGCATGTGCCACCATGCCCTGCTAATTTTTGTATTTTTAGTAGAGACAGAGTTTCACCATGTTGCTCAGGCTGCTTTCTTTATTTTCTAATGTTGAAATTTGGCAGACTTTTTCCCTTTGCTACAGGATGAAGAATACTTGTATTAAGAGAATAATTTACACACACACACACACAGAGAGAGAGAGACTATGACATCTAGCTGGTTACAGTTGAAACAATGACTCTGACACTGAAAAGGAATTCAATATGCAACATTTGACCCAGCAGACATTTGACCCTGAACAAACAGTGTGTATGTTATCATCAAGTCGCAACTGGAGAAGGAAGAATGAGGCTTGTTTCTTGAAAGGAGGTGGTTCTAGTGAGCAAAAATAATTCCTCAGGGAGTCCCATGAAAGTGGCAGGGGTTTCATCCAAAAAGTCAATTATCAGGACAAGTTAAAGCAGAGTAGAAGAATTATCAGACCCTCTAACAGGCCTGCCTGTGCACGGTTAAGGTATAATTTAACACAGAGCAATGTATATTTTCTTGTTATAGAGTATGTAGTTGTCTTTGCTTGCTGATTGTCTGCATTTCTGTTTTAGATTTAAAAATCGAGAGCTTCCCCTGGCTGCTTCTGAGCCAGAGGACTGCTGAGTGGGATTGAGGAAGGAGGTGAGATTCTACCCAGGGTGACTGTCTGTCCTCCAATCCATTATTCTCAGACTCTGCTGACCTCAGATCTCGAGTCATCCTTGCCACTTTTACTGATAAATACTAATAAAAACACGCAGACCCTGTGCATGTTTCCAGGCACCCAGTGACCCAGCCTGTCCCCTGTTCCACTTATTGAATGCTGCTCGGAAACCACACTGGATTTGCTGCAGAGGGCCTCGGCTATGACGCAGAGAAAATGGTCTTATTTCCTTACATGATTAATGCCAAGGCATGGCTTGGTAAAAAGAGGATTATGCCAGACCAATGTTATTTCCTTTTGTGCTAAAGGGGCAGGGTATATGGTGGTGGGTGGTGGAGGGTGGAGGGTGGGGTGAGTGAATCAGCCCATGTGAATATAAATAAAGCAGTTGATTCTGTGTCACACGATAGTCTAAGCAAGGAGCTGAGATACTGGTAATACTATTAGCCTATTGAAAACTCCTCAATAGTAATTATCAGTGGTTCCTTATCAACCCAAGGACATGCTTAAGGATTGTTCTTTATCACCAACTTGGATGAAAATATTAAAAGTGGTCACTAAATTTGGAGAGGGCACTCATTTGCAGGGAGTGGATGATATCAGTTTGATTGTTTATTTCAATATGACTTTGAAACATCAGAAAATGTATCCATTAATAGCAAAATTTGCTTTTAATCTCAACAGAGACAAATGCGCATTAAAAGCTTTAGAAATTAGAAATATAGACTCAAGATGGCATTAGGCTGAAGAGCCATAAATGCAGAAGAAAGTGCTTCCAGTCAGAGTGGACCACAAACAGAATGAGTTAGCAGTGTAGTAATATAATTAAAACAATTCCTTGTGACTCAAGGATAAATTAAAGAAAGTATGCCATGCAAAGACAAGAAATCATCTCTTCAAGATGTTTAGGATTATGAGCAGTTGGAGTTTATTTTTTATGATTTCATTTTTAAAAATCCAATATTCTAGAGAAATACAATAACAGTGATGATAGGGATGACAAATAGAAGAAAGACAAAAGTATAATAACTCTTCACATTTGAGATGTTGCTGAGGCCCTGCTTTCAGTATCTGTTACCTGAGATAGCATCATTGGATCTTAAATGTTATTTTGGGGGCTTTTGGACAGGATCAAATTTTACAACTTTGGAACTCAGTTTTACTGAATAATGAAAAAATAGGTAAGCTGATCAGCTAAAATTAGCCACTAATTATTTGCAAAGCACTCCTCTATCAGGTTCTCCTTGTGCTTGTCCTACTTTTCTTTGTCCCTAGCTGAAGACAAAAAAAAAAAAAAATGTAGAGACCATTTATCTTTTTAAACAACTGCAGAGTCACAGCAGCACTTTCTGGCCTGAAACTCAGGCTTCATTTGGTATTGATTCTAAACAATTACTGCTCTTGACTAAAATGCTAAGCCATAAATAAGGAAGGTAGTAAACCTGAGGTTCTCCACTAACATATCTGGCAATTAGATACACCCAGGATTGCTGGGCTTAGGAGCAAACTCGGGGGAACTGAGCCGGCCTGGGTGAGAGGTGCCTTTTCTGGCTTCTCTGGTGCCCTGTGCTTCCCTCCCCCGTGCCATTCAGGACACTTTCATATTGTCCTTTTCTGCTTACAAGATTATGTTCCAAATCAGTGCTTCTTAAACATCACTGTGCATTCAAGTCACCTGGGGCCCTTGTTAAAATGCAGTTCCTGAGTCAGTAGGTTCGCGGTGGGGCCTGATAGTCTAAGTTTCTGGTGTGCACCTGGGAGATGTCGAGGCTGTGAGTCTGGTGGCCTGCACGCAGTAAGGCCAACTCCTTGAAAGTTGGAGGGAAAGTCCCTCGCTCTTTTTCTCTTTTTTTTCTTTTTAAACTTACTATTGAAGTATAACATATATGCAGAAATGTGCACAAATTATCAAAGTTCAATCTATTTTCAAAAGGTAAACACATCTGTGTAACCAGCCCTTGTATCAAAAATTAGAATACTGGCCAGGCACGGTGGCTCATGCCTGTAGTCCCAGCACTTTGGGAGGCCGAGGCGGGCAGATCACTTGAGGCCAGGAGTTTGAGACTAGCCTGGCCCACATGGCTCTAAAACTACAAAAATTAGCTGGGCATGGTGGTGCGCACCTGTAATTCCAGCTACCTGGAGACTGAGGCATGAGAATCGCTTGAACCCAGGAGGCAGAGGCTGCAGTGAGCCAAGATCACACCACTGCACTCCAGCCTGGGTGGAAGAGCGGGACTCTGTCTCAAAAAAAAAAAAAAAAAAAAAAAAAATTAGAATATTACCAGCACCCAGAGCCCTCCTTGTGCCTCATTCAGTCACGACTTTTCCCCAAATGTAAATGAAATCTGACCTCCTTCACTTTTGCTGTTACCAGCAATACTCCAATGAACACACTTGTGCATGTCCCTTCATTCACGTGTGCATGCATTTCTCAGGTAGACACCTAGACCCATTCTGATTTTAATGGTAAGATGATACTCCACAGAAACATTAGTGTCTTGTATTTATATTAGGACAATACAACTTGGTCTTTGGATGGCTTTTGTCTATGGTATCAAAGACTGATGAATGATTGGTAAATGCTAGTAATAGCCTCCTTAAATTATTTTGCATTTTGTTTTTGTTTTTGAGACAGGGTCTTGCTCTGTGGCCCAGGCTGGAATGCAGTGGTGGGATCAAAGCTTACTGCAACCTCAAACTGGGCTCAAGCAATCCTCCCACCTCAGCCTCCCAAGCAGCTAGGACCACAGGCTGAAGCCACCACACCTGGCTACAGCTGAGACAGAATAACTGTGCTCAGTGCCCCTCTGATGCCTGAAATATGTTTGTTCTTTACACAAAGTCTGAATTTAGAACCTATGACCCTAGGATTTTTTTTTTTTTTTTTTTTTTGGACAGAATCTCACTCTGTCACCCAGGCTAGAGTGTAGTGGTGCAATCTTGTCTCACTGCAACCTCCACCTCCTGGGTTCAAGCCATTCTCCCTGCCTCAGTCTCCCAAGTAGCTGGGATAATAGGCATGTGCCACCATGCCCAGCTAATATTTGTATTTTTTTAGTAGAGACAGGTTTTTGCCACGTTGGCCAGCCTGGTCTTGAACTCCTAACTTCAGGTGATCCGCCTGCCTTGGCCTCCTAAAGTTCTGGGATTACAGGCGTGAGCCACTGTGCCCAGCCTTGACCCTAGGATTTGTTGAAAAGAAATAGGCCTGGAGTTTCGAAGGAATACCCAGTATACTAGCTTGTAACTTCATGAGTATTTTCTAAAAATAGAGTGGACAAACATCTGTCTACATTCTGTGGGAAAATGCCCCTAGTATTAATTAGGTGTCATAATTTGGCAAGGATTTGGAATTATAAATCAGGATAGAGTCTAAATAATTTTGATGACAGAAATCTGGCCCTTTTTCAGTTGGGTAGCTGGTCAGCTATTAGAATGGAGTTATGATGTAGGTCTTTACAGTCCACAAAAGATGTATCCACAGCTGTAGGACTGCACGGCCGAAGGAAGCATATTGTCTAGTTAAAACATGATTTATGCTTTGAAAAACCAATTTACAAAAGATTCATAATGGATTCACTGTCCCAGAATCTAATTTTATCATGATCTATAACTGTAGATATCACAATCTCCATTGAAATCTGCTGTCATCTAACTCTTTGAGGTAATAATTATAAAAGGATATGAATTTAATAAGTGACTACAGTTGATTTTTGTACGTGCTGTTATTTATTACTTTGCCAGCTGCTTTTGAGGGATTTGGTTTTTTGTATGATTGTTTGTGTGTTTTTTATCAGTCTCTAATTGTTGTGATTGAACAAGAGATGGATGATACTGTCCTTTTTAATTCAGGAAAAGTCCCTAGAGATATGACCCAATCTAAAGTTTCTAAATATACCTTGGCAGAACCATTGCAAATTTTGATGTCCAAGTGTTCCTAAATGAATACATTAGCTGGTAGATAATATATTACATACTATGTAGAAGACAAGCAGTTGGTTCCAAAAATCAGAGTGATGGCCATGCAAATTATTAAATGATATATGTGAATGTCAAGGCATACTAATTTAGTGTCTTCATGAAACTGGATTAGAATTATGAAAAGTTTATTTTGGTGTGCAGGAAATCGCTCAAAGTGCTTATGTTACCAAATGCAACCAGGGTTCATTTATTCATTCTAAAAGGTCCCCAGGGTATTATAGGTCAGGTGCCATGGTAGGCATTTAGGGCATGGGTAGGAATGTGAGTAGTTCCTGTCCTGGTATGATCTGCCCCCTACCTGGGGAGACAGACACATCAACAAACATTTGCATTAGGAAGATAAACTTTTAAGACATTTTATCCTATTTGTATCGAGAACAATTAACCCAGAACCTAGCACAGTAAAAATGCTTTCAAATAAAGAAAGCATTCCTCTAATACGGGAATCCGAGTAGGTGACCCAAAAGGATTGTTCATCAACTCAGCCTAGAATGGATGGAGTGGGAAGACCAGAATCTGGAAAATCTCCACCAAGGAAAATATATATTGCTGGTTGTCATAGGCTAAGTAATGCCCCCTCCATCCCTGCCCCCCTGACAATGATGCCTATGCCCTAATCTCCAGAATATATGAATATATGTATATATTCATACGTGAATATATGTATATATTCATACGTGAATATATGTATATATTCATACGTGAATATATGTATATATTCATACGTGAATATATGTATATATTCATACGTGAATATATGTATATATTCATACGTGAATATATGTATATATTCATACGTGAATATATGTATATATTCATACGTGAATATATGTATATATTCATACGTGAATATATGTATATATTCATACGTGAATATATGTATATATTCATACGTGAATATATGTAAGTGGCAAGAGACTTTGCAAATGTGATGAAGTTATTTGTCCTGAGATGGGGGATTATCCAGATGGACCCAGTGTAATCACAAAGGCCCATATAAGAGGGAGGCAGGCAGGGCAGAGTCAGCAGGAGGCAATGGGAGACAGAAGTGAGGCTGGAGTGATGCCATTGTGAGGAAGGGGCCACAAGCCAAGGAATGCAGGCAGTCTCTAGGCTGGAAAAAGCAAAGGGTTAGGTCCTGCCCTTGAGCCTCCAGAAAGGAAACATCCTGGCTGATATCTCAACTATAGACAAGTGAGGCTGATTTTGGACTTCTGACCTCTATCATTGTAAGATAATAAATTTGTATTGTTTTATGCTGCTAAGTTTGTGGTGATTTGTTAGAGCTGCAATAGAAAACTAACATACTGGTTCACTGTCAGTCTCTGCAGTGTGTAATTACTGGTGATTCTTCCTTTCTTTCCCTTTTGTCCCTTCCTTCCCTTTCTTCCTTTCCATCCCTTTCCTCCCTTCCTTCCCTTCTTTCCTTCCTTCCCTTTCTTCCTTACTCCTTCCCTTCCTTCCTTTCTATTTTTTTTCTAGAGCACTTGCTAAAATCACACCTGATGATTTCAATATACACATAGAGGACCCACCCAGCTTTCAGGCCTCTCAGTTCCTCGATTTTCTTTCTTCAGAGATTTCTACTTCAGTCACTCATTACTTTGGTCATAACCTAGACTTAATATTACCAATAATAGCAAACCCTCCATAAACTCACTCTCAGGGATTCCACTCTGACTACCACTTTCTATTTTTTCAGCTCTCCATCTCTCTGGTACCCTAATTCCAGTAACCCTTTAATCCCACTGGACCCTCCAATCCACTGATGCTCCCACCTGTTCACTGTCTCTCACACTCTGATGTCCTCATTTCCCTCGTAACTGGATTTAGGTCTCCTGGGCAGTCATTGTGAATGTTCCCTTGCCTACACGCTGGGCTCCCTGGCTCCTCTCTCACTTTGACATATTTCCTTGTCAAAATTTCCACCCCTGCCTATATCCAATTGTTGACTACTCCCTGCCTGCATTTGCACAGCTGAATATGGCTGAAGAAAAACACACAACCATGCTGTTGGTCACAATTTAAATTCACAACCACTAATCTCAAGTACCCCGAGTACTACCTGGCCATCCTACTATACTTCGAGTCCACTCTTCCACCCTCCTAGCTGACCACTTCACACCTTCCCCTCTCTCCCAAACTAGTGGCACATCCTCCCTCTTCTTCACTGCCACCTTGCTTCTGATTCCACCAAGGAAACAGGAACAATCCTAAGAACTCCCACGTGATTGCTCCTCCCACCGCTTCTGCCACCTGCCTGCATCTCTGACCACATAGGATATTTCATTCCCCTCCCATGGTCTGTCTGTGCTCCTGTCACAGGCCAACATCTCCACTTATCCTCTTTTTCCATTCTCTCTCCCCTGTTCAAGGGCTTTGCTCCTAGTATCATTCCCCTCATCCCCAGTGTCATTATTTTCCTTCTCACTTTTTTTGGATCATCCCCAGGTTATAGCAAAACTCCTTGAAAGTGTTGTCTGTCTTTGCTTTCTCTATTTTCTGTCTCATTCTCTCTTGAACTTACTGTAATCAAGCTTTCTTTCCCACCATCTTACTGAAACAGTTATTATCGAGAAGTCCATAATACCAGGTTGCTAAACCCAATGCTCAGGCCTCTTCTACCTGATTAGTGAAGGTAATCATGCCTTCTTTCTTAAAACACTTTTTTCGCTTTGGTGTCTGGGACACTTCCTTTTCTTTCCTTTTTTTTTTTTTTTTTTTTTTCTGAGACAGGGTCTCACTCTGTTGCCCAGGCTGCAGTGCAGTAGCACGATCACAGTTCACTGCAGCCTGGACCTCCAGGGCTCAGGTGATTTTCCTACCTCAGCCTGCTGAGTGGCTGGGACTACAGGAGCATGCCACCACACCTGGCTAATTTTTTATATATTTTGTAGGGACGGGGTTTCACCTTGTTGCCCAGGCTGGACTAGAACTCCTGGGCTTAAGTGATCCTCCCTCTTCAGCCTCCCAAAGTGCTGGGAATACAGGTGTGAGCCTCCGCGCCTGGCCTCTGTGACACTTTCTTGGTTCTCCTTCTGTCCAGTTGATGACTCATTCTTTTTTTTTTTTCTGTTTTTGGACATGGAGTTTTTTGCTCTTGTTTCCCAGGCTGGAATGCACTGGCAATCTCGGCTCACTGCAACCTCCACCTCTCAGGTTCAAGTGATTCCTCTGCCTCAGCCTCCCAGGTAGCTGGGATTACAGGCAGGCACCATGACGCCTGGCTAATTTTTTGTATTTAGTAGAGACAGGGTTTCACCATATTGGTCAGGCTGGCCTCAAACTCCTGACCTCAGGTGATCCACCCACCTCAGCCTCCCAAAGTGCTGGAATTAAGGCGTGAGCCACCACGCCCGGCCTCATTCTTTTTCCACTTATCTTCCCAATCTTTAAATACTTAGAGATCCCAGGGGTCAGTTTTTGGCCCACTCTAGCTATACCCACTCCCCAGGGAATCTCATTGAGACCCCCTGCTTTAAGTATACGGGCTGTGTCCATGTGCTGATGGCTCCCAAATTTATATCTCTAGCCAGGCCACATCTCTATTTTGAACTCCAGACTTTAACGTTTTGTTGCTGCTCCAATATCTCCACTTGGATTTCTAACAGGCATATCAAAATTAACAAGTCTGAAGCTGAACTCCTAATTTCTGTCACCCAGGCTAGAGTGCCATGGTGCAATCCATAGCTCACTGTAACCTCAAACTCCTGGGCTCAAGCAATATTTCTGCCTCAGCCTCCCAAAGCACAAGGATTACAGGCATGAGCTACCATGCCTGGCCTCAAGCCTCTATCTTGACTCTTACTTACACACCACATCTAATTCATCTGATTAACCTATCAGCTGTACCTTCACAATATGTTCGGGATTCAACCACTTGCCATCTCTATTGCTACAGCTAATCATCATCTCTCTCCTGGATTATTTTTTTGGCCTCATGATTGGCCTTCTTGTTTCTACACCACCTCCCTTCCCAACAAGAAGAGGTAATTTTCAGCATAGAAGCCATTTATTTAATATTTATTAAATGGGCCGGGCGCGGTGGCTCACGCCTGTAATCCCAGCACTTTGGGAGGCCGAGGCGGGCGGATCACGAGGTCAGGAGATCGAGACCATCTTGGCTAACACGGTGAAACCCCATCTGTACTAAAAATACAAAAAATTAGCCAGGCGCGATGGCGGGTGCCTGTAGTCCCAGCTACTCGGGAGGCTGAGGCAGGAGAATGGCGTGAACCCAGGAGGTGGAGCTTGCAGTGAGCTAAGATAGCGCCACTGCACTCCGGCCTGGGCAAAAGAGCGAGACTCCAACTCAAAAAAAAAAAAGAGAAAAAAAGAAAAAAAATTTATTAAATGAATATTTGCTGTGTCTGAAATGTGAAATCTAGTCAAGTATCTGCTCCGTCTCCCTTGAGTAAATGCTGAAACTTGCCCAGTGGCCCAAAGCCTGAAAATGGTCTGGCTTTGGGTTCATTTCCTAGCTAACCCCTCCTGTTCACTATTCTCCAGCCATAATGGCCTCTTTGCTGTCCCTCAAATGTACCTCCACCTTAGGCACTCTGTATTTGGGGCTCGCTCTGCCTAGAATATGCATGCCCCAAATCTTATGGCTCTCACTTTCTCACTTCTTCCAGGTGTCTGCTCAAGTTTCACCCAATCAGTAAGACCTTCATGAAACAGCACGGCCAGCCCCCAGCCCTGACACTCCCTATCCTCTTGTCCTCACTTTATTTTTCTTCATGGCACAGATTTATGCTCTAACAATATTATTGTATATTTTCTTGTATAAGTACTTGTGTATAAATGACTCCCTCCACTAGAATGCAGACTCCACAAGAGGAGCAATTTGGAGTTATTTTGTTCAGTGCTGTAATCTCAACATTCAGTAGTTTCTGGCACATGGTAGATACTTAACAAGTATTTGAAGAATAAATAAGTTGCTAGATAGAATACAGGACACTCAGTTAAATTTGAATTTCAAATGAACAGCAATTAATTATTTTGTATAAGTATGTCCCATGGAATATTTGGACATGTTATGCTAAAATTTTTGTTTATTTGAAATTCACATTTAACTGGGTATCCTATATTTTTATTTACTAAATCTGGTAACCTTATGAATGAATGAATATTTAATGAGGTTCCTGAAGAATGAATGGAACTCTGGACAAAGGTTTGGAAAGGACATTTTGGCAGAGGCTAAATTTCACAAGGTACACAAGTGTGAATGCAATATTGTTCATTAAGAAAAGAGTGATTTAGAAAGGGTAGCCTACCCTCAACTCTTCCAGAATTACTTTGCTGGAGGGTACATTTAAGGAGGGTCTGTAGGCTGGGAGTAGTGGCTCACGCCTGTAATCCTATTCATCTGCAAATCCTATCAGCTGTACCTTCACGATATGTTCATGGTCTGACCACTAGCCACCTCTCTTGCTACAACTGTGGTCCAAACTGATTATCATCTGTTTCCCAGATTACTTTATTGACTTCAGGACTGGTCTTCTTGTTTCTGCACCACCTCCACTGGGAGGCAGAGAGAGGATCGCTTGAGCCCAGGAGTTTGAGAACAGTCCTGGCAACACAGTGAGAACTCATCTCCACAAAAGATTAAAAAAAAAAATTAGCCAAGGATGGTGGCACATGCCTGTAGTCTCAGCTTCTTGGGAGGCTGAGGCAAGGAGGATCACTTGAGCCTGGGAAGTTGAGGCTACAAGGAGCCGTGATCCTGCCACTGCACTCCAATCTGGGTGATAGAGCAAGATTATGTCTCAAAAATAAATAAATTAAAATTAAAAAGGTCTGTGTCAAAAATTGGACAGATTTTAAGTCTTGTCTTTGTAGATGGGTGATATTAAAAATTTACAGGATGTTTAAGACAGGATTTCACTTCTCTGCCATGCCATTCATACAGAAAAGGACATTCAAAACATAAAAAGAACATTCTCAGGGTGAGAGAAGATATGTTGTTCCTTTTGACTTGGGATTATATGAAGTCATTTACAATTACCATGTTATTAATACCGCTGATATTTTTAGGTCTAATTTTTCTGGGCTAAGTCTCCTTCCTTATAACGGAGAAACTTACATGCTTATTAGTTCTTTTCATCTGAGAAAGAAGAATTTGCCTTATATGGTGGATGCTATAGTGTGGGACCGAAAGGCCCCTTCCAGACTGAGGCCCTCATTCACCCAGTCGTTGGAAATTGTGGTGGCTGACTGCTCTCGTTTGAATTGTTTTCTGTGACTTGCCATTAACCAAAGATAGCCACTTTGCCCAAGTCACTCTCTCTCCCTGGGGTGGCCCACATCTTAGCACCCAGAGCTCTCTGTGACACCATCTAAGGCCTTTGTGATTTCAATGCAGCTCATCTTTTCCCTCTGTTAAATCCTTCTTTTTTCATCTCCTATTAAATGTCAGTCTGATAACACCTCCCATTCCCTGCCATAAATTTACTGTATACTAACCCCCATCTCAAAGTCGGCTTCTTGGGGAATCTGACCTGTGATAATTCGTTCCAGGGATGGTCTGAGGAAGCCAAGTGTAAAATGGGTCACCAGCAATGAGAACATCATCCTTGGGGGTAGGTGGAGCATGGACAGTGCTTAGCAGGCTGTAGCCACGTGCTTGTTAAAACTTTCTTGGTAGTAGGCAAGGTGCAGTGGCTGCACCTGTAATCCCAGCTACTCAGGAGGCTGAGGCAGGAGAATCACTTGAACCCGGGAGGCAGAGGTTGCAGTGGGCCGAGATCGCGCCACTGCACTCCAGTCTGGGTGACAGAGGGAGACTAAAACTTTCATGGTAGTAAACTGGGATGAGATGTTGGTGGAAGGCAGTGCAGGGGCCTCAGGCATTTGAGAAGTTCAAGGGAAGTCATAACTATAAGAACTATGGAAATGGCTGGCTGTTACTGTTGACATTTTATGTATTGAAGAAGAACAATGAAAGGCTGAGAGTGATTAATCAACAATCAGAAAGGCCGAAGCTCTCCTTGGCTTCATAATAAAGAGACTCTTATTCTGCAGTTGGAACACAGAAAAAAAAACCAAAAAACAAAACTGAGGATCAGGCCCAAGTCTTAAATATAAAAGAAGGGGAGCCCCAGAAGAGATTGAACTCAGGTTATCCACCTCTATTGCACTGGTTCCTCTCTGGCAGCTCATGCCTATGGACCATAGAGGGTCCCCATGGCAAGCTGACAGAAGAGGGAAAAGGCCATGCCAGGGCCACAGCTTGGTGTGTGGATGCAACATGAAAATGGTCTTTGGCTGCACTACAGCTTCATTGTAGCCCTGCAGTGGGAGAGCCTGGAAGACAATGGCAAAGGAAATCCTACCAACTGGCAGATTTCTGGGCAGTGCACCTAGTCAAATACTTTTTTTTTTTTTTTTTGTAGAGATGGGGTTTCACTATTTTGACCAGGCTGGTCTTGAACTCCTGGCCTCAAGCAATCCTCCTGTGTTGGCCCCCAAAAGTGCTGAGAATATAGATGTGAGCCCCTGTGCCTGGCCTGGTCAAATGTTTTTGGTGGTTAGCTTGGCTGGCTTGTTAAGAGCAGGGCAGAAAGTTTGGAAGATTGGTGGCAAAGACATTTAAAGAAGCGGTGTGTCGATGGACCTATGGCCATGGCCCAAAGTGTGAAGATTTTGAATCCCATTGTTAATGCCCATAAGCGAGCATCCACCATGGAAGAAGCACTGAAGAACTAAGTAGACAGCATGACTTAACTGGTCATCTACTAAAGGATGACCAGCCAGCCCCTGTCACGCTCTAGTGCTGGCACAATGGGCATATGAACCAAGCAGCCCTGATGGCAAGGATGGAGGCTGTACATGGGCTCACAGCATGGACTCCCACTCAGCAAGGCTGATCCTGCTACTGCAACTGCCCTATGTCCAACCTGCCAGCAACACAAACTAACCCTGTGTACCAGCCGACCAATTAACCATTTGGTATTAATTACATTGGATCCTTTCTACACTGGAAGGGGCAGTAGTTAATCTTGATAAAAATGGATACATATGGATGTAGGTTTGCTTTTCCTACCCACAGTGTGTCAGCCAGCACCACCGTCCGAATAATTACAGTTTTTATCCAGAAACATGGAATGCCATGTGACATTCTATTAGTTCAAGGAGCCCACTTTACAGCAAAGGAGAGTAAAAGTAGACACATGGTGGGGAGATCAACTGGTTCTACCACCCAGACCCTGCCAGCCTGCTAAGGGGATAAAATGGTCTTTGTAAGGGAGCCACAGAAGCTTACGCTTGGAGATGCCAACCCAAGAAGATGGGGCATCATTTTCCAGATGGCAGGACACGTCCTAAATCAGCTACTACTCTATGGTGTTGTGTCCCCATTGGGAAGAATACTTGGGTCTAGGAAACAGGGTGAAAATAGAAGTGGCTGTGCTTATCATCACAGTCAGTGACTATTAGGAATGTGTGATTTCTGTCCTTGCAGCTTTGTACTCTGTGGGTTTACAGGTTTTATATTCTAAAGGAAAACACACTAGGGGACACAGCAGTAGTCCCATTAATTTAATTTTCTTTTTTTTTTTGTGACAAAGTCTCCCTCTTTTGCCCAGGCTGGGGTGCAGTGGTACAATCTGGGCTCACTGCAACCTCTGCCTCCCAAGTTCAAGCGATTCTCCTGCCTCAGCCTCCCAGTTAGCTGGGATTACAGGTGTGCACCACCATGCCCAGCTAATTTTTTGTTTTTAGTTGAGATGGGGTTTCACCAAGTTGGCCAGACTGGTCTCGAGCTCCTAACCTCAAGTGATCTGCCTGCCTTGGCCTCCCAAACTGCTGGGATAACAGGCGTGACCCACTGCACCCGGCCAGTCCCATTAAATTTTATAGCTACTGCCTAATTACTTTAGGCTTCTTGTTATAAGAGACAAGGAAAAAGGAGTCACCATTCTGGGGATGTGTCATATTGGGGATTCAGCAGGGGTCATTGACTCTGATCGCTAGGAGGAAGTAAAACTGCTGATATACAATAGCACCAGGAAAAGTATATATATTTGGCACCCAGGACATCTCCAGGAGAATCTCCTTGTATTCCCTTTACCAATTTTGATGGCAAATTGCCAAGTGCCATGGTTGCAGCCTGAGAAGGATGTGGCAATCAGGGTCTCAGACCCATCAAAGATAAGTGTCTAGGTCACCCCACCAGCTAAGCCACTGAAACCAACAGAGATGATAGCCAAGGGTGAAGGGACTCTAGAATGGGTAGAAGAGTGAGATAATCAGCTGGCCCCTCAGGATCCATTGCTGTAGTGACAGGGCTGTGGTTTTTCCTGCCAACCCTCTCCTTAAATTTCCCAGAAAAAGAACCAGTCAGAATCTTGGAGGAACTATTTGCAAAGACTAATTTACAAAAAAAAAAAATCCAAGCAGCCGAAAGGGTGGACTGTAGTTAATGCTGTGCACTGCCCAGAACTTCCCTGCAGGACTAAGATACCATTTCCCCAGCTGTTGGAAGTGTTGGCCAAAGGGCTTTAGCTGAGTCACTCTCCAGGAAATGTTCTCAGTCCCTCGCCCAAGGACATTCCCTGCCTGGGGTCAGTCCCCAGCCACTGACTGATGGAGGCAGTATACAAAGGCCCATCCCCCTTTGCACCAAGGTGGGACAAGATGGGCTATCCAGAGATCCCCTCTGACTGCAGCCTGGTTTTGTTCCAGCTGCTCCCCAGTTCAGCTCTTCCCTCTTTTCATTCCTATCTCCTTCCATGCCCATTAGTGCTGACTCATAAGACACACTCCAATAAACCTCCAGCAGGCAAATCTGTCTCAGAGTCTGTCTCAGGGGACCTGACCTAAGAAAACGTTATCAATTTACTGTAATTTATGAGTTAAATAATATAAGACACAACATAAGGAAAGAGTCATCTGATAATTCACAAAGGAAACTGCAGAGGAGCTGGATGAATAGTGCTATTAGATAATAAGAGTGTTGTTGGGTTAATCTTTACAGATAGAGGAAGATTCCCTGTTGAGATTGTGTCCAGAGGCAAATCAGAATGACGGATAAATGAAATAGAAGGTTTGGGCAAAGAGCATAATATCAGGCAATGTTCTGTGAGAGGCAACTTATCAGACACATCTTGTATGGCATCTTCCATCCGCTCAGCTCACCTTTTTACTCTTGCCCTTGATGTGGCTGATGTCAGTGGGGGCAGGTGGGGCTAGATTACAGCAGTATCCTAATCACTAAGAACTTCACCAGCAATGAAGTGCAGGTGAGGCCAGCAGCAGCTTACCTCAGCTGTATCACATTTTTCTCCATTGATCTCGCTTCCTGCCCTATGGGCTGGCTATAGGAACTGTTCAGCCACTGTGACACAGTGGCTATGCAAACCTGGCAGAGAGTTTCATTTCCTGGGGGCAACGCTTGACTAGTGGGAGATGGTCACAATTTACATGACCTCTCAGAGCGTTCCCTGAGGGATGGAGCCGCAGTTGCACATGATAATGGCCAGCTTAATAGCACGCCCTTGGATTGCTTTCTCTCCTGTTTTACTCTTTCTACTCCCTTATTCCTATTCTTCTGGATCACTTCCCAAAATAAATTACTTGCATACAAACCCTTATCATGGAATTTTTTTTTTTTTTTTTTGAGATGAAGTCCTGCTCTGTTGCCCAGGCTGGAGTGCAGTGGCACAATCTCAGCTCACTGCAACCTCTACCTCCTGGGTTCAAGTGATTCTTTTGCCTCAGCCTCCTGAGTAGCTGGGATTACAGGCACACATCACCATGCCTGGCTAATTTTTGTGTGTTTTTAGTGGAGACGGGGTTTCGCCCTGTTGGCCACACTGGTCTCAAACACCTGACCTCAGGTGATCCACCCGCCTCGGCCTCCCAAAGTGCTAGGATTACAGGTGTGAGCCACCACGCCCAGCCATGGAATCTACTTTTTAAGGAAACTCAGGCTAAGACAGTTGTACCGAAGTGACCCTAAAAAGGAGACTTTCAGAGAGGAGTCTTGATCCTTCAACAGTCCTTATCACAGATAAGAACCCCTGACTGGTGTTAAGTGGTTAATTACTACCGGTTTACAGCAGCATCCTAATCCCTAAGAATTCACCCAGTGATGGACTAAGGTGAGACGCAGTTGAATGCTGAAGCGTTGTCTTATGTCATAGTAATGGCCCTTGAACAGTCTGGTAACAATGTGTATTATATGAATGTGGAGTTGGGTGGGTCTTGTTAACAGCATTAGAAACCTTGAAAAAGAAAATGATAGGCTCAGGTTAGTCAACTGTCAACTTAAGACATGCCTTCATGGAGGCATTTTAAAGGGCTCTTGTCTTCTGTAACTGGGGCCCAGGACAGCAGTGCTACAACCAATAATGAATGCACAACTTTGGTGGGTCTCCCAGGGTTACACTCTGGGACATAGAAAGGGGGCATTGGAGTGGATGAACCAGAGAATTTTGAGGCCCCACGCCCTCCTGAACTGTCGAGGTTAGCAGAAGTAGCTCACTATCTCACGCTGGCGGAGAGGAGCCTCTCCTCTCCAAAAGACGCTTCAAAAACCTCGCCTGAGGCAGTTGCCTCACAAAATGGCGAGTGTCCTTTTTAGGACCCATGCCT
This sequence comes from Pongo pygmaeus, assembly GCF_028885625.2. Lineage (NCBI taxonomy): Eukaryota > Metazoa > Chordata > Mammalia > Primates > Hominidae > Pongo > Pongo pygmaeus. The sequence continues at coordinate 22,172,045 of NC_072373.2, forward strand.
GGCTCTCTTCATTGCCTCAAGAGCTGGCTAATATGAACCGGCAGGAAATGAGAAGGTGTACAGACAGGTGGATCTTGAGGGAGGGGGGCTAGGGAGGGTAGAATCTAAGGCTGGGTAGGTGAGAGTTCATTGATATGAGAGCATCCTCCTATGATAAGGAGTTTCGCATCCTAGCAAGGACATCTGAGCCAGTCCCAGGATGTGCTGGGATTGCTCCCTAAAAGTTGAACATGATGGTGACCTGCAGTAAGGCCAGAGGTACTCCAACTGTCTTGTGGAGTTCTGAGGAAAAGGTTAGAAAGCTTGGGGAGATGGAAATATAGGAATGGATTTATTACGTGATACAGAGAACCTGTTCCCTAAGCATGTGGTTTAAGGAATATCCCTTCCATGGAAGCAATAAGGATGAGCTGCTGAGAGGGGTGCACACATCTTTGAGAAGCCCAATTTTGGCTATCCTCCATAGGGCAGAGGTAACTGTAAGACTCTAGTAGTATCAGTGATGGTGACAGAATTCCAGAATAGCAGGGTCCAGGTGGTAGCACTCAACAAAAGGCAAGGTGGATGTAACAGAAACAGGCAGCAAGGTTGAAATCTCAGCCAGGTGTCTCCTTTCAAAAGGTTTTGTGGCAATGGCTAATAAATAGACCATAGTGATCCTGGAGGGACAAGGTAGGTACGCAGATGACTAAGAAGTTACTTCACTTATATAACAAGAAAAACTTGAGAGCTTGGTGAACCTACATCAATTGCAGAAGTTGAAAATCATGACCCCTCAGGTCTGAATCAGTTCTCACTCCCAGAGGCCATCAATTGAAGGAGAGTCTGGGTCCCTTTGAGAAAGGACTCTATAATGACACTACAGGAATAGACATTATTTCTCTTATTCCTTCCCTAAATGGACCTGTGGTCATGTACCAAAAAAAGGATACAGAGGAGAAAAGGGAATGTTCAGCCCTTTGAGAGCTATTGGATAGAGGGCACTCAAAACACCATTATGATCCCCCAGTTATAGTGGAAACTTAAGGAAACAAGGCAATAAATGAAATCCTGGCCCAAGTCTGACAGTGGTCCAGTAAGTCTCCAGCCCCCTCCTGTGGTTATTACCCTGGTTCCCAACTATGTAATTAGGATGCAAATTAACAGCAGGTAGACTCTTACATTAAATGCCTGACCTATAGAGTAAGAGCTATTATAGAGGGAAGAGCCAAATGAAGGTGCCTGAAACTGCTCTCCTCCAGGCAACATAGTAAACCAAGGCAATCTGTATCCCCGAAGGAACTGCAGAGGTAGGCAAAGGGATGCAAGGGTAGTGGCCTCCACCAAATCGCTATTCAATTCGCCTGCATGCCTCTAGTGAGCACCAGGTGGATTAAGGTAGGTGGAGATGGGGGCACCCAGTTGCAGCTGTTTTTTCCAGATGCTGCATCTTTACTAGAATAGATTAACAGAACCTGGCACTTGGAATGCAACTGTTAATGGAGTGAATGTGCTCTTTCTCATCACCATCAGTAAAGAAAATTTTAAAACCAACTTCTTTTTACAAGGCAGCAGGACATAGTCACTGCCTTGGCACTGTTTTGCTGTGTCAACTCTTGTTTCTGTTACTACATAGCCCACAGGGAACTTGACCATCTCAATCATCTGTGGAAGCAGAACATGATGCCGATTTATTGAATTAATGACATCATGCTCATTTTGACTCAGCAGGAATTGGTGAGAACTTTGGATGCCCTAGTAAATACAATTGTGTCAAAGCATGGAAGATATACACCACAAGCATTCGTGGATGGGAGTAGATTTATATTAGTTCATTCTCACAGAGCTATAAAGAACTATCTGAGACTGGGTAATTTATAAAGAAAAGGTTTAATTGGCTCACAGTTCCTCAGGCTGTACAGGAGGCATGGCTGGGGAGGCCTCAGGAAACTTACAATCATGGTGGAAGGCAAAGGGGAGGAGGCACGTCTTACATGGCTGGAGAAGTAGGAAGAGAGAGCAGCGGGAGGTGCCACACACTTTTAAACAACCAGATACCCTAAGAACTCACTCACTATCATATGAACAGCAAGGGGAAAATCCGTCCCCATGGTCCAGTCACCTCCCACCAGGCCCCTCTTCCAACAATGGGGATTACAATTCAACACGTGGTTTGGGCAGGGTCACAAAGCCAATCTATATTAAGATGTAATTGCAGACAAGCTCTGGGGATTTATAGCAATCTTCCACAGAGGTTACAAAGCTACTAGTGATAGTAGTTCTGTATATTACTGTAATTCACCCCTAATAGACAATAAAAAGAAAGGAAAAGTTTTGGGATGGGAGGCACGTAGTTTACAATAACCTTTTGTGTGTTTACTGTCTCCTGCTTTTTAGGTATGATCATATTGCTGCAGCAACTTAGGAACTAATGAGAGAAAGGCATCAGAAAGAACCTTACAAACAGGGATTTGTTGTTCTTTTGTGCATAATTTTCTAGGGGGAATCTTGTCTTCTTATTGCTGCTGCCAGGAAGCCCAAACGACATGATTTCCTTAGAAGCAGACAATAGTCCCGGTTATGTTGGGAGGAACAAGGTAATAACAAAGATGTGAAAAACTACAGGAGTGTGCAATTAGGTGTGGACGCTGGCATCACATGGTGGAAGAGAATGCAAGAGTCAGCACAGAGGTGGCAGGTCCCAGGCAAGCAGTGATGCATGAGGGAGGGTAAGAAGTGAAAAGCAGCCCGAAGTAAGGCGACGCAGAATGGACTGAGAACCGGTGACTGTGGATGAGATAAAAGGCATGGAGGCCAAGTGCAGTGGCTCATGCCTGTAATCCCAACACTTTAGGAGGCCAAGGTGGGCGGATCACCTGAGGTCAGGAGTTCGAGATCAGCCTGGCCAATATCGTGAAATCCTGTCTGTATTTAAAAAAAATACAAAAAGGCTGGGTGCGGTGGCTCACGCCTGTAATCCCAACACTTTAGGAGGCCAAGGTGGGCGGATCACCTGAGGTCAGGAGTTTGAAACCAGCCTGGCCAACATGGTGAAAACCCCCGTCTCTACAAAAATACAAAAATTAGCCTGGCATGATGGCAGGTGCCTGTAATCCCAGCTACTTGGGAGGCTAAGGCAGGAGAATCACTTGAACCCAGGAGGCGGAGGTTGCAGTGAGCCAAGATCATGCCACTGCGCTCCAGCCTGGGCAACAAGAGCAAAACTCATTCTCAAAAAAAAAAAAAAAAAAAAAAAAGCATGGGAAAGTGGGAGAAGCAGAGTTGTGACAAGCTGAAATGAGAGAATAGAAAAAAAAATCAATATGAGTCTGTGACATTTTATAGGGAGGAGGGAGGACAGCAATGCTGAGTGACATCAATCTTTAAAAGGCCATTCTACCTGGAAACAATTATGAATATTTGTCCCGGTTACAAAATCAATTGTTTCCAGAAAAGAAAATCACAAATTATCCTAAAAATTTGTTTTCAAAAGTAACTTTTATAACATCTTGTTAGAAAAATTATGCTGATCTATTTTAGAGAGTTCATAAAATTAGCAAAAAGAAAAAAAATCACCATAATTCTACCACTTAGAGATGAATAATTACCATTAATATCTTGATGTTTATCATCTAAAGGTCTTGTGTGTGTATTCTATTTTGATAAAAATAGGATCTTGTTGTGTAACACAATTTCTTTTTTAAAATGCACTATTTTCATCTGTGAGAAATCACATTCAGTTTCTAAAAAGAACTGAATAGATGATAGAAAATCTTTTCTGGGATTGCCTTTTATTTGAATTTTCAACATCCAATTTTTTTCTTCTGGAATGTGCTATATATCACTCTACCATAAAGCCAGGACCAGATCAGGCCTGGTGTGTCCTTTTTTTCCCTGTACAGAACTCCACAGCCTCCCTCATGTGACATTATCAGTAGCTTGCTACACCTGACCCACATATTTAATTTATTTTTATGGGCTTTTTCTGGAACAATAAAAAAAAATTCTGGGATATCTTCCATGATAAATGGAAAGAAAGTGCTGTCAATCTTGGAGAACAGCAGTGCAGATCACTGCCCTGACCTCCCCATGACTCAACTGCCTGTGTTTTCACTTTGGTCCTCTTTAAGGCTGCAAGGACTAATGGAATAGAGGTTGATGAGGCCAGGTAATAAGTGACGTGTATATAATGACTCAAAGGCATCTTGCCTCCTCATTTTGGGCAAGTTACTTAAGTTCTCTGAGTCTCGGTTTCCTTCCATCAGCTAATGGGAATAATACCTATGCCATTAAATAGTGGCTAGAACTGAATGAGACTGTATGGATATTGGATGATGTTTCTGCAGTATGTGCAGGAACGACAAGCCACTCATTCTTCAAACTTGTGCACTAAAAGTAAGAGGGTTTATGGAAAAAACGGGATTGAAGCAGTTCATTCAAGGCCTATGCAGCTTTGTAACCAAAGCAGTGACAGTAACAATACCCATCCTAATAAAATGCACCATAGTTAAGCTTCTAAAAAGAAGAAACACTATTAAGTAAATTTATAAGATTGCCTTTGCCTTTAAGAAAAGGCGATGTTTACTTGATGGAAGAAGTTGTGAATGAGGGTTGATGCTGCCAAGTTACAGAGATGAGGGCAAAATGCAGTGAGACCCAGTGAGTACCTCCAAGATAGAGCCAAGAAAGTGGGGTGAATGGGCACCGTGTTAAGTACGGGATTATTTCATGGTTTCTTTTTTTAAAAAGCTTATTAGGGTACATTACCTGCAAAATAGTAACGTGTGCATAGGGCTGCAATTTTTTTTTCTTTTTGAGATAGGGTCTCACTCTGTCACCCAGAGTGGAGTGTAGTGGCGCCATCATGGCTCACTGCAGCCTTGGCCTCCTGGGCTCAAGCAATCCTCCTGCCTCAGCCTCCAAAGTAGCTGGGATTACAGATGTGTGCCACCACACCCAGCTAATTTTTGTATATTTTTATAGAGATGTGGGTTCACCATGTTGCTCAGGCTAGTCTCAAACTCCTGGGCTTAAGTAATCCCCCAGCCTTGGCCTCCCAAAGTGTTGGGATTACAGGCATGGGCCACGGCACACAACTTAGAGAGGTGCAAAATATTAACATGCTGGGGAAAATCACATATGAAAGCAATCTTGATTTTAGTGATATCTCTGGATTTATCATTTATGTGTGGACTAATTTCCAAGATAGATATAGATGGTGCAGCAGAACAGACTGTCCCTAGTACAGGGGCTGGTTTATAGTAAGTGCTCCTTAAATGATTGTGAAGTCATCTTCATTATTCTTTTCTTTTCTTTTTTTTGAGACAGGATCTCCCTCTGCCACCCAAGCTGGAGTGCAGTGGCGCAGTCATAGCTCACTGTAGCCTCCAACTCCTGAGCTCAAGCAGTCTTCCTGTCTTGGCTTCCCGAAGTGCTGGGATTAAAGGCATGAGCCATCACACCCAACCTGTCTTCATTATTTTCATCATACTTATCATCAAAATTATCATGATATATGTTAATCCCCACTAGTCAGGAATTCAGAATAGAGAAGTAAGTTGCTACATAGAACCAGCATACAATGAGACATAAGGAAAACCCATTCTAAAGCAAGATTCTGACCCTAGCCAGAGGCATTACGTATGTTTCTGTTAAAACAAGAACTCGTTCTAGGATGTCACCAGTTTTGAGTCCCAATAGAAAGTGGCAGGTGAAAGTAGATTCAGATGGTTTGGGGGAATCTCCATATTGAGATTTGGAATTTAGCATTTTATAAGTAATCTACCTGTGGCAAAATGGTGTCGGTGGACTTATTTAGTGTCCAAAATGGAGAACAGAACCGGATTTCTCTGATTTTATTTTTACCAGTTATCTGCTTAAATGGAATTATGAATGAAGGGAAACCAGGTTTAATCTCTCTATTCTACACAGTTTCAGATTTAACATTTATTGCAAAAGGACATGGAAAAATAGAGAGCTCATGTTTTATCAAGATCTGACCTTTACATATGAGCTACTAATGTTTTCTTATTTTTGCAACATCCTTTTGTCCTGCTTGATTGTTTGACAGAAATTTGAGGAAAGAGGCAATAATGATTTTTTTTTTCTGAGATGGAGTCTCGCTCTGACGCCAGGCTGGAGTGCAGTGGCACAATCTTGGCTCACTGCAACCTCTGCCTCCTAGGTTCAAGTGATTCTCCTGCCTCAGCCTCCTGAGTAGCTGGGACTACAGGCCCGCACCACCACGCCCAGCTAATTTTTCTATTTTTAGTAGAGATGAGGTTTCACCACGTTGATCAGGATGGTCTCAATCTCTTGACTTCGTGATCTGCCCACCTCGGCCTCCCAAAGTGCAGGGATTACAGGCATGAACCACTGTGCCTGGCCAATAATGATTTTAAGAATTGAAAAACTACAGGCCCAGCACAGTGGGTGGCTCATGCCTGTAATCCCAGCACTTTGGGAGGCCGAGGTGGGCAGATCACGGGCTCAGGAGATCGAGACCATCCTGGCTAACGAGATGAAACCCCGTCTCTACTAAAAATACAAAAAATTATCCGGGCGTGGTGGCAGGCGCCTGTAGTCCCAGCTACTTGGGAGGCTGAGGCAGGAGAATGGCGTGAACCCGGGAGGCGGAGTATACAGTGAGCCGAGATCGCACCATTGCACTCCAGCCTGGGCGACAGAGCGAGACTCTGTCTCAAAAAAAAAAAAAAAAAAAAAAAAAAGTAAATAAAATAATTGAAAAACTGCAAGGCGGGCGCATCACTTGAGCTCAGGAGTTGGAGACCAGACTGGACAACATGGCAAACCCTGTCTCTACCAAAAATACACACACACACACTCACACACACACACACACACACACACACACAGAGTTAGCTGGGCATGGTGGTATGTGCCTATAGTCCCAGCTACTTGGGAGGCTGAGGTGGGAAGGTTGCTTGAGCCTGGGAGACAGAAGTTGCAGTGAGCCGAGATCGTGCCATCGCACTCCAGCCTGGGCAACACGGTGAGACCCTGTCTCAAAAAAAAAAAAAAAAAACTGAAAAACTGAGTCCTAAATATAGAGGCAAGAAAGAAAAAATAAAGAAAATAAAGAATTGAAAAACAATTACTTTGCATAGGTTGAGCATGGTGGCTCATGCCTGTAATCCCACCACTTTGGGAGGCCAAGGTGGGCGAATCACTTTGAGAGATGACAGCGTGCTGGCAGTCCTCACAGCCCTCGCTCACTCTCGGCGCCTCCTCTGCCTGGGCTCCCACTTTGGCGGCACTTGAGGAGCCCTTCAGCCCACTGCTGCACTACGGGAGCCCCCTTCTGGGCTGGCCAAGGCCAGAGCCGGCTCCCTCAGCTTGCAGGGAGGTGTGGAGGGAGAGGCATGAGTGGGAACCCGGGCCTCAAGCAGCGCTTGCGGGCCAGCTGGAGTTCCGGGTGGGCATGGGCTTGGCGGGCCCTCATTCCGAGCAGCCGGCCGGCCCTGCTGGCCCCGGGCAGTGAGGGGCTTAGCACCCGGGCCAGCGGCTGCGGAGGGTGTACTGGGTCCCCCAGCAGTGCCGGCCCACTGGTGCTGCGCTCGATTTCTCGCCGGGCCTTAGCTGCCTTCCCACCGGGCAGGGCTTGGGACCTGCAGCCAGCCATGCCTGAGCCTCCCACCCCCTCCGTGGGCTCCTGTGCGGCCTGAGCCTCCCCGACGAGCGCTGCCCGCTGCTCCAGGGCTCCCAGTCCCATCTACTGCCCAAGGGCTGAGGAGTGTGAGCGCATGGCGCAGGACTGGCAGGCAGCTCCACCCGCAGCCCCCGTGCGGGATCCACTGGGTGAAGCCAGCTGGGCTCCTGAGTCTGGTGGGGACGTGGAGAACCTTTTTGACTAGCTCAGGGATTGCAAACACACCAATCGGCACTCTGTGTCTAGCTCAGGGATTGTAAACACACCAATCGGCACCCTGTGTCTAGCTCAGGGTTTGTGAGTGCACCAATCGACACTCTGTGTCTAGCTGCTCTGGTGGGGACGTGGAGAGTCTTTACGTCTGGCTCAGGGATTGTAAATACACCAATCGGGGCACGCTGTATCCAGCTCAAGGTTTGTAAACACACCAATCAGCACCCTGTGTCTAGCTCAGGGTTTGTGAGTGCACCAATCGACACTCTGTATCTAGCTGCTCTGGTGGGGCCTTGGAGAACATTTATGTCTAGCTCAGGGATTGTAAATGCACCAATTGACACTCTGTATCTAGCTGTTCTGGTGGGGCCTTGGAGAACCTTTGTGTGGATACTCTGCATCTAACTAATCTGATGGGGTTGTGGAGAACCTTTGTGTCTAGCTCAGGGATTGTAAACGCACCAATCAGCGCCCTGTCAAAACAGGCCACTGGGCTCTACCAATCAGCAGGATGTGGGTGGGGCCAGATAAGAGAATAAAAGCAGGCTGCCTGAGCCAGCATTAGCAACCCGCTGGGGTCCGCTTCTACACTGTGGAAGCTTTGTTCTTTCACTCTTTGCAATAAAACTCTTTGGATCCACACTGCTTTTATGAGCTGTAACACTTACCCCGAAGGTCTGCAGCCTCACTCCTGAAGCCAGCAAGACCACGAGCCCACAGGAAGGAACGAACAACTCCAGACGCACAGCCTCAGAAGGAATGAACAACTCCAGACGCACGGCCTTAAGAGCTGTAACACTCACCGCCAAGGTTTGCAGCTTCACTCCTGAGCCAGCGAGACCACGAACCCACCAGAAGGAAGAAACTCCGAACACATCTGAACATCAGAAGGAGCAAACTCCAGACGCGCCACCTTAAGAGCTGTAACACTCACTGTGAGGGTCCGCGGCTTCATTCTTGAAGTCAGTGAGACCAAGAACCCACCAATTCCGGACACAACTTGCGATTAGGAGTTCAAGACCAGCCATGACCAACATGGTGAAACCCCATCTCTACTAAAATATATGTATCGTGTATGTATATAGATACACAAAAATTAGCCAGGTGTGGTGGTGGGTGCCTGTAATCCCAGATACTCACGAGGCTGAGGCAGGAGAATCTCTTGAACCTGGGAGGCAGAGGGTGAAGTGAGCCGAGATCATGACACTGCACTCCAGCCTGGGGGACAGAGCAAGACTCCATCTAGAAGAAAGAGAAGAGGAGAGGGGAGGAGAGGAAGGAAAAGAAAGAAAGATTACTTTGTACAGAATCTTCTTCAAATGTTGATAGGAAAGCAAGCAAGAAAGAAAGAATTACTTTGTACAGAATCTTCTTCAAATGTGGATGAAAGAAAGAGAATTACTTTGTACAGAATCTTCTTCAAATGTTGATAAGAGCTTCAGTCTCAGAATCTACATAGTGCCACAATAGCTCAACTCTCCTTTGCCTGTCATAAGCCCTAGTCAGTCTCAGGCTGCCTTGGGGACCTACAGTAGCCCAACTGGCAGAAGCAAATGTAAAGTTGAAAAGACAAAACCTAGAATGGTGCTTATTTTCATAAAACTGTCCACAAATGGTGTAACACAACAATGTTATGAATTTAGACATTCAAGGATAGGAAATTCCAGAGTTGATGTTCTGATATTGATTCAGCTATATAGCACATTTAATAGGGTTTATAATATGCCCTAAAAATAAAAGCCGTAATGGGCTATCATTTTTCTTAAAGGGAAAATGGGAAGACCAGCTTATGGCTGGAGAGATCAAATAAATAGTGCTATGAAAACCTTTGGAGGCTGAGCACGGTGGCTCTCACCTGTAATCCCAGCACTTTGGGAGGCCAAGGTGGGTGGATCATTTGAGCTCAGGAGCTGAGACCAGCCTGGCCAACGTGGTGAAACCCCGTCTCTACTAAAAATACCAAAATTAGGTGGGCATGGTGGTGTGTGCCTGTAATCCCAGCTACTCAGGAGGCTGAGGCAGGAGAATCTCATGAACCCAGGAGGTAGTGGTTGCAGGGAGCCAAGATCGTACCACTGCATTCCAGCCTGGGCTACAGAGCAAGACTCCATCTCTAAAAAATAAGAAAAGCTTTGGAAACTGATGCTTTGATTATGTGTGTTCTTAGCTTGTAGGCTTCATTAATATATATTTTTCTGGGGTTACGTAGAAGGCACATTTTCAAAAAAAGTAATTGTTTGCTAAAGTAGAATTCTTAAATGAATTTTTTTTTTTTTTGCATCAGGAAGCCGTAAGTCCAAGTTCTTGCAAAAAACCATAAATGTTCTATTTTGTGTTTTTTTCTTAAATACATTATTTAAATCTTCATGGCTTTAGATTGGCTTGATTTTTTCCCTTCCTCCTTTGGGAGTACATTGCTGCCAAGTTTAAAGTTTGTAACAATCATGTTTGAATGACATAAATGCAAAAAAATCTCAACCGTCTGTCTGCAATTGGAAAAATTATATTTCTTTCACCATTGTTTTACTACAGACTCATGAAGTTATTTTTATAAAACTAACTTTTTTTTTTCCATGAGGGAGAAAGTTCAGTGCAAATATATAGAGCTAAAACCTAAACTAAATTTTTCTAGGAAATTCCTTGGTAAATGAGTGACTATGGTATGGTCTTAAATATTACTATTTTTGAGTTTTTTTGGTTTTGATTTTCACTGACTTAGTGATTTGGGCAAGGCAAATGATCTTTCTAAACTTCCTTTTCTCAAAGTAAAATTGACTATAGTTTGTGAAATAGGCTGCAGTAGCTACTGTTATTTATCTCCTCTGCAAGACTTCCCAACACCTTTCTTCCATTAACATTTCTGGCCCTTGGAGTTCTTCCCTGGGATTTCTTGATTTGGAGCCTGGAGAGGAATAGCCTTGCCTCAGAGGTTAAGTCCTAGAGGGATATGAAGGTATGTATGTGTGCAGGTTGCAGGGTAGAGGAGGTGGCCATCTTCACCATGTGCAGAAGTCTATCTGCAGTGAAAGAGGATAAAAACAAGCAGAGACAGAGAAATGGCAACACATAGGCTGAGGGTGGGTGGGAGATGTAGCCATTCTGAGCACTCATGAGCAAACATGAAGTGAAACATTTCTCTTTCCAGTCGCAGAAGCCCAGGTCCTGGTAGGTCCTGATCAATCCCTTGATCCTATGAGCTACTCCATTATCCTGAGCCTCACGAACTAGGATATTCCCTTTTATACTAAATCTAATTTTATAGTTAGATTTCTGATATCTGCAACCCAATTCTGTTGTGTGGCGTCTTTCTCTTTTTTTTCTGAGAGAGTCTTGCTCTGTGGCCCAGGCTGGAGTGCAGTGGTGCAATCTCAGCTCACTGCCACCTCTGCCTCCTGGTTCAAGTGATTCTCCTGCTTCAGCCTCCCAAGTAGCTGGTATTACAGGTGCCCGCCACCACACCTGGCTAATTTAGTATTTTTAGTGGAGATGGGATTTCACCATGTTGGCCAGGCTGGTCTCAAACTTCCAACCTCAGGTGATCCACCTGCCTCGAGCCTCCCAAAGTGCTAAGAGTACAGGCATGAGCCACTGCACCCGGCTGTGTGGAATGTTACATAGGGCAATGTTTCTCGAACTTTAGCACGCATCAGAATCACTGGGGGTTTGCATTGTGTGGGAAGTTAGATTTTTCGGTTTCCTTCTAGTACTAATAGTTTATGATTATTTTAAATGTCTTCTATGTAGGAGCAAGAAAACAAAGGAACACTCAATCTGTTCTTTCAAACAGCAGGGAAACACAAAAACCAAAATGCGTTCCTGCCACAAATGAAGACTTGTTCAGTAAAGCAAATTTCATAACTCATTTCCATTTAGATTTTGGGAAAAATTTGTTGCCATTGTTTATGAAATTCTGTAGTATAACAGCAAACATTAATTGAGCACCTGTTTAACATTGCTAATAAAGCACATATGTTGTCCTTACTCACCTAGCCCAATATAACAGCTCTACAAATTGCATACGTAGATGACTATTGCCAGAATTTATTTTATAGTATATCAAAAATGCTAACTTGAAGAGACAATGTTACCAGGTCCAGAGGTTCGGCTCTGTTACTATTACCTAAATCTAGTGGTTAATCCAGTAGAAATATCATATAGGAAAAAAAATCCTGTGTTTTCTTTTCAACTTTTTGTGAAAAACAAAACAAAACAAATAGTGTTGAACAAATTTAATAATGAAAATAATATAGCTTTACTGGGTATTGTTACATTTTCACTGTGGTGCAACAATGTTCAAGGATTACATCTTTATTTCCAGCATATGGCACTGCCTATTTTTCAGTAATATACCCAGGCTCACGTGCAGCTGGTAGAACCAGGACAGACACACCAGTTGTTGGGCAGTGCCTATGATATACTGTTATTAAATATGTTGAAATACCTCTGAATATACCATTTCTTAGAAATTTTTTTTTTTTCTGGAGACAGGGTCTCACTCCAGCCCCCTGGGATAGGGTGCAGTGGCGCCTTCATAGCTTACTTCAGCCTCAAAGATATCCTCCCTTCTCAACCTCCCAAGTAGCTGGGAGTACAGTTGCATGCCACCACATCCGGTTAACTTTTAAAATTTTTTTGGAGAAACAGGATCTCGCTATGTTGCCCAGGTTAGTCTCAAACTCCTGGCCTCAAATGATTCCCACACTCGGCTCCCAAAGTTCTAGGATTATAGGCATGAGCCACCACACCTGGCCCCAGAAATTATTCTTAAAGGCAGAAGCCTCAGTAGTAGTTTTTTGGTTAAAAAATGAAACACAACAGGTTATTTTAGTTGTGTTTTGAGACTTAAAAAGTTTAACCAAGTATATTAGTTTGAAGATATTTTTTAAAAAGAAACCAATGAAAATGAAAAATACACTAGTATTGCATGTTTTTGAAATTACACACACACACACACACACACACACACACAGAGATCTGCCACTTAACTAATCTTCTCACTTCGAGAAAATCACAAGATTCCCTAAGCTCCCAAAAGCTCAGTTGTCTTGTCTATAAAATGCAAAGATTGGACTGGATGTTCCCTGTATTCCTTTTAAAGCTAACATTCTACAGTCTTATGGGGGAGGGGTAGCATGATGATTCATTAAGTTTTCTTTAAACACATTTCGGTTTATTGTAGTTTCTAGAATCCAAGAGTTAATTCTACTCATGCCTTTATTTAGAAAATAGACACACTGAAAATGAGCAGCATATGACTAAACTTCATGGAGAATGATTACATCATAAAAGGAGAAAACTTGAAACCCTAGAGCTCTGCAGAAATATGTGTCAGAATTGTGTGCTTGTCAGAGAAGTGTTTGGAGGAAGACTGGTACAACCTATTATTCACAGAGTTCTTCCTGCCCTTCCCAAAGCAGCATATCTCTGTGATTTCTCAGTGAATTTCACAATATGCTCTGTGGTAGCTACATTATTAACTCTTTTATATATTGGGAAATTGAAATAAATGAAGAAAAGAATTTGTCCAGGTTTATGCAATGGGTAAGTATAAAAATCACTTATAAAAACAGGAAATTTAGGGGGAGACTTATGTGAAGATACTAAAGAATTGATTTAAAGTGTAGAAAGTCAATGTCAGCAGTTTCCTTTTCTATGAACATGACATTAAATAACTTTGAAGGTTATAATTGTGGATGAATATTATATCATCACTCTTTATAAAAGAGACCAAAGTACTAAAATGTCAACTCACTTTCAGCTGCTTTTGAAAATGAAAAAACAAACTCAAAAACACAAATGAAATTAGCTATGGTTAAGTATAAATCAGCACAATTTGTGTGAGCACAGTTAAAATGACAGATGGACTGTGTGCCCCTAAATGCAAGATAAAGAAGATTTTGTGCAAAACAGAGTCTACATATATTAAGTCTGAGTTTCCTGGTTCGAAAAGGATTAATCAACCTCAATAGAAGAAAAGCTAAAGAAAACAAGCACTTCATCTTTGGAGAAAACCAAAAATGCTAAAATTTCTCTTGATGATGGCATAATGCTACATGACAATCAGATTTTGCAACAGCCAGTTCTCACATATTCAGCTAATAATTTAAAACAGTCTTTACTACTTTGTTGAGCCTGAAGGTATAATTCACAGCAGACCAAAAAAATACACCCTTCAGCAACTTTTGGCTCACCATCTAGAGAGTCTGCTGTTTGATATAGTTAATAAAACACTGAAGCTTCATATTGCTTCTCTACTGAGCAGAAATATTTCAAGAATGCATGAGAGAAAATAAATAAGAATATGATTCTAGTAGAGGAATTGAAATAAATGAGAAGATTGAGGAATATCAAAGTAAAAAAAAAAAAAATTGGGCCAGGCACAGTGGCTCATGCCTGTAATCCCAGCGCTTTGGGAGGCTGAGGTGGGCAGATCATTTGAGGTCAGGAGTTCGTTCAAGACCAGCCTGGCCAAAATGGTGAAGCCCCATCTCTACAAAAACACAAAAATTAGCCAGGCATGATGGTGGGTGCCTGTAATCCCAGCTACTTGGGAGGCTGAGGTGGGAGAATTGCTTGAACCCAGGAGGTGGAGGTTGCAGTGAGCCAAGATCATGCCATTGCACTCCAGCCTGGCTGACAGAGCAAGACTCTGTCTCAAAAAAAAAAAAAAAAAAAAAAAAAATTGGACTAGTTTCACATACTAAATAGTTTCAGTGACTGGGAATTTATAGATTGGCATCAGTTTGGAAGATCACACATCCATTAATCTACAATATAACTGAGTTTTTAAATATCTTAAAGTACACTTGCACATACCATACTGTCATGCTGAAAAATAGATTCATGCAATAATTGTGGCTATAGCAACTGCTTCAATAAACCCAAGAGTTTGGGCATGATGAAAAAGGCTAAAGGAAAGGAAGAGGAGCTGGAGTGGTGGAAGGAGATTCAGCAGACTGTGCCTGTAGCATATTGCATGGTCAGTAAAATTGAACCTAGATAGGAGCTCTGTAGGCTTCATTCTATACTCTGTATCATTTATCTAGTATCTTCATATGGGTGTATGTCTGCCCAAAGAATACACAGGCATACCTCATTTTATTGCGCTTTATTGTGCTTCACAGTGCATTTTTCACAAATTGAAAGTTTGTGGCAACGCTGTTGTGATGGTTAATATTGAGTGTCAACTTGTTTGGATTGAAGGATACAAAGAATGGTTCCTGGGTGTGTCTATGAGGATGTTGCCAAAGGAGATAAACATTTGAGTCAGTGGACTGGGAGAGGCAGACCCACCCTCAATCTGGGTGGGCACCATCTAATCAGCTGCTGGTGCAGGTAGAATAAAGCAGGCAGAAGAAGGTGGAATGAGCACACTTGCTGAGTCTTCCGGCCTTCATCTTTCTCCTACGCTGGATGTTTTCTGCCCTCAAATATCACACTCCAAGTCCTTCAGCTTTTGGACTCTTGAACTTACATCAGTGGTTTGCCAGGGGCTCTCCGGCCTTCAGCCACAGACTGAAGGCTGCATCCCTACTTTTGAGGTTTTGGGACTCAGACTGGCTTTCTTGCTCCTCAGCTTGCAAATGGCCTATGTGGGACTTTACCTTGTGATTTTGTGAGTCAATACCCCTTAATAAACTCCCCTTCATATATACGTCTGTCCTATTAGTTCTGTCCCTTTAGAGAAACTTGCACCTGTATAAACCAAGTCTATTGGTGCAATTTTTCCAAGAGTACATGCTCACTGCATGTCTCCATGTCATAGTTTTGTATTCCTCACAATATGTCAAACTTTAAAATAATCATTCTTATATCTATTATGGTGATATGTAATCAGTGATCATTCATGTTACTATGGTAATTGTTTTGGGGAGCTATGAACTGAACCCATATAGGACACTAACTTAGATAAATGCTGTATGTGTTCTGACTGCTCCATGGATAGGCCCTTCCCTCATCTCTCTGCTTCTCCTTGGGCCTCCAATTCCCCAAGAAATTATATTCAAATTAAGCCAATTAATAACCCTACAATGGCCTCTAAGTGTTCAGGTGAAAGTAAGAGTCACACATCTCTCACTTTAAATCAAAAGCTAGAAATGATTACACTTACAGGGGAAAGGAGGATGAAAGGCAACACAGGCCAAAAACAAGGCCTTTTTTTTTTTTTTAATGGGGTCTCACTCTGTCACCCAGGCAGGAGTGCAGTGGCACAATCATAGCTCACTGCAGCCTCAAACTCCTGGACTCAAGTGATCCTCCCACCTCAGCCTCCTGAGTGGCTGGGACAGGCACATGCCACCATGCCAAGTTAATTAAAAAATGTTTTTCATCCATATTCTGCTTATGCTATGGCGCTTTTGCTATGGCATCTGGCTAATTTTCTGTATTCTTGATGCTCTGGCATTTGGGGTCTTGTGGACTCCGGGAACTGCCCCTCCAAGGATTAACTAATTTCTAAAGATAAGGAACTTGCCTGCCAGCATACCTTTAATATGCAAACCAACCAATTCCAAGACCATATTGCCCACTTGTCACCTTTTATCAGACTTCTAAAATTTTTTTTTGTGGAGATGGGGTCTCGCTATATTCCCCAGGCTGGTCTCAATCTTCTAGCCTCAAGCGATCCTCCTGCCTCTGCCTCCCAAAGGACTACAGGCATATGCCACCCCACCTGGCCAACAAGGCCTCTTGCATTAACAGGAGAGTTGTGAGTGCAAAGGAAAAGTTCTTGAAATGAACTAAAAGTACTACTTTGTAAACATATGAATGACTAAAAAAAGAGAAATAACTTTATTACTGATATGGAGAAAGTTTTGGTGGTCTGGATAGAAGATCAAACCAGCCACTACATTCCCTTAAGCCAAAGCATAATCCAGAGCAAGGCCCTAACTCTCTGCAATTCTAAGAAGGCTGAGAGAGGTAAGAAAGCTACAAAAGAAAAGTTTGAAGCTAGCAGAAGTTGGTTCAGAGGCTTAAGGAAATAAATTGTCTTAATAACATAAAAGTGCAAGGTGAAACAGCAAGTGATCCAGAAGTTCTAGCTAAGATGATTGATGAAGGTGGCTACACTACACAACAGATCTTCTGTGTAGATGAAACAGCCTTCTATTGGAAGAAGATGCCATCTAGAATTATCATAGCTAGAAATAAGTAAATATAGGACAGGTGCAGTGGCTCATGCCTATAATCCCAGCACTTTGGGAGGCCAAAGTGGCTCGATCACTTGAGGTCAGAAGTTTGAGACCAGTCTGGCCAACATGGTGAGACCCCATCTCTACTAAAATACAAATATTAGCCAGGTGTGGTGGTGCATGTCTGTAGTCCCAGTTACTTGGGGGACTGAGGCAGGAGAATCACTTGAACCCAGGAGGCAGAATTTGCAGTGAGCCAAGATTATGCCACTGCACTGCAGCCTGGTTGACAGAATGAGGCTCTGTCTCAAAAAAAAAAAAAAGAAAGAAGTCAATAATAAGTCAATGCCTGGCTTTAAAGCTTCAAAGGACAGGCTTACTTGCTTGTTAAGAGCTAATGCATCTGGTGACTTTAAGTTGAAGCCAATGCTCATTTACCATTCTAAAAATCCTAGGGTCCTTTAGAATTATGCTAATGAAGTTCAGGATTTCATGTCATTAAAAAAAGAATGATGCTGAATCTACTCTGCCTGTGAGCTATAAATGGAAAAATAAAATATGGATGAGAGCACATCTGTTTACAGCATGGTTTAACTGAATAATTTAAGTCCATTGTTGAGACCTACTACTCAGGAAAAAAGATTTCTTTTAAAATATTATTGCTCATTGGCAATGCGCCTAGTTAATCCAAGCGTTCTGATGGAGATGTACAAGGAGATAAATGTTGTTTTCATGCCAGCTAACAGAACATCCATTCTATAGGAGTAATTTCAACTTTCAAGTCTTATTATTTAAGAAATACATTTTGCAAGGCTGTTGCTGCCATAGATAGCAATTCCTGTGATGGATCTGGGCAAAGTAAATTAAAAATCTTCTGGAAAGGATTCACCATTCTAGATACCAGTGAGAACATTCATGATTCTCATCATGGGAGGAGTTTAACAGGAGTTTGGAAGAAATTGATTCCATTACGTATGACTTTGAGGAGTTCAAGACTTCAGTGGAGGAAGTCACTGCAGATATGGTGGAAATAGCAAGAGAACTAGAATTAGCAGGGGAGCCTGAAGATGTGACTGTATTGCTGCAATCTCATTATAAAACTTGAATGGATGAGGTGTTGCTTCTTACCTGGTGAGCAAAGATAGGGGTTTCTTGAGATGGAAACTACTCCCAGTGAAGATGTTGTGAACATTGTTGAAATGACAACAAAAGATTTAGAATATTATATAAACTTAGTTGTTAAGCAGTGTCAGGATTTGAGAGGTTTGACTCCAATTTTGAAAGAAGTTGTATTGTGGGTAAAATGATATCAAATAGCACCACATGCTGCAGATAAATCTTCTATGAAAGGAAGAGTCAATTGATGCAGTTAACTTCATTGTTGTCTTATTTTAGAAAATTGCCACAGGCACCCCAGCCTTGAGCAACCATCATCACCCTGGTCAGTCAGTATCCATCAGGACAAGACACTCCACCAGCAAAAATATTACAACTCACTGAAGGCTCAGATTAATGTTAGCATTTTTTAGCAATGAAGTATTTTTAAATTAAGGTATGTACATTGTTTTTGTAGACATAATGCTATTGCACACTTAATAGACTACAGTATAGTATGAACATAAACTTTTATGTGCACTGGGAAAACAAAAAATTTGTGTGACTTGCTTTATTGTGATATTCACTTTTTTGTGGTGGTCTGGAACTGAACATGCAGTATCTCAAGTTAGGCCTATAGTTACATTCAGTATATTTTGGGCCAGGCGTGGTGGCTTATGCCTATAATCTCAGCACTTTGGGAGGCTGAAGTAGGAGGATTTCTTGAGACTTGGGGTTCAAGACCAGCCTGGGCAGTGCCCTATCTCTATTATTTAAAAAAAAAAACCCAAACAAGAAACCACTATATTTTGTATTAGCTGTATTTTCTTATGTTCTGTATTCTTTTCTGTGTGTGTGTGAGACAGGGTCTTACTCTGTTTTCCAGTCTGGAGTGCAGTGGTGTGATCACAGCTCACTGCAGCCTTGACCTCCCAGGCTCAAGTGATCCTCTCACCTCATTCTAGCAAGAGTAGCTAGGACCACAGTTGCATGCCACCACACTTGGCTATTTCTTTTTTACTATTTGTAAAGATGAGGTCTCATTATGTTGCCCAGGCTGGGCTCAAACAATCCTCCCGCCTCAGCCTCCCAAAGTGGTGGGATTACAGGTGTGAACTACCACACCCAGCCTCTTTTTTTTTTTTAAGAGACAGGGTCTCACTATGCCTGAAACTCCTAGGGTCAAGCGATCCTCCTGCCTCAGCCTCCTGAGAAGCTAGGACTACAGACCTGTGCCCCGGCACCCAGCTAATTTTCTATATTCTTGATGCTCTGGCATTTGGGGTCTTCTGGACCCTGGGAACCACCCCTCTGAGGATTAACTAATTCCTAAAGATAAGGAACTTCCCTGCCAGTATGCCTTTAATATGCAAACCAACCAATTCCAAGACTCTGTTGCCCACATGTCACCTTTTATCAGACTGCTACTGTCTGGGACTCCATCCCCTACCTTAATCACCGCAGGGCCAAGTACCAGACAGCTGGGGACCACCAACATAGCGCAGAGCCCACTGAAATTATTTAGACTGTCTGACCATAAGCTTGTACTGCTTGCCTACTTTGCTTGGCCCATTCCTTCCTGCATAAACTACAATTAAATCTCCCACCCACAGATCCTGTCTCTCCCTGCCTGCTCATCTAGCTTTGGTGCTTCCCTGTGTGGTCCTGCATGTGTGTTGTGCCTCCTCTTTCTAGGGACTGTGATTATAATAAAAAAACTTCTTCCATCATGGCAATCATTTTTATGTCTGTGTGTATTACTATACCAGCTCAACACAAGTGCTGGGTACTTTTTTAGAACAATGGCGATAAGCAAATTTCCCAAGTACTCCGTTAGACTGCGCCAACTGAATACATTTTCTGAGGTTGCTTACTAGCTTATTATACACTACAGTCCCCAGGCCACCCTACCCTTGCTGCATGTCTTTATTCAGTACTTTAATGGTGCAGTGGCTATAACATTGTGGATTGTTTTGGATGGCCCAGCAACTTTACCTATTCTTTTGGAAAATGAGAAATTAGTCTCTCCCCATGAACCACCAAAATAATCCTTTGTTAGAGGCCATGGCTTCTTCTGTCCAGTGGATGAACACACAACCAAGCTAGCTCATCCAGATAGTGTTCTCTGAAATTTTTGTTTTTAAACTTTTAAGTTTGGGGTACATATGCAGGTTTGCTACATAGGTAAACTTGTGTCATGGGCATTTGTTGTACGATTATTTCTTCACCCAGGTATTAAGTCTAGTACCCATTCATTATTTTTCCTGATAATCTGCCTCCTCCTAGCCTCCACCCTCCAGTAGGCCCCAGTGTGTGTTGTTCCCCTCTATGTTGTGTTCAGGTATTCTCATCATTTAACTCTCACTTATAAGTGAGAACATGCAGTATTTAGTTTTCTGTTCCTGCATTAGTTTGCTAAGGGTAATGGCCTCCAGTTCCATCCGTTTTCCTGCAACATCCATGATCTCATTCTTTTTTATGGCTGTGTAGTTTTTCATCGTGTATATGTACCACATTTTCTTTTTCCAGTCCACTGTTGATGGGCATTTAGGTTGATTCTATGTCTTTGCTATTGTGAATAGTGCTGCAATGAACATACACATGCATATGTCTTTTTTTTTTTTTTTTTTTGAGACCAAATCTCGCTCACCTAGGCTAGAGTACAGTGGTGTAATCTTGGCTCACTGCAGCCTCCCTCTTCCAGGTTCAAGCAATTCTCATGCCTCAGCCTCCCAAGTAGCTGGAACTACAGGCATGTGCCACCAGGCCCAACTAACTTTTGTATTTTTAGTAGAGACGCGGTTTTGCCATGTTGCCCAGGATGGTCTTGAACTCCTGGGCTGAAGTGATCTGCCTGCCTCGGCCTCCCAAAGTGCTGAGATTACAGGTGTGAGCCACTGTGCCCAGCTGCATGTGACTTTATGATAGGACGATTTATATTCCTTTGGGTATATACCCAGGCATGGAATTGATGGGTCAGAGCCAGAAATGTCGGAGCTGATTTATCTTGTCATTGGCACCTGGAAGAAATAACCATTGGTTCTCACTGCTTAGATCCTACAGCTGTCGGTACTTCTGCTTTTCCTTTGTTTTCATGAGCTATCTGATAAGCTTCCAGTAAAGTCTTTAAGTCATAATCGGTTTCTACCCTTGCAACAATAGGATTCCAACAGATACTCATGAATTCAGTGACTAGAGACACTTTATGTAACCTTGGCCATTAAAGAAAATTCACATGGAATCCTGAAAGTTCAAGATGGTGATAAGAGAGTTTGTGCATGAATTATTTGTGAAAGTACTTTGCAAAATGTCAGTGCTATATGGTATTGTCTCTCGTCTTCTCTTTGCTCCTCGCCCTCACCCCACCCTTTATAGCAAAATGGTACAGACATACAAGTTTAAGGACAATTATTTCACCACTGTACCAGTGAATGGAAACTATGTGCTGTGCTGAAATGTTTGGTATGCAGGGATAGGTTTCTTTCTGACCTCTTCCCTCTAGAAAGCTAGAGATGTGAGATAAGGCTTACAGTTCCCGTCATCAGAGTGGAGACCCACCCACAGTTATCTCATGCCTCACCAGAGGGTGAAGCAGTTGGTGTAATAAACCCTGACTGTCTTCCTCTCTTTAGATGCTCCTACCCCTGACCCCTCCCATTTTGTAACTTACTTGAGAAGTGCTTCTGCTCTGATCTGAGAAGCCCTGAGGTAGACAGGTGTAGGCTTTGGGGCAAACCATCTCTTCTGCTCTCTGTTCCTTTGGGTCTTCTGCCTCCCATCTGGTGGATGTGACCTGTCCGTGCAGTGGAGTGAAAAGATCTGTGTCTCAGGTTCAGGCTTCCAGTGGGAAAAAAACCAAAGCAAGCCTTTGGGCATACTTTGTCTTGAGGTTATTCAGACTGAACTTGAGTTCTTTGCTAGGAGTAGGGGCCAAAGTTCCAGCCAATGATAAACTGCCTTGCTGTGTCTCTTGGGTATATATTTCTCTTGGGAGAAAGTCATGAACCAGGATAGAATTTGGGTATTCCTGGCTTCTTAGTGAAATATCATCTTAATATCACATCTTTCAGGTCAGTCAGCATACATTAATTCGGCCATGTCTATTGTTTACAGCTGTCATCCATTCTGACTGATTAATGTCCATGCCCTACTGTTGTCCTTTTGGCATTTTGAATATTATATCTTATTTGTTAATATACTCAACACCTCCTTCCTAAATGCTTTTTTTTTTTTTTTTTTTTTGGAGATGGAGTTTCACTCTTGTCACCCAGGCTGGAGTACAATGGTATGATCTCGGCTCACTGCAATCTCCGTCTCCTGGGTTCAAGTGATTCTTGTGCCTCAGCCTCTCAAGTAGCTGAGATTACAAGTGTGCACCACCATAACCAGTTAATTTTTGTGTTATTAGTAGAGACAGCGTTTCACCATGTTGGCCAGGCTGGTCTCGAACTCCTGACCTCAGGTGATCCACCCGCCTCAGCCCCCAAAAGTGCTGGGATTACAGGTGTGAGCCACCACGCCCGGCCCTAAATGCAATTTTTTTTTTTTTTTTTTTGAGATGGATTCTAGCTCTGTCGCCCAGGCTGGAGTGCAGTGGTGTGATCTCAGCTTACTGCAACCTCCACCTCTGGGGTTCAAGTAATTCTCCTGCCTCAGCCTCCCAAGTAGCTGGGATTACAGGTGCCCGCCACCACGCCCAGCTTAGTGTTGTATTTTTAGTACAGACAGGGTTTCACTGTGTTGGCCAGGCTGGTCTCGAACTCCTGACCTCGTGACCCACTCGCCTCGGCCTCTCAAAGTGCTGGGATTGATTACAAGCGTGAGCCACCACACCCAGTTGCAATTTTTTTTTTTTTTTGAGACAGAGTCTCGCTCTGTTGCCCAGACTGGAGTGCAGTGGCATGATCTCGGCGCACTGCAAGCTCTGCCTCCTGGGTTCACACCATTCTCTTGCCTCAGCCTCCCGAGTAGCTGGGACTACAGGTGCCCGCCACCACGCCCGGCTAATTTTTTGTATTTTTAGTAGAGACGGGGTTTCACCGTGTTAGCCAAGATGGTCTCGATCTCCTGACCTCGTGATCCGCCTGCCTCAGCCTCCCAAAGTGCTGGGATTACAAGCGTGAGCCACCACGCCCGGCCACCCAGCTGCAATTTTTAATGTATGTGGTAGGTTGCAAAAATGTTCACAATTGTTTAGACCTTCCTATATCCAACACCCCCCAACCTTTTTTTTTAAGAGATAGGGTCTCACTCTTTCACCCAGGCTGGACTATAGCAGTATGACCTTGGCTCATTGCAGCCTCAAACTCCTGGGCTCAATTGATTCTCCAGCCTCAGCCTCTTGAGTAGCTGGGACTACAGATGTGAGCCACTCTACCTAGGCCTCCACTTTATAATGTGTCTTCTCCCATTCAGGGGTGAAGTCCATTTCCCCATCCCTTGATTCTAGGCTGGACTTGTGATTTGGCTTTGGCCAATACCATGTGGCAGAAGTGATGGTGTGCTAATTTCAGTACTAGACTTTAGAGGCCTTGTGCATTTCTACTTGCTTTATGGGGATCCCTGCCTTTGCCATGTGAGCAAGTCTAGGCTAGCCTGTTAGAGAATGACAGACCATCTGGACCAGAGCTGAGTCAGCTCAGTTGTCCCAGCTGAGGCTCCAGATATGTGTGAGAGCCCAGCCAAGATTGGCAAAACCAATCTGTGGCTGACCACAGATCCATGAAGGAATCTAACAGAAGAACTGCCCAGCTGAGCAGAGCCTAAATTGCTGACTGTAGTCACGAAAATGGTGTGTTATGCCGCTAAATTTTGAAGTGACTTGTTATGTGATAGTAGCAATAGCTAACTGTTATATTATTTACTATGCATAATTAAAAATAGACTTATTCAGCCATAAAGGCAATCTTGAAAAGCAATAAGATCCTTGTCACTGGGATCACAAGGCAGAGGTTCTGTGATTCCTACACTGTACCTGTGAAATGACTGTGAGGAGAGTTTTCAGTTCCACGGTTCCAAAATTCTACTGTATGACAGTTGTATTCATCTGTCTCTCTAAATGCAGAAAAATGTATTAAATATGTTGTCCTCTTCTTCCCATAAAGAAAACTTCTGCACATTAGCATTAAAATATTCCCAAGTAAATAAAAAAATCTGTTGAGCTTCTTAGACTCAAGAAGCCAGGTGGCTGTATAATGAGAGTATAACACAAGTAATAGATTCTGAAACATAAGTATCAACTTCTAAGTCATGGTCATGTCTTTAATATCTTCCCACTGTTGCTGTGAGACTTCAGGCAAATTCCTTACACTTTTGAGTTTTTGTTTCATGATTAGCAAAATAGGCACAGTAAACTTCTCTAACTTGAGACTTGGTATAAGTTAATTACATATTCCTTCTAAAGAGCTGAGAACTCAAAATAGATTAGATACATACAACATACTATCACGCAAGGAGAATAAATCTCGTAAGGAGAGTATCTTAGTAAATATATCACCTAAGGCATGAATATCCCCAAGTAAAAGTATCATTGAAGAAATAATCAAGTTAGAAGACAAATGATCAAACTGACTAAATTATAAGATATGTATGGCTGGGCATGGTGGTGCACCCCTGTAATCCCAACACTTTGGGAGGTTGAGGCAGGAAGATCATTTGAGCCCAGGAGTTTGAGAACAGCCTGGGCAACATAGTGAGACCTTGTCTCAATAAATAAATAAATAAATAAATAAATAAATAAGCAAGCTGGGTATGGTGGTGCATGCCTGTAGTCCCAGCTACTCGAGAGGCTGAGGTGAGAGGATTGTTTGAGCCCAGGAGATCAAGGCTGCAGTAAGCCATGATTGTGCTCACTTCAGCCGGGGCAACAAAGCAAGACCCTGCCTCAAAAAAAAAAAAAAAATATATATATATATATATGCTACTGTAGAAAATTTATGTTTACACAGAATCCTGAAGATAAATATGAGTTTTATTGTTGTTGGATTTTTTGTTTGTTTGTTTGCTTGAGACGGAGTCTTGCTCTGTCACCCAGGCTGGAGTGCAGTGGCACAATCTCAGCTCACTGCAAGCTCCACCTCCTGGGTTCATGCCATTCTCCTGCCTCAGCCTCCCAAGTAGCTGGGACTACAGGCGCCTGCCACCAAGCCCGGCTATTTTTTTGTATTTTTAGTAGAGACGGGGGTTCACTTTATTAGCCAGGATGGTCTCGACCTCTTGACCTCATGATCCACTGCCTCAACCTCCCAAAGTGCCCGGCGTATTGTTGGGTTTTTTTTAGAGACAGCATCTTGCTGTCTCCCAGGCTAGAGTGCAGTGGTGTGATCACAGCTCACTGCAGCTTTGAACTCCTGGGCTCCAGTGATCCTTGTGCCTAAGCCTCCTGAGTAACTAGGAATATAGATGAGTGCCACCATACCTGGCTGGGAAATACGAGTTATTAAAACTTCTGAAAGAATAGATGTGGCTGGGAGCTGGTGAGGCCGAGGCGGGTGGATCACCTGAGGTCAGGAATTAGAGACCAGCCTGGCCAAATGTCATGAATGCACATATATTTACATTCTGATTATTAAAAAAAATATATTTTTTTATGGCCAGGTGCAGTGGCTCATGCCTATAATCCCAGCACTTTGGTAGGCTGAGGCAGGTGGATCACCTGAGGTCAGGAGTTCAAGACCAGCCTGGCCAACATAGCAAAACCCTGTCTCTACTAAAATACAAAAATTAGCTGGGTGTGGTGGCGGGCACCTGTAATCCCAGCTACTCGGGAGGCTGAGGCAGGAGAATCACTTGAACCCAGGAGGCAGAGGTTGCAGTGAGCCTGGGCAACAGAGCAGACTCTGTCTCAAAAAAAATTTTTTTTTCGAGACATGGTCTCTCTCTCTCTCTCTCTCTCTCTCTCTGTGTGTGTGTGTCTTTGAGGCTGGAGTGCAGTGGCATAATCACAGCTCACTGTAACCTTGAACTCCTGGGCTTGAGTGATTCTCCTGCCCCAGCCTCCCAAGTAGCTGGGACTACAGGCTTACACCACCACACCCAGATAATTTTAAAAAATGTTTTTGTAGAGACAGGGTCTTGCTATGTTGCCTGGGCTAGTCTTGAACTCCTGGTCTCACGCGATCCTCCCACCTCAGCCTGCCAACATGCTGGGATTACAGTGTGAGCCACTGTACCCAGCCACATTCTGATGATTTTCAAGATTTTATGATAGATGAAATTTTACAAAAGTGATAGTATAGGAAAAGTATTTTAAGTCCTCTGTTTATACAGAAGCTTAAGGCCTTGAACTGCTGTATCAAAAATTGGCCAAATTACGACTCTTATTTTGTAGGATTGTCCTAGGAATGTTTATGCAGGGGCCGCATGATTCCTGAATTGGGTAAGATAATGATTTTTCCAGTTCAGAAATTTCTAGTGCTTGCTGCTTTGAATCTTGTTCATGCGTTCACTAATCTTTTATTGAGCTCCAAGCCTGGGCCAGCACACTGTTAGGGACCATGCGTGCAAAGTTGGATGACAGCAGTGCCGTGGGACCATGAGCCCTCAGAACATCTTACCGCAGTTCCTTTTTATGACTTGGCTTTGTTCTGGCAGACAGAACTGTTCAGCCGGCTTTGTTCTGTCACCATGGGCTTTGGTATCAGACAGACTGGGCCCTTGTTCTAGCTCCATCACTGACTTTCTACACCTGCTTCCTTAAATGCAGATAATAATGCTGTCTACCTCGTAGGGATGTTGTGAGAATCAGAAAAATGATGTGGGGAAGAGGCTTAGGACAGTCTCTTCACTAAGCCACTTGCCCTGATGACACATTTCCTCACTGTCCCCAGGGAGTGTCCCATGCATAAACCCTTCCTTCCTCCCTCTACCATCACCAATGGCCAGAAAAAGTCAAACACCTGGGATTCTCTTCCTTCAGTGCCCTGTCCCTTCTAGGTAGGATATTCATCTACGTCTATATAAATGTTCGAATAAGTGCTAACTTTATGTTATTTGTCCCAAGAGTAATGCATTTAACAGGAACTCCCTTGAGAGGATACTTTTTCCCTCATTGAGATTGGTTATATTTAATATATTATATCATATATATTATATTAATATATTTTAAAACTGGTTTTCATTCAGCATTATGAGAAGTTAAGGGAAGGGAGGGTAGTGGAAAGGTAAGGAAATAAAACAGAAAGATGAGAAAAGATTAGAGAAGAGAAAGGACAAATAGAGGGAGAAGGAAAGGTAGGCAGAGGAAAAGAGGGAAGAAACAGATAAACAAATTGCTGCTGAAAGATACATTCACAGAGACCGTAGTGAGGAAAAGGCAGAAACAGAGGAATAGAGTGAGAGAAAGCCAGAGTGAGTATAAGGAAGAGAGAATTTGGCCTGGTGCAGTGGCTCACACCTGTAATCTCAGCACTTTGGGAAGATCACTTGTGTCCGTGAATTTGAGACAAGCCTGGGCAACATAGTGAGACCTGTCTCTACAAAAACTAAACAAAATTAGCCAGGCACGGTGGCTCATGCCTGTAATTCCAGCACTTTGGGAGGCTGAGGTGGGTGGATCGCCTGAGATCAGGAGTTCGAGACCAGCCTGGCCAACATGGTGAAACCCCATCTCTACTAAAAATACAAAATTAGCCAGGTATGGTGGTGCCTGCCTGTAATCCCATCTACTCAGGAGGCTGAGGCAGGAGAATCACTTCAACCCGGGAGGCGGAGGCTGTAGTAAGCCAAGATTGCCCTACTGCACTCTAGCCTGGGGGACAGAGCGAGACCCTGTCTCAAAACAACAACAACAACAAACAACACAAAAATTAGCTGGACATGGTGGCATGTATCTGTAGTCCCAGCTACTTGGGAGGCTGAGGCAGGGGGATAGCTTGAGCTTAGGAGGTCGAGGCTGCAGTGAACTGGGTCCAGCTTGAGTGACAGAGTGAGACCCTGTCCAAAAGAAAAAAAAAAAAGAGAGACAGAGGAGAAAGAGAGAGAGAGAAGAATTGCTTGTATTCTCCAAGCCTAAGAAAGACCCAGCACACTGTCCGGCATACAGTCAGTGCTCAGTATATATTTGCTGAATGAAAGAGTGTATGGAAGAGATAGTCAATAGCTCGTTCTAACGTGTTATCTAGGCATTCTAGTCCATCTTATTGTTCACTGGGCAGAGAGTATTATACCTTAGCTATCTCTTCTAATCACTTTCCTTTAAAGGGGTAATTTGTTTTTAAACCATGGTTTATAGCTCCACAATAGCTCTTTATTATTTAACCTTCAGTGCTTCCACTCCGAATGGGATCACCACAGCAGCCAATTAAAGGAGAAATCATTATTTGCATTTTAGCTCCAGTGCTCAAAGTAATAAGTATCAGTATGCTAGTGGGCAGGTCAATCCAAGCTTTAGATTGTACCCAACCTGTGAAAGATGTTCCCTGATTCAACCTTAACCCAAAGCAATGGCCACACACTGTCCGAGGTGTTAGGCATCACAGTGAGGGAGTAGTTTTAGGCTGGCAGCATAAGTTCATGGCTATTCAGTCTTAACCAGATGCCAGCAGTGATGACCTTGTAAACCAAAAAGCATCTGAGACAGGTCTCAATCAATTTAGAAGTTTATTTTGCCAAGGTTAAGGACATGCCCAAGACGAAAACAAACACAAAATTGCAGAAATAGTCTATGGTCTGAGGGCTTCAATATTTAAAGAGGGAATAGTGGGCTGGAGGGGAGAGAGGTGGATATACATTACTGAATCCACATGTTGCAAGAGAAAAGGAGCAGGTAGGGGAATAGTCAATTATGTATTCCTCTTGTGCTCAGTAAATTGAAGCTTTACATAAGATAAGGTGAACATAGAATAGCTACCTGTGGAGATATTTAACCTTCTATCTGTGGCTATCTGCTTAGGAACAAAAGGAAAGGCAGCTCTTGCACAACTCAGCTTTCAGCTTCATTTTTTTCCTTTTGGCAGAGTGAATTGGGGTCCTGGATTTTTATTTTCCTATCACAACCTTCAGGTTCTACTCCATATAGACCCTTGGTTAGGGCTAGTCTGTCCTTACAGTGCACACTGAGAACTCTGACCAATAGCTGGTGAGATCTTAAAATGGGTCCTTGCTTCCACACCACTGGTCTAGTGGGCCCAAAATAACATTTAGCCCTCAGATACGTCAGAGAGCTTCCCGCTGACCCCTAGTTTACCTGGTTAGCTTGTATTTGTAGCTTTGCATCTTGGTTTTTGATGTGTGTTCCAATTCCTTGCTGAAACTAGAGGCTACTCCTTGGCTAAGATCTGGAAGTGCTCATGGGTTTCTGCCATGTCCTCTTCCCACCCCTTAGTAACCAATGCCCTTCTAACCTAGAAGGACCACCATCATCCATCTATCATCCTAGCCCCCACCTGACAACTACAACTATCTCTTCTCAGGAGTGGCTCCACCTGACCCTGTCTTTGTGGAACTGAGCCACTTGATTTTTTTTTTTTTTTTGAGTTGGAGTTTTCGCTCTTGTTGCCCAGGCTGAAGTGCAATTGCATGATCTCAGCTCACCACAACCTCTGCCTCCCAGGTTCAAGCAATTCTCCTGCCTCAGCCTCCTGAGTAGCTGGGATTACAGGCATGTACCACCATGCCCGGCTAATTCTGTATTTTTAGTAGAGATGGGGTTTCTCCATGTTGGTCAGGCTGGTCTCAAACTCCTGACCTCAGGTGATCTGCCCACCTCAGCCTCCCAAAGTGCTGAGATTACAGGGGTGAGCCACTGTGCCTGGCCACCACTTGAAAATTTAATCACCCTCATTAGATTTCACTTAGCCATGCTTGGATTTGGTTATTTGTACCTCTGTCTTTTCCTGGAGGGGCCTGATTCTTCTGTCCCATATTGCTTCCCACATCCCTGAAGTTGGTTTATTTATCTATTTTTAATTTTCATTTTATTTTAGATTCAAGGGGTACATGGTTATATTGCATATTTGCAGGGATTGGGCTTCTAGTATACCCATTACCCAAATAGCAAACATTGTATTCAATAGGCAAGTTTTCAAGCCTCACCCCCACAGTCTCCCACTTTTTAGAGTCTCCAGTATCTATGATTTACTTCTTTATGTCCATGTGTACTCATGGTTTAGTTCCCAAATACCACAGCGAGAACATGCAGTATTTGTTCCAATTCCTTGCTGAAACTGGAGGCTACCCCTTCTTGGCTAAGAAGTCATTTCACTTAGAATAATGGCCTCCAGCTTTATCCATGTTGCTGCAGAGGACATGATTTCATTTTTTTTAATAATAGTTGTGAATTATTCTTTTCTCTCTTGGAAAAATCCTCTCTATTGTCTACTTTGTTCCAAGCAATCCAAAGTGTACCAAAAGGTATACTACAATTCAGCTTTCAGGGAAATTTCTCTACTTCATTACCTTCCACCAACCAACCTTCCCCTTCTGACTAAAGGACATTAACAATATTATGATACCTTTGTTTACAATTTGTAAGTTTATCTTGGGGATTTCTACCATGAAAGTTGGACATCATCCACTTATACTTTATACTCTGTATCTGGTGGAGACTGGGGGCTTGGTAAGTACTTCATTGATGACATTCATTGGTGACTGAATGAATGAACTGAAACATCTTAATAGTGGTTTTAAAAAAGGAATTTGGGAATGGTTGCTCTAGTACTTGTTAATGATTATCTAGTAGTTTTATGAGATGGTTAATTCCATTTTTTTTTTTTTTTTTTTCCTGAGACAGACTCTCGCTTTGTCACCCAGGCTGGAGTGCAGTGGTATGATCTCAGGTGATCCACCCGCCTGGGCCTCTCAAAGTGCTTAGATTACAGGCATGAGCCACTGTGTCCGGCCGATTAATTCCATTTTTAGTATGAGGTACTAATGAGGACAAGGTGGTAGTTTTATCACTGCCTGATAATTTATTTTTGTGTAGTAAAAGTATTCGTTTCATAGTCATACGTGGTACCTTGCACTAAGGTAGTCATTAAATAAATCATGCCCTTCTCACAAGGCAGGATGAACAAGAGTATGGATACAGATGGTTTAGAGAAAACTCAGTTCTACTGCTGAGAAAATAATCCACTAATCATCAGTTAGTTGTTTTTATATAGGATAACATGTTATCATTATGAGAAACAATGTTCCAAAGAACAGGAAAACCTAATGTTACAGTAATAAAAAATACTTAATTTTTTTCTAACATCATTATTTGATATTGTTCTCTAGCTTTTTATCCTGACCTATCTCAATGTTATGCTAGTATCTGAAGAAGTGGTTGGAACAAGGTCCCACATTTTAATACTTATGAAGTCTTTCGTACTGTTTATTGTCCTCTGCATGAATTTTTCCTGATTTTTATAACATTTGGGGCCTTTATTTATTTTTTCTTTCTTTCTTTCTTTCTTTTTTTTTTTTTTTTTTGACGGAATTTTGCTCTGTTGCCCAGGCTGGAGTACACTGGCACGATCTTGGCTCACCGCAACCTCCACCTTCCAAGTTCAAGCGATTCTCCTGCCTCAGCCTCCTGAGTAGCTGGGATTACAGGCCCGTCCCACCAGGCCTGGCTAATTTTTTTGTATTTTTAGTAGAGATGGGGTTTCACCATGTTGGCTAGGCTGGTCTCGAACTCCTGACCTCAGGTGATTTGCCTGCCTCAGCCTCCCAAAATGCTGGGATTACAGGCATGAGCCACTGTATCGGCTTGGGGGCCTTTCTTATTTGAGGAAAGCCCCTGTTAAGATCTCAGATTGAATTTTATTGAATTTTCACTTCCCTTATTCTCATGGATGCCTGGGGTCTCCAGATACCATCCTATTTGTGGGTTTATGTCTTGGTGCTTTTTATTATTATTATTGTTATATTTCTTACTGTAAGGAACATTGCTGACAGTGCCTTATTTCATTTGGCTTGTAAATGCTGATGCTTGCTATCCTCTGGGTCAGAGAGAGGTCACAGTCTGTTCTAAAACATAATCGCTGGCTCCACCATACAACTGTGAGTTTAATTAGTCCCCCATACTGGTGTGAAGCACTGAATCTTATTGCTGAATGAGGCCTGGAGAGCGCATCTGTTCTGGTCCCTTCACCTTCTGGCAGGTGGGTTCCAAACCATTCAAGACAGGTGGCTGTTGGAACTGAATTGAAATAATAATTTAAAAAATCTTCACAGATTACAATTTGACAATCTCTCTTTGTATTTAAATTTAGAGTTATCATCCATTACCATCCTGATAATGAAGAGTTTCATTTTTTTGTCTCCATGAAATAAGTCCTATTTTAATAAAACTGTTCTCTCTTGTTTGCTCTTCTCTAATAAGGAAAACAATGGACAAAAATCTCTGCAAAAGAATGTCTTCTCTGCTTCCAGGTTATAGCTAAGTCATTTCTGTTTTCTCTTCTTTTTTTTAGACAATAGGGCATAGTCTAAATGTTAATCAGGTAGCTGGTATTAGTTTCTCTTACCTTGCTATGAGGTAGGTGAGGAAAGCATTTCAGCCCACAAGCTTTAGAATGAATCCCACCTGTGCTGGAATCCTGATACTAATAATCAGCTTTGTAAACTTGGGAAAGTTACTTAATCTCTCTAGTCCTCAGTTTTTCTCCGTGGAAATAATAATAGAGTCTCCTCTATAGGATTTTAAAGAGGATTCAATGAGTGTAAAGACTATTTGGGCCAAGCGTGGTAGCTCACACCTGTAATCCTAGCACTTTGGGAGCTGAGGCAGGAGGAATATTTGAGCCCAGGAGTCTGAGACCAGCCTGGGCAGCATGGCGAAACCATCGCTACCCCTACCACCAACAAAAAACATTAGCTGGGCGTGGTGGTGCGCACCTGTAGTCCCAGCTACTCAGGAGGCTGAGGTGAGTGGATCAATTAAACCTGGGAGGTGGAGGCTGCAGTTAGCTATGGTCGTACCACTGCACTCCAGCCTGGGTGAAGAGTGAGGCCCTGCCTAAAACAACAACAACAACAAAAAGATATTGTTCTAGTTGCTACTGTTGCATAATAAATTATCTTAGAATGTAGCAGCTTAATGAAATTATTTCATCACGTTCATGGATGTTATACATCAGAAATGTGGAAAAGACACAGTGATGAGAGGTTAACTTTGCTCCATAATGCCTGGGGCCTCAGATGAGAAGACTGGGAGTCTTGGCGAGGGTGATTGACAGCTGCAGGCTCAAATCATCTGGAGGTGTCTGCAATCACATGTCCAGCAGCTGATGCTGCCTGGAGCTGCTGAATGGGTGACTGCATGCAGCTTGGGCTCCCTACTAGCATGGCAGCGTTGGGACAGTTGAATTTAGTTGAATGTCTTACATGGCAATGTAGGGTTCTAGTGACAGTGTTCCAGTGGACAAGCTGACACTGCATTGCCTTTTATGGCTCAGCCTAGGAAGGTAAGCAGTCATTTATGCTACATTCTATTTAGGATAAGTGAGTCACCAAGATTGGCCTAGATTCAAGGTAAGAGGATATGGACCCAACCTTTCAATGGGAGTGTTGAATTTATGACAAGTTTTTCAAACCATCATAGATAGTATTTTTGGCCTTAAGACTAATTGAGATCACCTAGGTAACCGGTGTAGCTAGAAAAGAGGTGAAGTTCTGAGCCCTGGGCCACTCCAGTATTTGAAGATCAAGAAGATAAGGATCATCCAGCGAAGGAGACTGAGAAAGAGTGGCCAGTGAGGTAGGAGAAAATCAGGAGAGTGCGGAAATTCAGTGAAGGAAAGTGTTTTAGTTAAGAGAGGTGATCAGCACTGTGAAATACTGTTAAAGCAGCAAATGAGATGCGGACTGAGGATTGCCTATTAACTTTGGTAATGTGGAAGTCACTGGCAATCTTGGCCAGAGCAATTTCCAGAGTGTGGTAACTGAATTCGTCAACTTTCACCTCCTTGGCTGCCAGCCTCTATAGGTCCTGGGTGTGTCACCTCCACTCCCACCTCACAACCGAAGGTTCACACTGGCTTAATTGGTTTGGTTTTGTCACCACACGTTGCAATACAGTCTTTACCAAATGTTTTCTGCTGATAGAATTTATGAAAGAATGCCACTTATCTTTGCAGTGTTCAAATTTCCTAAGTAGCTCTAATAGCCGACAATATCTGTATTATAATGTTTGATTCTAAACATATTTTGGAAAGTCCCATTTATAGTAGAGCTTTAGTGAGAGATTTTAAATGATAAATTTAAAGATAGGGCAAGATGGACAAGATCTATTGACAAGCAAGTGGGAATTATTAGTCCGTATACCTAAGTAAACCTGCCCTAATGAGGGTTCGATTGTTTTTTAACTTCTTGAGGGACAAAACAACAACAACAACAACCAAAACAAAACAGAAAAACAAAATAAATTTGAAAAGGAAAAGGTAAAATCTTCTCCTATGTTAAAATAATGCCACATCAAAATCTACTTAATGGTTGTTCAGAGATAAAACATTTGTTTTATTGATTTTATTATAGTTTCAGTTAAACTGTAACTGTGTTGATTATATGGTGCAAATTCTGCCTGTTTGCTCTTACGTTTATTTCTTACCCATTGCCTGCTCTACTCTATCTTTGGGGACCAGTCACGCAGCTTCCCTTTCAGAGGCTCCGTGTTAGCTGCAAATGACAGGAGATTTTGTGGTGAGAGGATTCTCCTCCCCTCTCTCTGCCTATGGCAGCCTCCCCAGTAGCACTTGCATCTCTTCTGTGGCTCCATCTCCCACTAGCCCTGGTTTTAGCTTCCACCAGCCTGGGGTGGGAACAGCTTCCTTCTGCTGCCAAACTGGGTTACCTGACTTGCCCTGCGTTTCCTCAGCTCTTCCACCATCCATGGAACCATGTGTCAGAATTAAGGTTTCTGTGGTTTTGGTCGGGCACAGTGGCTCACACCTGTAATCCCAGCATTTTGGGAGGCTGAGGCAGGTGGATCATTTGAGGTCAGGAGTTCAAGACCAGCCTGGCCAACATAGCCCTGTCTCTACTAAAAATACAAGAAAATTAGCCAGATTTGGGCCAGGCGCGGTGGCTCACGCCTGTAATCCCAGCACTTTGGGAGGTCAAGGCGGGCAGATCACGAGGTCAGGAGATCGAGACCATCCTGGCTAACACAGTGAAACCCCGTCTCTACTAAAAATACAAAAACTTAGCCGGGTGTGGTAGTGGGCCCCTGCAGTCCCAGCTACTCGGGAGGCTGCGGCAGGAGAATGGTGTGAACCTGGGAGGCGGAGCTTGCAGTGAGCCGAGATTGCACCACTGCATTCCAGCCTGGGCAACAGAGCGCGACTTGTCTCAAAAAAAAAAAAAAAAGAAAAAAGAAAAGAAAATTAGTCAGATGTGATGGCGTGTGCCTGTAGTCCCAGCTATTTGGGAGGCTGAGGCAGGAGAATCGCTTGAATCAGGGAGATGGAGGTTGCAGTGAGCATGTGATCACGCCACTGCACTCCAGCCTGGGAGACAGAGTAAGACTTTGTTTCAAAAAAAAAGCTTTTTCTGGTTTAAATAAATAGGTGATTTCTGCTTTTTTGGTTGAACTCTGATATAATCATGTGCGTAGTCCTTTCTTTTGCCCTGATATAAACTTCTAATGCCCAAATATGTGAATTAACAACACATCCTACTTCTTCCTTGTTACAATAGGAAGGAAGAGTTGAGTTTATAGAAACTGCAGATTTTTTAGACCTCACTTGCTTTGTGATTAAAGCCATGGGCACTGGCATGAGACAGGCCTGGTGTTGACTTGTAGCTCCTGTGTCAATTACTAGTTGTGTGATCTTTCACAAGTAAGATCTCTAAGCCTCAGCTTCTTCCATCATCTATGATATAGAGGTAATTTCCCTACTTCATATGGTTATGATGATTGAATAAAACATGAGCTCAAACCACCCAGGACAGTGTTTACAGGTTGTTAAGTGTTCTGTAAAGGAAGCAATTATTAATCAGGAAGTTTCTTTTTTATATATAAGCCCTTGCAGTTGATCTCACTCATGTCAGGAGCCTGACATGAAGAGAGGACAGGCATTTGCTGGCATTTTATCCTGGGAGGGTACTAAGCCAAGTCATTCATTTGCAGGGTCAGGATGTGGCTAGGCTAAAAGGAGATGCGGTAAAACATCCTCAGTGTTGCTATACATTAAGCCCTACTGTGGCACTCACCTTGTTTTTGGCTCCGTTCTCCAACAATGACCCTATAGTTATTCTGAAGTTAGATATACCAAGGTGAGAGTGAGGCTGACTGTTATAAATATTAATTGGTGGATTAATTCTCCTGCTTTTAGCCCTGAATTGGAGGATTAGTTGAAGAGAGCTTGTACTGGGGACTAGGCTTAATGATTTCTGTCCTGCCTTCTTCTTTCCACCTTCCTACCTTCTTGTCTTCTCCTGTCCTCTTTCTTTTCTGAATGGTCAGATTAATTCCCAGCATCTTTATAAAACATTCTCTGATTATTTCAAACAAATTGGGTGTTTGCAGTGGTATACATCTAATCTCCAGGCCCCCAAGCAGAATTTCACAAAGAAGACCTCCTCCAGGCTATTTTTCCCCAAAGAATACCCTGCGAGGCAGCCTGTGGCACTCTTGTTTTGCAGGAACACTTCAAGCACTGTACGGCTGCTGGGCTGCGCCTTTCTTTGGCTTAAGACCGGTTTCATTAACAAGCATGTTCACACTTCAACCGGAACATTTAAAATAACACCCGCACAATGTGTTTAGTGTCTAGTTAATTATTAAGTCTCTGAGCTTGAATTATTCAAGCAAAATTGATTGGGTTCAACCTCCTTCCTTCTCTTTGTGTGTGTTTTTTTAAAATAAAAATAAATTCTCCTCTCTACTTTCTAAATAATGTGGAAAGGGTTATTTAGCAACCATCAATACCCTGGACTGTGGGTGGTACCCAAGTGCTAATAGAATAGGTAGAGAACTGACAGCTTGATTCTTTTGTTAAAAAAAAAAAAATGTATCTACATCTCATATACTTCCGTTGTCAATTAGCATTTAGTGAGACCTAACATGTTTTAGGTTCTTCTTTAAACTTCTTTCTAGTTATTTGTAAGTTGGAAAAGCAGGTATCTTGGAGCCAGTTCTTTAGTTAACCGTACTTGAAAAAGCAGAAGAAATTGCTTCCTTCTTTGCTACCGCATCTTATGGTCAAATGAAACTGTTAAAATTGGCTTCACCATTAAAATCCATGTTGTTGAAGAATGTTTGTTGAACTGAAAAAATGTCCATAATATATTGCTAATTGCAAGCAAGAGGCTATAAAACTGTCTTTTATTATGTATCATTTTTGTTAAAGTGCATAGGAAAAAGACTTGAATAATAAACACCAAAATATTGCTTATTATCTGTGTTAGGATTAAACTTTTCTACTACTTTTAGAATTAGACAACACACACCCATATAAAGATGTCATGGCTGGAAATGATTGACCTTTTGTTTGAATCTAAGTATCATTCATGTCAAGACCGCATTGAAAATAATGCTGTTCTTAAGCCAGGCAAGTGTAGACGTTGCAAATGTAGATTTCATAAAAGATTCACACTATTTCATGAATCACAACTTGAATCGACTTCTGTTAGCCTTCATTTTACGTCTAGGCCCTCATTTCTAATTCTTCCTCAGCTTCCATATTATCAAGATGTAAGATGCAATTGTGGGTATTAACATAGAAACATAGCCGCCTCACAGGTGTGGGGAAGGAATATAAAATAATAGTATTTTAGAGAACGACCATAAAGGAGATGGCAATTTTGAGAGAAAGTAACAGAACTGCAATGACCTAGTTTTGTGGTGTTAATTTAAATGTGGCATCTTCCATGAGAATTTTATAAAGGGAGCTCTCCTAAAACCGAGATTCACAAAAACCTGGAAGGGCCCTACAGGCATCAGGTGCCCTAGCTATTCAGCGATTTGCCTTTGCTGCCCTAATTCCTGCATTGTGCCACTGGGTTACAAGTGTGTGTGCGCGTGCACACGGGGGTGTAGGTTTGATGACAGTGGTGAACTGCCTTGACTGCCTTCACAGGCTGAATCCCCCGCCGGCGGTAACCATGGCTAGGGAAAA
The DNA here is from genome assembly GCF_028885625.2 of Pongo pygmaeus. Taxonomy (NCBI): domain Eukaryota; kingdom Metazoa; phylum Chordata; class Mammalia; order Primates; family Hominidae; genus Pongo; species Pongo pygmaeus. Next base: position 22,210,174 of record NC_072373.2, read on the forward strand.
ACTGGCAGCCGCTACGACAGTTCCGGGGGAGACAGCACCAGGCTCCCGTAGGGAAACTTTTGGGAATGGAGATGGGGGATTCCAACCTTTGCGTGCGGACCCAAGACTTCGATGGCAGCGCGGACAAGTCGGTCATTGTTTTTGTCCTGGGAAATGACACACGAAGTGCCGTAATTAGACACCTAAGAAACGATTACTCTGGAGTGTGCGCGAATCGAATCTGGGGGGCGGGTGGGGAGCAGGTAAGGGGCTGAAAGACAGGCACCGTCTCCTCCAGCTCTGTCGGAAGCCTAAAGCCCTCTGCTTCTGGGCGCCCTTAACAAATGCGCCAGACAGGTGATGTCTCCGAGGACGAGCAGGAGCCCCCCCTTCGCGATCTGCACCAGAATCCTCGGGGAGCCGGGGCCACGGCGCGGCGGTGGCGCAGTTCCCAGCCTGCGCCCCGTCCTGCCGCAGCTCCCGGCGCGGCCCGGTCATCCCGCCTCCATAGGCTCCGCCACCGCCGCCCGGGCCTCCCTCAGCCCTCCCGAAGCTCCGCATTCCACGCTGCGGCAGCCGCAGCCTCGCCGCCGAGGCAGTCCCCACCCCTCCCCTCGGGCTGGCGCAGCCACTCGCGCCCCGAGCCCGCGCCCCCTTGGGGGCCTCCCCTGGGCGCGCCGGCCCGACTCCGCCCGGCTTGGCCGCCGGCTGGAGCTGAGGCTCGGGCAGGGCGGGGGCGGGGAGTGGAGGGCGTGTGCGCGCGCGTGTGCCGGGGCCGGGGGGCCCGGCCGCCATATTGGATCCGGACTCGTCCGCAAGCCTCCGCCTGTGTGCGGCGGGACTGGAGGAGCCTCGCGGAGCCCAGGGCGCGAGCGCGAGAGGAGAGGGAAGGCGGGGGAGGGCTGGAAGGGAGAGGAAGGGAGTGGTTGGGAGCCGGGCTGCCGCAGCCTCTGGTCTCCTCAGCCGCGGAAGCGACCCCTCCTCCTGCGCCTCGGCCGCCTCCCTCCTCGCTGAGGAAAGATGCCCTTAGCCCAGGGGTGTGAAGAAGGGGGAGAAGTAGCTGCCAGAGCCGCCCGCGCCGCCGCCGCAGCTGCTGCCGCTTGTGTCCTTTGAATTCAGAGAAGCACCCCCCACCCCCGCCTGGGGTGTCGGGAGCCTCCGGCGCGGCGGCCGCGGTGCGGGTGTGGGGGAGACCGGGCTCTCCGCCCGGCGCGGCGCTGCTCGGCCCACGAGCGACCACCGACATGGAGTGGGCTCGGGCGGCCAAGTAGCCGCTTCTCCGGAGCCCGGTGCCAGTGCCGCCCGCAGCCCGCCTTCCACCCCCGGCCGCGCCGCCGGTCAGGCCCTAGGGTGAAGCCGGGAGGAAAATGAAGAGTTTTCACCGGAATCCGTTGAAAATAGGACTGACTGCAAAGCCTTAAAAAAGAAGGACCTAGGGAGCAGAAACGAAAAGCCACCTCCGGGCAAGACTTGGCGTGCTCCGAGCCGAGGGGCTGCTTCAGGGACCTCGCCCCCTCCCTTTCCCGCTGGAGGAATTGCCGCTGATGCATTATCCAAGTGGTGGTTGGGAGGATTTGCAGCAACATTTTTGGTTTTCCCTCCCCCTTCTATGCATTCTGTTTTTTTCCTCCCTTTTCTGTTTTTCTTCTTCCCGGGAAGTGAATTGCTGATGCAAATCGGACTTTACTCATTAATGATGCAACCGGATTCGTTTCAGGATTACGTTGCACGAGTTGAATTTTGAATGAAGGAGAAGAGTTTTTTGTGTGTTTTTTTTAAGAAGTGTTGACTCTCTAGTTCGTTGTACTTTTAATTATTATTTTATTTAAATATACGACTTAATTGTATTCTTTTAAAAATGCATTAAGTATATATTTTATGGTAATTTACCCTCAAAATATATGTATATGGATGAAATTGAAGACGCTTCAGTTAAGTGAGGTTACTGGTGTGTTGGATGTTTAATTCAGCACCAGCATTGCATGACAGTTGTTTGAATAACAAGTGGTTTATTTTTAAAACCATACCTTTTAAAATTTAGGTTCAGATAATAGTAAAAGTCATCATAATAATTTAAAGGAAAACCAGCAGAAATCGAAGCAAACATGTCTGGAGAAGTGCGTTTGAGGCAGTTGGAGCAGTTTATTTTGGACGGGCCCGCTCAGACCAATGGGCAGTGCTTCAGTGTGGAGACGTTACTGGATATACTCATCTGCCTTTATGATGAATGCAATAATTCTCCATTGAGAAGAGAGAAGAACATTCTCGAATACCTAGAATGGGGTAAGTTTGTAATTTTTAAAGAAACTGTTCATCTTTACCTGGTCATTATGATTTAATTGTTATAGAGAGTTATGAGTAAACTCCGTTGAAAGAAAAAATACAATAAAAAAATAGACACTGGTTATTCAAGATTTTCCGCTAGTTTTTGGTAAATATTTTCCCAGGAGTAAAATTGTGCTGCTCAATTGTTGCCTTGATTTAAGGCCTAGCTAATGTGGAACTTGGCGATGAAGAACTTATGTTTTTAGGTCAACAGTAAGAGATTTTAAATCAATTCTGTGATGGGCAAAAGTGGATTATTGGGTACAGTTGCCTAATACATGGCACTATAATAGTCCTTCATTTGAAAGGTATTTATTGGTGGAAACATTCAGACTATGGAAATTATTCTCAAAATGGGAGGAGATATTAAAATATCTGTGTTTGCCTTAGGTCAACAGGAAGCTGAAGGTGGTGATCAGTGGGTTTTATTTCATCTCTGCATAGGTACAAGGAAAGGAAACTGCTAAACATGGACTTTCCAAAAATTATGTTTGTAAGATTAAATGACATAGTTTAAAAATTTTGTGATAGTAGTTGATGGAGAATGGGGGCAGCTTCCACTTGAGAGTTAGATTTTACTCTAAATTTAATTTAAATCTAAACTGGTTAGATTTTTGGCTTCATTCTTCTAAATATAGATGTGATTTAGAAGACCTACTGTAGTGGAATAGATCAATGATGTGAGCAAACGCTCCATGACCTTCAAGCTTGAAGCCTTGTCTCAAGTTCTTCAGCGTCTGCTGTTATATACAGGGCACACTCTAATGTCCAGAAGTTCACTGTTGCAATAAGCACGCATCGTCACCCAGATCTGTCTATAGTAGTGGTACGTTGGCTTTTGAAGGATTTTGGCCAAATATTATTTTGTACCTTTGGAATACTAATCATTTTAGTTTGTTCTTATGCTAAGTTCTTATGCTAAAATATCTGTTCCCAAGTAAAACTTCATTTTCCTGAAGTAAAAGTCAAGTGCTGATTGTGTCTTTTTTTTTTTTTTTGGATTTGAAATTTATTCAAAGTTAGTTTCTTAGGTAAACCACTGATCCAAGAATGCCTATGCGTAATAACTTTAATTATTCAATTTGCCAGTATAAGAAGGTTTCTAGCAACGTGATGTCATAAGGTTTAAAAAAATATGTAAATGTGAATAGAATAACTTTTCAAAACAGACTGCCAGACTCATCCTGGGAATGTAAGAAATCTAAACCATCTTTCAAGTAACTTCTCACTTAAGAGTGAGACAGTTTTGACTTTGGTACTGGTTTTGTGAGTATACGTCTTTTATTTGTTGAATAAAATATTTTGTAAAGCATATGTAGTTTTACATCCCATGTTTCACAAATTGAGAAATTCTGTAGTGTTCTTTAATTTTTTTTTTTTTTTTAAGACTTAAAGCGTTTTGGTACTTTTAGAGTTGGAACTTGAGTTCTTAAGTCATGGTTACTTAATGACACTCTAGTCTGTGATTTTTGTCATTTAGTATTCTTTCCTATCTGCGAAGCTATGGGAGAACTCTGTATGTACCAGTAGTAAATATAATTTTAAATGATTTATAATAGAGAGAAAACTATCCTCCATTGCCTTCTGATTATTAGAGTTTAGGTAAGTAGTTTTATGTAATGAGATATTTCGCTGTATTATCAGAGTAATTTATATGTATTTTCCATTAAATATGTTTTCTTGGATGTTGTTTCTTGTATATGTATAAAAATACCTCGTTTATGTATATTTTTATATAAGCCAAATATCAAATAAGTATTTGGCTGAATATTATTTTTATTAATATAGAAGTTTGGATAAAGAGTAAAAAGAAAGTTAATAATGGAAAAGGCTGTCAGGAGTTGTGTAGTGAGTAGTAGTATTTGCTGTCTTTAAGTTATTTGAGAATTTAGGTTAAGAATGCCAGTCTGTTTAAGAATTGAAATAGATCAGATGTTCTTCATATGAATTGATAACTACATTTTGGGGAAATGTCCGATTTTAATTACCTAACAATATGTGAAAATCAGTTAAGACTAAGAATATTTCCAAACTGTGAATTGACCTCAGTTCAATGTTCTAAACATTATTTTTTAGGACTCTGGTGGAAATTTACACGGATTGTTGTTGGGTTAAATTTGGTAATTTAGATTTGCCTTAAATGGTGTAATTTTAAGTTTGATTTTTAATAATTGAAAAAATTGTCTTTATTTAAATCTTTAAAAGACTTTGCAACAGGAACGCAGTATTAATAATACAAGTTGTCACATATTTGTGTTCGTTATTTATATTAATGAAAGTGTCAGCTAGATGCTACTTATTTTTATGCTGATGATAGATTACTCTTACAGTAGAGTCAGCCAAGATTCTTACCGGCTGTATTCAGCTTCATTTCTATCAATTTCATTTTATTCCTAGTTTTAGTCCATTTTATTTTTATATTGGTACAGTTCATGTTTTGTTCATAGCAGTATCATGACAATAAGAAAACTGACAATTCAAAGTCAGATATGTTGTTTTTCTTTGACAGCATTTCTTGCTTTTGGTGCTGATGACTTGAGGGAGGAAATAAGTGGAAAGAAAAAGAGAGGATTAAGCCAGTGAGCACTAGAGCAAGGGAATAAAAGTGCCTTAAGACTATAGATCACATTTAAATTTAATAAGATAAATTATTTTTCACTTATAGTAAATAATATTTGAAAGACTGTGTTTTTTGTCTGCTTAGTTTTAAGTTGAAATGATTATGGTTTGTATGTTTGTGTATACAGTAATAGTCTGGATGTCAGCATAACTCTAGAATAAATTACAGTGGAGTTGTAGAAGTAAAAATAACTTCCACATTGTAAACTAATTTGCTAGTAATGACTGAATTAGTATATCATTCGTTAAATCGGCCACACCCTACTTTGAAGTGGGAAATTGGAATTTTAGGGAATTATTTACCAATTTACTTAAAAATGTAAGATAATACAAAATAAATATGCAAGGCTGTCTGTGTGTGGATAACTGTATTTTGATGCTTTTTGAATTTTGGACTTTGTAACATACAGAAATTATCACTAAATAACTAATTTTATAGCTTATTCAGATTTTATATATACATAGAAAATAGTCTGTTTAATAAATTTGTACCTAGAGCATATCAGCAGGTACTATGCTTTAAGCTTTTCTTTTTATTAGAATAGTTTTAAAGCTGTTCACTTTTTTTTTTTTACACGAGGGTTAATTAAGTGAGGTGTTGATGGATCTGTATCTTTTCTAGGATACTTTTGTTCTTCACATATGCTGTTCCTCATTGTTAGCTTTTCCTGAGTAGAATTTATTAATCAGTCCAAATTATCAAAATGTTCATTTAATACAGATGATTACATTTATTTTGTTTAAGTTCTCAACTAGAATAATCAGCAATATTGGTTGGGTACTTGTTTCCTTTACACTAGCCACCTAATATTCTATTCTAGGAATGATAATGAGTAATTACAATTATTTTATCCAGTACAATGCTGGCACATGGTAGAAGTGTGTTCAATAAATGTAATGGCTATTATTATAACATTTCTATTTGTCTCTCTCTTTTTAAGAGAAATTACACTTATAGGTAGTTGCCAGATGATACTGGTTACTGGCATTCATGATGGAATAGCATTAAGAGAGATGCTGCTGATAAAATTACATCTAGGAAAAATTCCCTATAAAGTAGAGGGAACTTAGATATAATGAACTAGTGCTGTCAACCCCTAAAGTCTTTGAAATACTTGATGTTCATTAGTTCTTGTTTTTAGGAACATCACCCCTTTTATTTTATGTATTGATTTATTTTAGAGACAGGGTTGTATTTTTTTTTTTTGTTTTTAGGAACGTTACTCTTTTTATTTTATGTATTGCTTTATTTTAGAGACAGGGTTGTGTTAGTCTGTTCTCACATTGCTACAAAGAACTATGTAAGACTGAGTAATTTATAGAGAAAAGAGGTTTGATTGGCTCACAGTTCCGCAGGCTACAAGGAGGCATGCAGGGGAGGCCTCAGGAAACTTGCAATCATGGTAAAAGGCAAAGGGGAAGCCGACCCAGTCCTGCGTGGCTGGAGTGGGAGGAAGAGAGGGAAGGGGGAGATGCTACACGCTTTTAAACAACCAGATCTTGTGAGAACTTACTCACTATCACAAGAACACGAAGGGGAAGTCTGCCCCCATGATCCAGTCACCTCCCACCAGGTCCCTCCTCCAACACTGGGATTACAGTTCGACATGAGATTTGGGTGACGGCACAAATCCAAACCATGTCAAGGGTCTTACTATGTTACCTAGGCTGGTGTTGAACTCCTGGGCTCAAGAGATCCTCCCACCTCAGCCTCCTAAAGAGCTGGGATTACAGGCATGCACCACCACACCCAGCTTTTTTAAAAAAGGAATGTATTGCTTTATGAGTGAAAACAGGATGCCAGGATTAACACTTTAGGAATTTTAGAAATATATTTATTTTATATGGAAATGTGAGGCATACCTTAGTATAGCAGTATATAAAAACAAATAGTGCAGTATGTTGGAAATTTTATGAAATGTCCCATAATTCCTAGGACTTGAATACTGTTACACAGTAAGCTCAGGCTATTTTAGGATAAAATAATTTAGCTCAAATAAATATTTTATTGTAACACTCTTCTATGGCAGTCAAAAATTTGTTCTCTGACCTTTTTCTCATTTGGTACATTTATTGACAGTATGTTATGTATGTAGCTCATTGTTTTTCTCCTGCTGGTTGTGATAGGTTTTAAAATCAATTACTAAGTCTAACCAGCATTTAAAGAAATTAAAGACTAGAACAGAAAATATAAAGTACATGAAATGTAGAAGGAATAAGTATTGTTGTGCAAAACATTGTGTTTTTCTGTATTTCTTATTCCCATATTTCTTACTATAGGTTGAGATAAAAAGAGTTTGAAATACTTTAGTGTAGGTGCAGCTATGCTATGTTGACTGTTAAACAGTGTAAATATAGACAGTTCATTTTTTCAAAAAGGACACACGATAGATTAGGGACTTACTCAAGAACCTAGTGAAGGGAAAGAGTGTAGGTATGGGCAAGATACAGACTTGGAAATAGATGGGAAGAGGAGACATGGGAGAGGAAGAACAAGAGAATGAGTAGGGAGAGGGAGATAGAGAATGACAATGAATACTGTGTTCCTGAGTTGCTACTTCAGTCTGACTTGTTGAATGATAGGGTATTTTTTTTTTATGATTGGGTATTTTTAATTTAAAAGAACTTAATGGGCAGAGGAGTTAATTTCACTCTTTTGTTTTTCCTTCAATGGTTTATTGTCTCTTCCTTTGTTTTTTTCCTTTTCTGACTTTGGGCTAATGGGCGTTGACTTTGATTGATTGTCAGAGGTATATACATTTTTGAGTTTGAGTGATAACCATATGACCTATAAACAAAGGTAGTAGTTTCTTGGTTTTAGCTTCTCATCACGTCAGCTGAACTCTAGGGTAGATGTAGGTGAGGATTTGCTAGTTCTATCAGATTTTTTCTTATCATTTGTTGCTCAGGAAACTGCCAGTTTTAGGTATCGAGGACCAAGAATTGCTTAGCTCCTTTTGCCCTATCTTGATGAGTCAAGAAGTCTTTGCATAATAATTATTATGAGAGACCATCATGGCTCACTACAGCCTCAACCTGCTGGGCTCAGGTGATCCTCCTGTCTCAGCTTCCCAAGTAGCTGGAGCTATAGGCATGTGCCACCATGCCCAGCTAATTAAAAAATTTTTGTGTGTATGGAGATGGGGGTCTCATTATCTTGTCCTGGCTGGTCTCAAACTCCTGGCCTCAAGCGTTCCGCCTGCCCTAGGCTTCCAAAGTGTTGGAATTGCAAGTGTGATCATCTGCACCTGGTGTGATTTTTGTTTTTGAATTACCCACACTGTAAGTATAGATCATCCCAGACACAAGTTTTTTGTTGTATATAAAAACTCCTTTCCAAATCTAGGGGACTTCCTTTTCTTCTCCATTAATGGTGAGTAGAACTCCAGGATTATTCTTTCTAGCTAGCTTCTACACACTTCCTTCCTATGACTGCCATCTCTTTTTCTAATCAGTAGGTAGGGAATGGCTAACCTTCTATTGGCTAGTGTTTATCTGTCACTGTATGAGAGCAGCACTTTAGCTTTCATGTTAATGGGGCACAAAGACCTGGCTCCCTCTTTCCAATCCCACTGTTTGCCTTTATTCTTCCTCATGGAACTGTTTGCTTCCCTTTTGGGATTAGGGCTTCTTCACTCTAACCTCCCTCTCTAGTTTCAAAGTGTGTTCTGGAAATCCATGGGATATTTAATAGATGCTTGAGCAAGGGGAAAGGTTTATATGAATAAATCAGTTTGGGAAACAATTTTAGACAACATTTAATGTTAAAAAATACAGCAGATTATCCTAGAATTTATGAAGTTTTATCTGACTATGGAATAAGCTTTTTTTTCAGAGTGTCTGGAGGATGGCTGGCAACCAGTGTTTCATAGAATACGCTTTGGGAAATGTTCTTCCAGTATAAGGTCATGGTTTTTCTTGTAACTTCCTGAGTAGCAGGGTTAGAAAGAAATATTGAGAGAAATTTGGGATATTGTGTGGATTGGAGAGAGAATCCAAATCTGAATAAGTTATATTTTACTTAGTGGCTGTGAACTTCATTTTCTGTGTGAAAGTCATGTGCATTGAAAGATAAATTTAATCATGGTGAAATAACATGAGTGATGCTGTTGGTAAAATTACATCTAAGAAAAGCACCCTAAAAAGTAGAGTGAAATTTGACATCATAATGAACCACTGTTGTCAACCCCTAAAGTCCTTGAAATTACTGAGAGATCTCTTAATTATGACCTTTTCCTGTTCTAATTAAACTTACTTTTCTTTATGTGTAGGCATTCACATTAAGTACAGAAATTCTCACTTTTTTACAGCTTTCATTACTGTAGATGTTGCAAAACTATTGTCTATCTGAAAAGATTACATTCATTACTTTGTGATTTTTAAGAGGAAAATATCATGGACTCATATAGTTTTAAAATCCTGTTACAGTGTTAAGTACTGTTTTTTGTAGTGTAACACATTTTTGCTAGGCCATTGGTTTCAGACTTTTGGACTAGTGTGGGAACTTTACTACTATTTATTACATCCATGAAGTGCTGTGTTTCTAGTGCCAGCAACTGTTTATATATACTGTTAAGGAAACTAGAAAATATATACTTTTATTAAGGAGAAAACATAATTGGTGCTGTTTTGGCATTGTGTGAACAATTAAAACTGTGGTTACTATTAACTTTTGTTCTGAGTTTTTGGGAGGCCAGATAATAATCGTAGAGGACAATCTAATTTCATTGTTTAGAGACAAGACAGCATATGGGGGAATAAAATTAGTTTTCTCTCTCTCTTTTTTTTTTTTTTTTTGGTAGAGATGGGGTCTCACTATGTTGCCCAGGCTGGTCTTGAACTCCTAGCCTTGAGCAATTCTCCGACCTTGGCCTTTCCAAAGTGCTGGGATTACAGATGTGAGCAGCCACACCTGGCCTTTTTTCTTTTTTCTGATTTAGATTTATTTTTCTCTTTAACTCTTCCTCACCAGTGCCATTCTTCTCACCCCTGATCTAATTATACTGGAAAATACTACTTATATGGATGAAAACAATCTTTTGAAAAGATTGTGAATTATTTCAGTCATGTGCAATCATTTGTTAACTTTCAGTTTTATTTCAGATTGCTTAAACATCACTGTAGGCTTAATCAAAGAAAAAAACACCTTCTGTTTAGTTTGGTCTATTCATAGTGATAACACTTAATCCAGTTTCCTTAGAGTTTCCATGGTGAATATCTACAAGTAGAACACCTAAACTGAAATGTTTCCGTTCTAAACCAATATACTGGAAAAGAGCAAGGGGTTTTGGATTAAGACTGACTGCTTTGATTATTAGCTGGGTGATTTAGTTATTTAACCTCCCTATGTCTCTTTGTGAAAAATGGACATAAGACTAACCTCCCTATGTCTCTGTGAAAAACGGACATAAGACTAATAGTTTATTTTTCTAAAAAGTTAAAAGTTGGTTTAGGATTCTTCCTTTTCTGGTGATTTATATTTGTATTTTGTCAGCTTGTTTCCCATTCTGTTTTTTTTTTTTTTTTTTTTTTTTTGAGATAGAGTCTCACTCTGTTGCCCAGGCTGGAGTGCAGTGGCATGATCTCAGCTCACTGCAACCTCCACCTCCTGAGGTCAAGCAATTCTCCTGCCTCAGCCTCCCAAGTAGCTTGGACTACAGGTGCACGCTGCCATGCCCAGCTAATTTTTTTTTTGTATTTTAGTAGAGACAAGGTTTCACCACATTGCCCAGGTTCATCTTGAACTCCTGAACTCAGGCAATCCACCAGGCTAGGTCTCCCAAAGTGCTGGGATTTTAGGCATGAGCCACCATGCCCGGCCTCCTATTCTGCTTTTTAAAATTTCTATTCTACCTAGCCTTATGATAAAGGAATAATTAAAATGCCATTTATTGGTAAATAATAACTGAAATGCATAGCTATACTAATATAAGGATGTAAATAACTATTTTACTATTAACATATGTTCATATCTTACTGATAGTATTTTATTATATTGGGATTGAAGATGCCAATATTTCTGTGTGACTGTGCAAAAAAATCTTACAGGATAAGCTTTTTGCATTGGAACATTTTGTTGTTATATAATTATTCTTCAGTAAATATCAAGTTAATGCTCATTCGTCCACCAACAACAACAAATATGAGATGACTAATTACATTTTATTTTTATATTTATATATCTCCAATCTGCACATGAGTGGTAGAGTTCTGGACCTCAGCGCAGAAGGTTAAAATCATCATGAAAAATTATTGATGTGTTGTTCATTTAGGACTTTTTAATGTATTAAAGATTATGCAGCACTCATAAATGTATTTGTGACCTGACAGTACGACACAAATGTGTGGTGTGGTATGTAGAATCTTAATGTATGCTAGTGTTTCCTAAAATTATATTTCTAGAGATATAAATGAATATTCTGAAAATTAAGAGTTCAGTGGCTACGTAAGATTGGAAAATAGTGCTTTTTGTATGCCTCTTTGGATATTACAAAGCACATTATCATAGAAAAAGTTTCAAAAAGTTTGGTGTAGAAACCATTTAAACTTTGTTTTACCTAGAATTTGCCTGAGTAATTTAACATTAGAACTCCTTATGAAGAACAGCTGACAGAGTTTGGGAACTGCTAGTATATACTTAACCATAGGTAGTGTGAGAGCCTTTAAACTGGTTGTGTGACAGAAAGTGGTTAATAAATTCTTCTACCACATAAATTGTCACAATTTATATCAATTTCCAAACCAAGGCAAAGGTTTGAAGGTTTGCCTTTATCCTTTCCATATTTTTTAGCCTATCTGTTTATGTCATCTAAGCAATATTAAGTTGGTGTGGAGTTTTGCATGGGGTGTATATATCTTTACAAAGAAAGGACAGTGAGACTTGATATATGCCTTCAAGGAGTTTATATGTGCAATTCTTGGTTTGCAAAGATGCACCTGCTAACCTAGTGATTTTGTTTTTTTCCAGTAAAGCTTTATTATGTTCTAATCCAGTTACCTCTCTAACCATTGGTACAGAATTTGGGATCGATATTGTCATGGCTGTGAAATAGAACAATGCTAATTAGATTTTATGAAAGTTTTGTAAAAGCAGTATAGTTGTCTTGCTACAGCAAGAATCCCATCCTTAAGTATCATCGTTTACTTAGAGTGGCTAATGCAATGCCCCAAGTTGACTCAGATACTATTAAAAGCACTCAAGCATCTACTTAGAAGTGGTATGCCCTGAGATTTAAAAAATACTTGTTTGAAAAGATTAGGAAAAGCCCCCGCTATGAAACAGTGACTAAAGCCCCTTTTTGAGATTGTATTGCTAGCTACCTATGATCTTGTGCTGAGCTAAAAGCATAACTAAGAAACATTTAACAACAGACTAAGTTCAGGTATGTAGTGAAGCTGACATATGATATCATAAATCTTTTCCATACTCTTTACTTATAGAGATTCTCTTAGAGTTTATGGCTAAAACTACAATAATATTTTCAGGTCTAGTGTAGTATCTGTTTCTGCCTTTTTGCTGCATGCCTTCATGATGTGTTACCCATTTCTGACTAATAAATGCTAAGTTGACAGTTTTATTCTAAGAGTCCTTTGCTGTGTTATGTTGCTTGAGGCTGTGATTAAGTGTGATCATCATATTTGTCTCTTTTGCCTATGTGCCTCTGGTAATCCCAGTTAAGTGTAGTAGCTCATGAGTTCTGGTTTTATTCAACCTCTGTGTGCATCTGGCTCAGTTGACTTCTCTGTATTGAACGTGTACAAATGGATTACATTCCTGGATCTTACTGACCTTATTAATCATGTTTGTTTTTCCATTAAATGCTAAGCAATAACAACTTCCTTGTTACATGTACCTCTAACCTGAAAATATTGTGAATTCTACACATCCAGGACCTTTGTAGAAGGAATTAAAAAAAAAAACACTTAAAACATGATCCTTTGATCATGTCGACATCCTGCTTAATATTCTTCAATGACTACTGAAAGCTTTCAGAATGACATTTGAACTCTTCTTTAGCATGCCATACAGAATTTTTAATATGATCCTGTTTACTTCTCTTTTTCTTCACTTTATTTATTTTAGTTTTTTGAGATGGAGTCTTGCTCTGTCACCCAGGCTGGAGTGCAATGGCACCATCTTGGCTCACTGCAACCTCCGTCTTCTGGGTTCAAGCAATTCTCCCGCCTCAGCCTCCCGAGTAGCTGGGATTATAGGCACCCACCACCATGCCTGGCCAATTTTTGTATTTGTAGTAGAGATGGGGTTTCACTATGTTGGCCAGGCTGGTCTCAAACTCCTGACCTCAGGTTATCCACCCACCTTGGCCTCCCAAAGTGCTGGGATTACAGGCATGAGCCACTGCTCCCGGCAGATGCTATGATATTTTAGTGGCTGAAAAAGTGGGTCAAATTTGATGATGGTGATGAAGAAAATAATTTTCATAATCCTTAAAGTAGATGAACTTCGTTGAAAGAGAATAAAGTCAGCTTAATAAGAATAACATCTAAAGGTATGAGAGGACCTAGTAATCCTTGAAAGACCAACCTTAGGAGACTTCTCTGACAGCAGGAAAAATAAAAGAGTAAACAACAAGAAATGAAAAGGAGGTTTCTTGAGACAACAAACCACAATGCAGACATTATACAAATGTGGGTTACTTTTATCCTATCCATTTTGGGATTAATGTAAAGAATAAGAGTAATCTATAAAGAGTAATGGATTTAAGGTTAAAAAATGTTTGCCTCAGCTTCCCAAAGTGCTGGGATTACAGGTGTGAGCCACGTGCCTGGCTTTTTCTTACTTAAAAAAATTTTGAAATAATCTCAAGTTTACAGAAACATTGCAAATATAGTACAATTTTTTTCCTCTGTAACCATTTGAGAGTAAGTAGCCTACCTAATGCTCTGTCATCCCCATATATTTTCTGCATTCTTCTACCTAACCACAATACAACTATTAAAATGAAGAAATTAACATTGATGTATATTGTCATCTAATCTTTAGGGCTGAATTGTTCAGGAAGGAGAAGGGAATGGCCACTTATTATGTATGTATGTGTGTATGTGCAATTTTATATTTATTTTCCACTGTCATCTTAAAAATTATTTAAAGTTCTTTAAGAAATTTACCTATAGTAAAATTCACTTATTTTGGTGTGTATCCTGTGAGTTTTAACAAATGTAAAGTCATGTGACCACTACCATAGTCAAGGTACAGAGCAGTTCCATCATCCCTAAAATTCTCTTGTGCTTTTCTTTTGTCCCACACTCATCTTTTATTCCAGCTATAAATGAATTTGACTATTTTACTAATTAAACCATGACTTTGATTATTCATGACTTTTCACATATTGGTTAAATTGTTTGGAAACTCCTCTTTCACTGCACCCAATAGGAGACATTTGGTAATGTAGGTTGAATGAATTATGCCATTATACTTGTTATATGCAAGGTTAGAAGCAATAGCTCTAATCTTGAAATATTGTATGAAACTCATGTTTTTAATGCCAGGGACTTGTTTCTTCTTTGATTTACCCTATTTTATTTCAAAGTAATTTTTTCCTTTTTAAAATTATTTAATAATTAGAAATAGTGATAATAAAAATTCAAAAGTGATTTTTCTGGTTTTCTTTTTTTTTGAGACAGAATCTTGCTTTGTTGCCCAGGCTGGAGTGCAGTGGTGTGATCTTGGCTCACTGCAACCTCTACCTCCTGGGTTTAAGCAATTCTTCTGCCGCAGCCTCCTGAGTAGCTGGGACTGCAGACATGTGCTACTATGCCTGGCTAATTTTTGTATTTTTTGTAGAGAGGGGTTATCGCCGTGTTGACCAGGCTGGCCTGGAACTCCTGGCCTCAAGTGATCCGCCCACCTCTGCTTCCCGAAGTGCCAGGATTACCGGCGTGATTACAGGCGCCACCACATGTGGTCAAAAGTGATTTCTTATATGAGTAGTCATTTATTATCCCCTAGCAGTTGGCAATTTGTAAACAAGTACTTCATGGTGGTGAGGTAAGGAGAAGAGGGTGCTGCTATTTAAAAGAATGAGGTAAAATGCAGATAATCTCAAATTTTTCAAGGTAAAAGTTCTTAGATTAACTCTGCATTTCACTTTATTTGCACAATGTCCATCATAAACTTTAGAGTCTGGTGATGATGGATTGAGCATACAAATATAACTTCATTTCCTTCTGCAATTCACTATAACACTATAATAAAGTAATTTTTTTTAAAGAGTCATAAACCTTTAAGGATGATAAGAGTGGTAGAAGAGACTATAGAAACGAAATTTTGGAAGCTGAAAAGCAGGTAGAAGAGTAGTAATGACTTAGGAGATCTGAGAAAGTCAAATTCCACATTAGCAGTGGTGAAAGCTGAGGACCTGTTCAGTTTACTTGGCAGGATCTTCAAAAGTTTTAGAAATTGCTATCTTTAGGAACCTCTGGAAGTTGAGGTATGGGTAGGGCTAAAGTACAGAGGATTGATTGAGGCTGGTTTAGAAGCAGTAGAAACTCTAGAGCAATTCCCCTGTTGAGTGCCATTGGGTTACTTTATCCCTCTCCTCAAACAATTGTTGGATGTTCTTAGTACAACAGAGGTTTTCTGGATTGGGCAACATAGGCATAGTTTATGGTGGACATTTCATATTGAAAATAAGGAGATTAAGTAAATTTGTATTCTCTTCTGCTCCCAGAATGCTGGCAACTAGGCCTTTATCACAAAGGCAGGAGATTAGAAGAGTCTTGTCTGGAGAATCTGACTCTCCCCAAGAAGAAAGAACTTAGAGATGCAGATACCGGAGGCTTCTCAGTAAAGGGCTCAAGGCAGTCACACTACAGTGAGATTTGTTATCGGGGTTTCACCCAAGGATTTGGAGCTTCACATCATGTTTTAGTTCTCATAATTAAATATGAATGGAAAACAGAATTGCCAGACATCTGAGGATCCTCAAAGCCTCTATAGGGTATAGTCCCAAACAAAGAAAGCAACCCACATGAAACATACTTTTCAGGGAAAGCATAACTTTGAAAAAAAAAACCCCAAAAAAACCAAATCACATAAAACTATCAGTATTTTCCAGAGATGAGAGAAAATACTGCAGTCATGAAGTCAGGATGCCATAAAAAGGAGCAAAAGAGAACGAAAAAAATTCTTTGAAATTAATATGATAGCTAAAATGGAAACCTCAGTACAAGATTGGAAAGTAGAAAAGTGGAGCAAAAAGCCACAGAGAGATAGAAAAGAGGAGATAGTGGAGAAAATTAGAAGACCAATTGAGGAGGCCTGAATAATAATCTGATGAATGATAGGAATTCTAAAAGAGCACTTTGATAGAACAGAGGGGAAAAAAATCATCAAGTAATACAAGAAAATGTTGTAGAACCAAAGGACATGAGTTCCTAGATAGAAGGGGCCTACCAAATACCCAGGTCAGTGGATGAAAATAGATTCGCATCAAGGTTCAGAACCAATATATTTTGGAATTCCTACAACTCTGGGGACAAACAAGAGACCCCAAAAGGTTCCAAAGAGTGTGAATACAAAGGATAAGAATCAGAAACGCTTTGGCCTTTTCAGCAGCAACTCTAGAAGCTAGAAGACAGTGTTAATATTTTGAAGGAAAACAGTTTCTAAACTGAAATTCTATATCCAGACAAATTCTTAAGTATGAGGGTGGGATAAGGACATTTTTAGGCATGAAGGTGTTAAAAATTCTGTAACCTGTGGGCTACAAATGGTTTACTTAGGATAAGGAGCTTCCCAGGATATGGGACTTCTAAAACCAGCAAAGTCTTAGGCAAACTGGAATGAGTTGATTGCCTTAGCTGCAACTAGGTAAAGGAATGAATGAAGATGAGGAAGTAACAGGATATAGGAAGCAGGAGATACGATGCGGGAGAGAGTAGAAAGGATTTCCTAAGATTGTAATGAAGGGAGAATACAAAATGACAACTTTGCACCAATCATAGAGGTGAACCATAACAGATAGGATGCAGTTCAGAAGGTTTCAGGACAGACTTAAGTATCTGATATGGATGAACATCTTGAGAGGAGATTTGGAAATCTGGGGAGGGTTTAAGGTTGCTTAGGAAATGAAGCAAATGAGAAAACAATAAGAAAAATAGAAATTTGTTTAGGAAAGGAAAAGTAATAACTTATATGGTTATAGTAATGGAAACACTTAATATTTATGTAACTAAAATTATGCTATAACCATATTGGGAGGGTAGTATGGAAAGGGAATTTTTTTTTGGTGGAAGTGGTAGTAGGTACGGGGCGTAATGTTTTTCCTAAATCTTAAGTGATGATTGAATGTGTATTTATGAATAACTGATAAAAATGAAAATTTTAAAAACAGCTGTAGTTTTTACAGAATTAAAAAGTCTAAATCTGGCTGGGCACAGTGGCTCATGCCTTAATCCCAGCATTTTGGGAGGCTGAGGTGGGCAGATCACGAGGTCAAGAGATTGAGACCATCCTAGCCAACATAGTGAAACCCTGTCTGTACTAAAAATACAAAAATTAGCTGGGCATGGTGGCACATGCCTGTAGTCCCAGCTACCCTGGAGGCTGAGGCAGGAGAATCGCTTGAACCCAGGAGGCAGAGGTTGCAGTAAGCTGAGATCGCGCCACCGCACTCTAGCCTGGCAACAGAGTGAGGCTTCGTCTCAAAAAAAAAAAAAAAAAAAAAGTCTAAATCCTTTACTCCTACTTCATTGATCTTATTTTCAAACTTGTGTTTTTCTTTTTGAGGTATTTCTAAGTCCTGTAATCAATGAGCTCAAAACTAGATAGAGGGAATGGGAAATTTGTGTTAGAATTTATGAGTATATTCTTTGAGCAGATCAGTCTTTTTCTTCTTTAGTTATTTCTCAGTTCTTATAGATGGCAATTTATAGTCTTTGTCTTAGGAGTTTACTTGATTCCTGAAAAACCTATGTAGGTTAAATTCATTAATGATACACAGATACTTCGGTGAACACACAGCAAAAGAACGCTAACAGAGCAGTGAAGACAAATCACACAAATGATGTAAATGATGCAAATGATGGATATGATTATTATTTCTTAAAACTAAGGAGCTGCCAGGTGCTATGAGGAGGCATCAGAATACATGTCAGCTATACAACTGCAAAGGTAGCTTTGGTTTAGCAGCGCTTACCTGCTCTTCTGAAGTTCAAGTTGATACTTGTAAATGCAAAGAAATGCCGTGTGTGTGTGTAAATTCTCATAGCTTTTGGAGTACAAGAGGTTTTTGGTTACATGGATGAATTGTATAGTGGTGAAGTCCAAGATTTTAGTACACTCGTCACCTGAGTACTGTACATTTTACCCAATATATAGTTTTTTGTCCCTTACCCCCTTTCGTCCTTCTCCCTTCTGAGTCTCCAACTCCATTATACTACTGTCTGCCTTTGTGTACCCATAGCTTAGCTCCCACTTATAAGTGAGAATATACGGTATTTGGTATTTGGTTTTCCATTCCTGAGTTACTTAGAATAATGGCCTCCAGCTCCATCCAAGTTGCTGCAAAAGACATTATTTTGTTCTTTTTATGGCTGAGTAGTATTCCATGGTGTGTGTGTGTGTGTGTGTGTGTGTGTGTGTATATATATATATACACACACACACACACACACCATATATTCTTTATCCATACATTGGTTGATGGGCACTTAGGTTGGTTCCATATCTTTACAGTTGTGAATTGTGTTGCAATAAACATGTGTGCAGGTGTGTTTTTGATGTAATGACTTATTTTCCTTTGAGTAGATACCCAATAGTGGGATTGCAGGATCAAATGATAGATATACTTTTAGTTCTTTAAAAAATCTTCATACAGTTTTCCATAGAGGTTGTACTAACTTACTTTCCCACTAGCAGTGTATAAGTGATCACTTTTCACCACATCCACAGCAACATCTATTGTTTTTGACTTTTTAATAATGAGAGGTGCCTTATATTAAATGAAATTCCTCTTGTAGTGAATTTCAACTTCTCCTAGAGAAAATCCCTTGAAAATCTAAACAACTGACCAGCTCTTCCCTACATGTCTGTTTTAGGGCAAGGTTAAGAGAAGTTTGTTTCAGGGGATTGCTGAACTGTAGGACTCTGAGAAAACTGGTCAGCTTTCTAACTACTCCTGAGTCAGGTTTTCAGAGGACGAGAGTGACGTCTTTACTTACTTTAACATTATGACTCTTTACATTCAGATGCATATTGAAAAACATACCCCAAAAGAAATTATTATTTAATTATGTAATACTTTGCTTCCTTGTATTAGAAATCATTCTGTTTAGTTTGTTGACTACTTCTGTTACTCGAGGTCGTTTTTATTTTCCAGACTGTGGGTCATTTATTTTGTTCGTGATTGCATACCTAAAAATTTATCTTGCATTTTATCTAAAGGGAAAAACATCAAAATAGTAGCAAAGCCATTAAAAATTTACATGCTAAATCTGTAATCATTTTAGTTTCTAAATTTAATGTCTTTATTGAGAATCAATAGCATTTAAAACAGATACTAATCAGTGTATCTAGATAACATATTTACAGCTTAAAATAGAGTTAGGATGAAATATTTATGACAGTTTAGTATATTTTGTTTTCAATTAGGTATATTACTAAAAAAACATGTAAACCATTCCATTTAAAAAAAGAAGGAGATGATGTAATATAACTAGTATTCAGAAATGACAAAGGAATTTTCCCTCCAGCTGTAGAAGTATTTCCTTTGCAACAGTGTTTCTAATTTATGTTTCAGTTCTCAGATATACAAAGATGATTTTTGTGAGAGGGTATTAGTTTTTTAACAGACAATTAAATTCGATTTTTGAAAACCCTAATTGTTTAGTGTTCATCAACCCTAAGAATTTTTACATAAAGCTGCTTAAATATTAGTTAAAAAGTCAAGTTTCATTTTCTTTCCAAAATTCTCTGCACATGGCTCAAACTGTATTTGAGTCTGAATTTCTTTTGAATATCCAGAAAGCTTTATGAAGAAATGCCAAGAAAATGTTTAGTTAAAATTCACTCTTCTTTCATAGAATGACTTTCACTTTAACTGTTTCACTTGATTTGTATTTATGCTACTCTACAGCTGTCAATTTCTGAAAGTTACCAGTCTCTAGAATGTAAAGAGGTATATATGATTCTATTCTAGCATATTGAGGTGAAGTTATAGATGACCAATGAACAATGTGTTTTGTTCAGCTTAGTTTTGATTAATTTTCCTTTTTTATGGATATTGAATTATCTTTATAATTCAGTGAAAAGGCAATGTTTGAGATACTTCATGTGCTTTCTTCTCTGTAAAGTTCTCAGTTTTTGTCACTGAAACCTGTAAGCCACTGAGCTGCTGCTCTCTGTATCTGCTTATGCCAGATAGTCCTTGGCTTTCATTTGCCAGAATGCAGCAAGCTTTTTGTTATATAGCTTCAAATGGCTTTTTTCCTTAAAAGAAGCATGTTTTTGCTGGAGAAGCATTAATCCATATTACCAGTTTATTATAAAGGACAAAACTCTGGGACAGCCAAATGGAAGTGATGTGTAGGGCAAGGTTTAGGGTAAGGGAGTAGAGGGGGAGGATTTCCATGAGCTCCTTAATTTTCTTCTGAGTTTTTAGGTTATAGCACCAACATACTAATGACACTAGCTGGTTTATATACATGTTTAGTCAAATTATAAAAAGTAAAAGGAACTATTTTCCTGAGGATATTATTACAAAAAAAATGCCTCAAGGTGAGTAAGGGCAATTGTAATAGTGGTTGAATTTCTAGTACTATTTTGTCATAATTTCACTTGTTATTTTTTATGTGTTTATGTGTGTATATTTCTTGGATGTGCTTTAACTGTTGCTTGTCTTCAGTACCTTGGCAATATATATTAATTTGGAATTGTAGCACAACTCTAGGGAGGGAGGTACTCTGGAAAATGCCATATGTGTGAAATTCTTACCTACTACACTGAGAGAAAGAGAGAGAGAGATTTTTTTGAGACAGATAAAAAAAATTGTATATAGAACACTGCTTTTTCTCAGTCTGCTTTCTTTTGGTGTATGTATATATTTATGTATATATATGTGTGTGTATATATATATATATACACACATAAAACAAAATTTGCCATTTTAACCACTTTATATTATTCAGTGGTGTCAATTACATTTCAAAATGTTGTATAACATCACCACTATTTCAAAAACCTTTTCATCAGCTCAAGCAGAAGCTCTGTATCCATTAACCAACAACTCTGCATTCTCTCCTTCCCCCAATTTCTGGTAACTTCTGATCTACTTTCTGTCTCTCTGAGTTTCTACATATTGTAGATATTTTGTATAAGTGGAACCATTTAATATTATTTTGTGTCTGGCATATTTCATTTAGCATACTATTCACAAGGTTCATTCATGTGGCATTATGTGTCAGAACTTCATTCCTTTTTATGGCTGAATAATATTGCATTGTATGGCTATACCACATTCTGTTTATCTGTTCATTTGTTGATGGATACTTGGGTTGTTTCCACCTTTTGGTTATTATGAATAATGCTGCAGTGAACATTGGCATACAGGTATCTGTTTGAGTCCCTATTTGTAACTCTTTTGCATATATGCTTAGGAGTGATATTTCTGGGTCATATAGTAATTCTGTGTTTAACTTTTTGAGGAACTGCCAAACTTTTTCAAAGCAGTGGTACCCTCATACATTCCCACCAGCAATGTATGAAGATTCAATTTTGCTACATGCTTGTCAACATTTGGTACTTCCTGTTTTTTGATTAGTCATTCTAGTAGGTATGAAGTGGTAGGTGGTTCATTGTGGCTTTGATCTACTTCCTTAATAATTACTGATAACGAGCAGCTTTTCATGTGCTTATTGGCAATTTGTATATCTTCTTCAGAGAAATGTCTGATTAACCCTTTGTCCACTTTAAAAGATAGACTATTTTTAGAAAAGTTTTAGGTTCACAGTGAAATTGAGCAGAAGGTATAGAAATTTCTTAGATTTCCATCCTCCCTATATGCATAGTCTCGCCCATTTGTCTATTTAAAAATTGCGTTTATCTTTTGTTGTTGTTAGAGTTCTTCATACATTCTGGATATTCGTTGTCATGTATATGATTTACACATATTTTCTCCCATTCTGTAGGTTGCTTTTTCACTTTCTTGATAATGTGCATTAACGATATACAAGTTTTTTATTTTGATGAAATCCAATTTGTCCGTTTTTTTTTTTCTTGTGCTTTTGGTGTGATATTTAAGAATCCATTGCCAAATCCAATGTCATATTGATTTACCCTTTGCTTTTTTCCAAAAGTTTTTTTTTTTTTTTTTTGCTGAGGGAGAATCTCGCTCTGTTTCCTAAGCTGGAGTGCAGTGGCACAATGTCGGCTGTCTGCATCCTCCGCCTCCTGGGTTCAAGCGATTTTCCTGCTTCAGCCTCCCAAGTAGCTGGGATTACAGGCATGTGCCACCATGCCCAGCTAATTTTTGTATTTTTAGTAGATGTGGGGTTTCACCATTATGGCCAGGCTGGTCTCAAACTCCTGACCTCAAGTGATCTGCCTGCCTCGGCCTCCCAAAGTGCTGGGATTACAAGTGTGAGCCACTATGCCCGGCCTATTTTTTTTTCCCAAAAGTTTTGTGTTTCACTTCTTATATTTGTTATGAATCCATTTTGTGTTAATTTTTATATATGATTTGAAGTAAGTATCCAACTTCATTCTTTTCCACGTGGAAATTCCAGTTGTTCCAGATTTGCCGTATAGAAAAGAGATTATTCTTTCTGTATTGAATGGACTCAGCATCCTTGTGGAAAATCAACTGGCCATAGATGTTTGGATTTTTTTCTAGACTCTCAGTTCTATTCCATTGATCTATATGTTTATCCTTCTGCCAGTATCATACAGCCTGGATTGCTATAGTTTTGTAGTAAGTTTTGAAATTGAAAAGGGTAAGTCCTCTAAACTGTTTTTCCAGGTTGTTTTGGGTTTTCTGGGCTCCTTGCAGTTCCATATTGTGATGACTGGCTTTTCCATTTCTGCAGAAAAGGCTGTTGGAATTTTGTTAGGGCTCTTCTTTATTAACAAAACCCAATTGACTGTGTTTTCTAGCTTTATTTCCAGTTAGGTGTGGTCATATCAGTAGTTCTGGCTGATTGATGTACAAAGTGATGTGTGATGCTTACCAGAAGCTTCATTAAAAGGAAGACTTTCCCCACTTTATTCCCCTCTGCTGCCCAGAACACATGTGATGTTTTCAGAGCTTGAACTGTGATGATGAGGGCATGAAGGCCATACTCCAAGGATGGCCCAGCAGTGAGCTGGAAGCATCCTGGATTCCTGACAGCTTTGTCAAACTGGACCTTCAAATATCTTTTACTTGAAAGGAAAATATATTTTTATTTTGTTTAAGTTGGGGTTGAGTTTTTTGTTAGAGCTAAACTTACTGTATACACTTTTTCTACTACATTAACTTGGTTATCTCTTCATTGTGTGTACTGTGTGAGGGAGTAAGATAATGTATTACCAGAATTGCTGGAACTATATTTAATTTAAAATTTTTTAATTTCGTGCTGGGCATGGTGTTTCATGCCTGTAATCCCAGCACTTTGGGAGGCTAAGGTGGGTGGATCACTTGAACCTAGGAGTTTGAAGCCAGCCTGGGCAGCGTGGTGAAACCCCATCTCTACAAAAATACGAAAATTAGCCAGATGTGGTGGCGTGTGTCTATAGTCCCAATTGCTCTGGAGGTTAAGGTGGGAGGATCGCTTGAGCCTGGGCAGTGTAGGTTGTAATAAGCTGAGATCACACCACTGTACCCTAGCCTGGGTGAGACCCTGTATCAAAAAAAAAAAAATTGTATTTCATATATATGTATTGTGAATTTGACTTTAAAATTATTTTTCCTTAGTATGTAATACTAAAACATTCTTTAACTTAAATGTAGCCTCAACATTTTTTTAAAAAGCAGAAAAAAATGTTCACTGCTGTAACATAGCAGATTGGTCATTTTTGTGCTAACTCGTTGAATATTTTTTATATACATACTTAGTTTTCTACATAGGAACATTTCTGGTATTTTTATACCTTGCTTTTTTTTTTAACTTAATATGATAAAGTGATCTAGTGCAAGTTAATTCACCTCTTTTTGCTTCAGTTTCTTTCTCTCTAAAAACGGGAATAGTTATTACACATGCTTCACATGTTTTGAGCATTAAATAAAATATTGGAGTAGAATGCTAGACCAGTGCCCAACGCGTAGCGAATGCCTGGCCTTCAATGAATGTTAGTTATGATTACCATTATTAATATCGTGTGATCTTAAGCTCTTTTTCTAGATTATTGTAAAATCTTGATAATTACCCTCTTCAAAGTCTGCTTATTATTTCGCTAAATAAATATACAGTTATTTATTAGATACTAAATTTTTTTTTTTTTTTGAGATGGAGTCTAGCCGTGTCGCCCAGGCTGGAGTGCAGTGGCGCTATCTCGGCTCACTGCAAGCTCCGCCTCCTGGGTTCACGCCATTCTCCCGCCTCAGCCTCCCGAGTAGCTGGGACTACAGGTGCCCGCCACCACGCCTGGCTAATTTTTTTGTATTTTTAGTAGAGACGGGGTTTCACTGTGTTAGCCAGGATGGTCTTGATCTCCTGACCTCGTGATCCGCCCACCTCAGCCTCCCAAAGTGCTGGGATTACAGGCGTGAGCCACTGCGCCTGGCCTAAAATTTTTTTAAACATTTAATTTACTTCCATTTATTTGCTGTTACAAATAATGCTATTATAAACTGATCTATGATTAAATGTCATTTTATTACAAGCTAGAGACACTTTTAAAAGCAGCATTTATCCCTTATTTTATAAGGTAATGAAGAAAATGTGAAATAGATTTTGTTTTTCTAAGGTGGAGTTTCACTCTTGTTGCCCAAGCTGGAGTGCAATGGCGCCATCTTGGCTCACCGCAACCTCCACCTTCCGGGTTCAGGTGATTCTCTTGCCTCAGGTCAGCCTCCTGAGTAGCCACCACGCCCAGCTGATTTTGTATTTTCAGTAGAGATGGGGTTTCTCCATGTTGGTTAGGCTGGTCTCAAACTCCTGACCTCAGGTGATCCATCCACCTGGGCCTCCCCAAAGTGCTGGGATTACAGACATGAGCCACTGCACCCGGCAATAGATCTTTTTCTTTTTTTTTTTAAATGACTTTACCATAGTAGCTTTGTATATGAATCTGATGGCAATTGGGGATGTAGATATCTTTTGCAATAAATAATAATAGTCACAGATTGTATAACCCATTCTGATAACACATTATAAGTTCTGTAAGCTTGAGGATTTAGTTTGGTTTAATTCTCTTTTTGTGATAATTTTCAGAAACTAAACATTTAAGTGTTAAAAGGTGATTAAGAATTTGCCATAGTCACCATTTTCCAGCATTTATCACTATTTTTAATTATATATATTTGCAATTATTTGATTATTATTGATCTTCCTTACTAGAGCAGGGACTGTGTCTGTTTTGCTTACCAGCTCTTCCCCAATACCTAACATAAGTGCTTGGTGTATTGTAGCCACTCAATAAATATTTATTTGATTAATGAAAGAATTGGTGAGTGAACAATGGAGTTAAGCGAATAAATAGGGAACAAAATGTTTTGATACAGTTAAATTTCAACATTGAGTCAGTAGCTATGATGAAGAAATAACATCTAAAACTCCAACTTTAGAGATAATTTTGCAGAGATTTGGGGGGAAATACAATAAAATGTAACAAGGAGGGCAATTTAGAGATGATTTAACTCTAAGGTTTTGATTTTGTTTGAATGATAGTGGAAACATCCAGGTAGAATGTTCAGGAGAGAGAAATGTGGGCCAGAGGTCAAAGGGTGGTCATTAAAATAATGACAGTAATTAAATTCAACAAATTATTGAATGTCTACCTTGTGCTAGCTATTGTATAGTTGTGGAAGGTAGGTGAGTAAGACATATTCCTCATAATAATAATTCAATTAAAATACTTCTTACCCTGATAATTCTCTTCACAAGTAAAGTTTTAACAAAGTTAGAATTTTGATTTTAGAATTTAGTGGAAAGCAGTGCTTATGACCAAATTATCTTAATACCTTGTTGAATTTTCGCTATATCTTCTAAGTGATAAAGATGATTTTAATTCAGTGAACTTTGTAGTTGAGACTTTTGTTAATAAAATATTTTTAAAAAGTTTTACTGCCATTCTGTGTAGAAATAATTGGAACAAGATTTTTTAAATAATTATTATGATATCTATCTTTTATCTTTCTGTGGAAAAAAATATGGAAACGCATATGTCTCTAGAGGTATTTAGTGAAATGTGGTTTTCATTTGAAATTAAAATTAATCATCTTTGATTTCATATTTTTTCTTTTACACTATGATACTTTAAAAATTATTGGCCAGGCACGATGGCTCACACCTGTAATCCCAGCACTTTGGGAGGCCAAGACAGGCGGATCATGAGGTCAGGAGTTCGAGACCAGCCTGGCCAATATGGTGACACCCCATCTCTACTACAAATACAAAAATAAGCCGGGCGTGGTGGCGCGCACCTGTAGTCCCAGCTACTCGGGAGGCTGAGGCAGAAGAATCTCTTGAACCTGGGAGGCAGAAGTTGCAATGAGCCGAGATCGCGCCACTGCACTCCAGCCTGGGCAACAGAGCGAGACTCTGTCTCAAAAAAAAAAAAAAAAATTATCTGTTATAGACCTCAGGGCTATTTGTTATTTTTAAATTGTTTTTAAAACGAACTTGAATTTTGTGAACATTGTACTTTATTTATTGAATTTATGATTCTATAGAAGAAACAGGTCAAATTGCTGGTGGTACGTGTCTTCAGTATTGGAATAAAAAATAGTTTAAATGATAGTACAGTAATAAGAGGTAGCTGATTACACAATACAAATGTTGAGGGTTAATAGTGTGCTTTTGGTTGGAACAGAAAACCTGATGCAAGTTGGTTTAAAGAATATGGGAAGTTTTACTAGTTAACCTATCAAGAGCAAAGGTGGGGTAGACTTCTCGGTTTAGTGGCTCTACAGTATTATCAAACATCCAAAGTCTTTCAGTCTCACTGTTGTAGTGTAGACTTGGTTTGTTTGTTTTTTTTTAATTTTTGAGACAGAGTCTTACTCTGTCACCCAGGCTGGAGTGCAGTGGTGTGATCTCGGCTCCCTACAACCTCCACCTCCTGGACTCAAGCAATTCTCCTGCCTCAGCCTCCTGAGTAGCTGGGATTACAGGTGCGTGCCACCATGCCTGGGTAATTTTTGTGTTTTTAGTAGAGACGGGGTTTCACCATGTTGGACAGGCTGGTCTTGAACTCCTGACCTAAGGTGATCCGCCCGCTTCCGCCTCCCACAGTGCTGGGATTACAGGTGTGAGCCACTGCGCCCAGCCTAGACTTCTTTTTTAACACTGTTTTCCCTCAAGGTTATCGGATGGCACCGGAGCAACATGATTTTTTGTTCAGGTGGGGAGGAGAGAGGGAGGCTACCTGTAGCCCTCTTATTTCATGGAAGCACCTAGAAAATCTTCCCTCCATTCTCAATGGCCAAAATTAGGTCTCCTGTCTATTCCTGAACCAATACAATTGGTATTGGTGCCAATAAGATTATTGAGGTATATGGGCTGTGTATGGGAAGTGCAGTGGTCTTAACAAAGTTAGGATTCTGTTTAGGAAGAGGGAATGGATTCTGTCTAGACAACAAGCAGTCTTTCCTATAGTTGGCGTTGTGGCCTACAGTTTATTTGTAGCATTTTTGAAAGGAATTTTTAGTGCGATAGTAAAGCTTTATGCTATACTTTGTGTTTCCCCTCCCCACCCCACCACCTGTAACTAACACCTTCCCTAATAATGTGTTTTTGATTTAGGGATTCTGGGCCAGTGTGACTGTGTGTAAGAGAGGAAAGGATGCATTATAGATATGTATAATTAAATTTTAATTTTAAAATTATAAATAGTCATTAAAATGATACCTTTCTCAGCCATGCCATCGTTTGTTGGCGTATCCCTCCTCTGAATGCCTATAACATTTGTTTATAGTGCTGATTTGGAAACCAATATCAATCTTGGATTATTTATTGTCTTTCTATGTATGTCATACCAGGATCATTTCTTGTATATCTAGGACAAATAAATTCTATTATATCTGTGTTGTTACTGGTATCTGCAGAAGGTGTCGTTAAGAGAAGATTTAAAGTCAATTTAATAAATTTTTTAAATGTACAGTTAAGTATTATGTCTATAATGGAGTGTAGCAACAATGAAGATGAACAACATGTGGTTCCTTCCCTAAAGGAATTAAACAATTAAATGTAATAAAGGGGGCAGTAGAGAGAGATTACTTCGGTGTGGGGAGTAGAAAGGCTCAATCATGGAGGTGACATTTTGAACTTACTCTTAAGGAATTAATGTTTTGTGAAACAGATAAAAGGGGGCATTTTAGATGGAAAGGAAGCTCAAAGGCATGTGCTTGGAGCATAGTACTTGGGGGCAGTTGAGGCATAGTGTGAAATAAAGTTGAAACGGTGGATTGGGGTCATTTCAGAAGGCTTACTACTTAATTTGAATTTGACTCTGTGGACAGTGGGAAGCCATTGAATATATATATTTGTTTTTATTTTTGGAAGTGGAGTCTTCCTGTCACCCAAGCTGGAGTGTAGTGTTGCAGTCATAGCTCACTGCAGCTTTAAACTTCTGGGCTCAAGTGAGCCTCCCAGTAGCTGGGACTAGAGGTGCACACCACCATGCCTGGCTTTTTTTATTTTTTTTTTGTAGAGACAGGGTCTCACCATGTTGCCCAGGCTGGTCTGGAACTTCTAGCCCCAGCAGTCTTCCCACCTTGGCCTCCCATATATTTCTTTTTAAAGCAAGAAGACTTGGGAATTGTTTTCTGCTGAAACATAAGTACCCTTAAGATTTGTTGTCGTTTGCCATGATATAATGTTTGTGGAGTACACACATTAATTCATTTATTTTAACAGATATTTATTGCATACCTCCTATGTGATAGACATAAAAATCTGGAGATACAACAGTGAACAAGACAGGCAGGGTCTCTGCTCTCATGGAGCTTACATTATAATTTGGGGGGGAGGTCAGGAAATAGACATGTAAATAAGATTATTTCAGATAATGGTAAGAGCTATAAAGAAAATAAGAGGATGCTGTGACAGAGTGTTTTGGGTGGTAATTTAGATGAGTTGGTTAGTGAAGACCTCTGAGGATTTGATGTTTGAACTGATGTTAAATGAGAAGGTGCCAGCCATGTGACTGTCTTGGGTAAGAGCACCCTAGGTAGAGGGAACAGTAAATGCTGGGTCCTTAAGATGGAAAAAGGAACAGAAGGAAGACCAGTGTGGCTGGATCAGAGTGAGTGAAGGGGAGAGTGGTAGGGTATGAGGTTTCTCCTGGAAAGGAGTTTATATTTTACTCTAAGGGTCAAAGCCAGTGCAGAGTTTTGAGCAGAAGGGTGATATCTAGATTTATGCTTTGAAAGGGTAACTGTGGTTGTCATGTGAATAAAATCATGCTAGTTAGGACCTTTGTGGCAGTACAAGTGAGAGAGATAGTAGTGCCTTGAACTTGGGCTGTAGTAGGGGAGATAGAGATTTGTGATATCATTTTATTTAATTATTTTTTTATTTTGAATTACTATTATTATTTTTTTGAAACAAGAGTTTTGCTCTTTTTGCCCAGGCTGGAGTACAATGGCATGATCTTGCCTCACTGCAACCTCTGCCTCTTGGGTTCAAGTGATTCTCCTGCCTCAGCCTCTCAAATAGCTGGGATTACAGGCACATGCCACCACACCTGGCCAATTTTGTATTTTTAGTAGAGACGGGGTTTCACCATGTTGGCCAGGCTGGTCTCGAACTCCTGACCTCAGGTGATCTGCCTGCCTCAGCCTCCCAAAGTGTTGGGATTGCAGGCATGAGCCACCACACCTGGCCTTAAACATTTTTTTTTTTGAGACCGAGTCTTGGTCTGTCACCCAGGCTAGAGTGAAGTGGTGCAGTCTTGGCTCACTGCAACCCCTGCCTCCCAGGTTCAAGTGATTCTCCTGCCTCAGCCTCCCCAGTAGCTGGGACCACAGGTGTGCACCATGCCCAGCTAATTTTTGTATTTTTAGTAGAGATAGGGTTTTGCCATGTTAGCTGGGCTGGTCTTGAACTCCCAGCCTCAAGGGATCCACCTGCCTTGGCCTCCCAAACAAAGTTCTGGGATTACAGGCATGAGCCACTGCACCTGGCCAATACCATTTTAATTTTAAGATTTTTCATTTTTTTATTTTTTGAGGTAGGATCTCTCTCTGTTGCCCAGGCTGGAGTATAGTGGCACGATCACAGCTCACTGCAGCTTAGACCTCCTGGGCTCAAGTGATCCTTCCACCTCTGCCTCCCATTCACTTCTGATTGCTTTTATTATTTCATGAAGTTGATAAAATGTAATCAGCTGAGGATATTGGGAAATAATGGGTGATTAGACATTTAATGAGAGAAGAGAAGATTTGTGTGTGTTTGGGATCCCACAGACCATCCCCATGTTAGGTGCTTTACTAGGAGGACTGATGGGACAAGCATGTAATGATACTCATAGATTAATGTTCATTACAGTGAAAAGCTACAAAGCAAAATCAACAAAGGGAAAAGGCTAATGGAGCAAAGCCAGAGGAAACCAAGCACATACTTCCAAGGGTCTTCTCCCATTGGAACCATACAGGATGTGTTTAATCCCCTCAGTAATGAATTTTAACATATAATGTGAAGTATTGTCTGCCAGAGAAACTCATTGCCTTCTATTTTTGAATAGCTAGAAGGACGATGTTGAACATTACCAACACAAATAAATGATAAACGTTTGAGATGATGGATATTGTAATTACCCTGATCTGATCACCATACGTCTTATGTATTGAAACATCACTGTGTACTCCATGAATACGTATAATTATTTGTCAATTAAAAACCCTGGGCACTGAGTTTATTTTTTTATTGGTGGCTAGTCACGCAGGAACCCTCTGCCTAGCACATACTGAAATTCAACAAGGTTGAAGATTCAACAAGGTATTAAGTAATTTGATCATAATCATATTGCTTTCCATTGAATTCTAAGATCAAAATTCTAACTTTGTTAAAACTTTACTTGTGAAGAGAATTATCAGGGTAAGAGGTATTTTAATTGAATTATTAATATTAATTGAATTATTATTGTTCCTTCTGGACTTCCAGAAGGATAGTAGATTTTCAGCATAAATTATATTATTTGCAGAAATAGTTCAGGTACGGTGAGCCATTCTTACCGGTTAGGATTGTGAGAACACTCCCAAAATCTAAGTTCCCAGATGCCAGCCATAGACCAACCTTGCAAATAGGCCTTGCTAAGAAATAGCAGTCTCAGGTCTGTGATGTAACTTTTCCGCACGATACGAAACAGTACTTTTGGAGCATTGGAGAGAGACCATCCTAGGAGAGAGTATTGAGATTGTCAGGAATGTGTGTTCGTGTAGAATGTGTGATGATGACTTTTATCAGGAAGCATTGATGTAGTTTGGAAGTTTTTCCCCTCCAAATCTCATGTTGAAATGTGACCCCCAGCGTTGAAGGTGGGGTCTAGTGGGAGATATTTGGGTTATGGAGACGACAGATTGTTCACGAATGGCTTGATGTCCTTCCTGTGGTTAATGTGTGAGTTCTCACTGTATTTGTTCTCCCAATATCTGATTTAAAAAGAACCTGATACCTCCCCACTCCCCATTGCTCCCCCTCTTGCCATGTGACATGCCAGCTTCTTTTCTCCGTCTAAAACTGCAATTACTTTTGCATCAACCTGATACTATGAATGAAAACTTCTTGAAGCCCTCACCATAAACAGATGCTGGTGTCATGCTTTTTTGTACAGCTTGCAAACTGTGAGCCAAAATAAATCTCTTTGTAAATTACCCAGCCATTCAGATATTCCTTTATAGCAGTTCAAAATGGACTAATACACTAATACAGAAAATTGGTACCAGGAGTGGAATGTTGCTATAAAAATAACTGAAAATGTGGAAGTGGCTTTGGAACTGGATAATGTACAGAGGTTGGAAGAGTTTGGAGGGCTAAGAAGACGACAGGAAGACAGGGAAAGTTTGGAACTTGGTAAAGACCGATTAAGTGGCTCTGATAAAAATGCTAATAGAAGAATGGACAACAAAGCCCAAGCTGATGAGGTCTCATATGGAAATGAGGAATTTACTGGGAACTCTGGAGCAAAGCTCACCCTTCTTACACCTTAGCAAAGAACTTGGCTGCATTGTATCCATGTTCTAGGACTTTGTGAAAGGCTAATCTTAAGAGTGATGACCTAGACTAACTGGCAGAAGAAATTTCTAAGCACCAAAGCATTCAAGAATGATATGACTGCCTCTAACAGCCTGTGATCAAATATGGGAGCAAATGAATGACTTAAAGTTGGAGCTTATAATAAAAAGGGAAACAGCATAAAATTTTGGAAAAATCTCAGTCTGGTGCAGTAGTAAAGAAGGAAGAAGTGTTTTTAGGAGAGGAATCCAAGGGGGCTGTGGAGCAACCACTTGCTAGAGAGATTAGCATGATGGAAGGGTAGGTAAGTGCCGATATTAAGACAGTGGGGAAAAGGCGCTGAAGGCATTTCAGAAATCTTCCAGGCTGTCCTTCCAATTATAGGCTCAGAGGCTTAGGAGGACAGAATGGTTTCAAGGGGCCTAGGGCTTCAACTGCCTTGTGCCGACTCAGGATGCTATTCTTCTCTCTGACTCCAGCTGGATTAATAAAAGCATGATTGTGATTTTTTTTTCTTTACCTATATCCAAGTACTCAGGAGTAGGCAGAGTTACAGTTTTAACTAGGGTTTGCTGACATAATTTGAATTGTTCAAAAATGAGGTGGCTCCTTTTTTTACACTAGCCTGAGGCAGAGAAACAGATAGAGATTTTGTGGATTTTATTCTCAGTTGATAATCCCATGGTAAACCCTAAATGATCCTCTTTCTAGTGACAGGACCATCTGGGACTCACAGAGAATATAATTTGTATGGAATAACCTGTCAAGATAAGCAGAGTATCAGATACTGACAGTCCTTCATTGTGACCTCTTATGGGATGCCATTACCTGGCTTGGTTTTGGCCTAGTAATTTCCTGGCTAGATGGATGGAATTTGGGTCTGTTATTTCAGGGGCATATGGATAGAACCAATAATGTAAATTTTTGTTTGTTTTTCATAGGCAGTTTGTGGTTATTAAATAATTATGTAAGATGTAAAGTCCTCAGAAGAAGTGGTTCTTAACTTGATATATGCATCCAGATAACTTAGTGGCTTTTTCAAAAAATATATGATTGCTACTCACTTCTAGAGATTATGACTCAGTTAACTCAGGATGGAAGTCAGGGTATGTGAGTTTTTTAAATGCTTCCCTGTTAATTCCAATGTGTTCTTCTGATTAAGAATCATAGTTCCAGACCATTTAATGTTAGCTTAGTCCTTTTATAAGTTTTGGACTCTACATTAATAAAACTGTGTAGATAGTTTGTATTGCTACCTGTTTTGCACAAGAAATGAGAATTTTGTCAGGTGGGGTGTGTGTCTGGCTGGGTAGACAGGAGAACATTGGACCATGTTTCTCTATCCAGAGGTATGTACCAGAGAATGCTTTGATCCAGAACAAAGTGGATTTTTTTTTTTTTTTTTTTTTTGAGATGGAGTCTCACTCTGTCACCCAGGCTGGACTGCAGTGGTGCAGTCTTGGGTAACTGCAACCTTCTCCTCCTGGAATCAAGCGATCTTCCCACCTCAGCGTCCTGAGTAGCTGTGATGACAGGCATGTACCACCATGCCCGGCTAATTTTTTCTATTTTGGGTAGAGACAGGGTTTTGCTATGTTGCCCAGGCTGGTCTCGAAGTCCTGAGCTCAAGTGATCCACCCACCTTGGCCTCTCAACATGCTGGGGGATTACAGATGTGTAATCCTGGCCTAGAACAAAGTGGATTTCTAACAGTTAGGGGAACTTGGGTTTCCAGCAAGAGAGAAATGCAATCAAATGTTGCTCTGAAGTTTGGGCTTAGGGACCAACTTAGTATTTCTTTAGGAATCATAGATTAAGAAAATGTACATTCTCTCCAGTGCTATTAGTATTAAGTTTAGGCCCTCTCCTGGGGATGGTGGTGGGTAGAATACTTGATAATCACCTGCTAGGCCTCACATTTAAAGCTTACGGACTTATATGTGGTTCACTGGAAAACTAACCAGTATTTATAACATAATCTTTGAGATAATGTATTCCAAATTCCAAATTAGTTATTTGTAAGTAAATTTCTAGATTATGACTAGTTCATAAGTTGTAAATTGCTTTAAGTTCAGCTTTTCATTTCAAGGAGAATAAAATATAAAAAATTAAATCATTACTTTTTTAGGAAATGAAAATTCTTATAAATATCCTATTTAACGCTCATCAAACCATACCATCATGACATTTGATGTGTCAAGACAAAGCATTAATAGAAGATAGTTTATGGATTGTTCATTAGTTATTTAAAACAATCTAGTAAAGCACTTAATTAAAAAAAATATATATTTTTGAGATAGAGTCTGTCTGTGTTGCCCAAACTGGAGTGCAGTGGTGTGATCTTGTGTCACTGCAGGCCATTCCACCTCTTGGGTTCAAGCAGTTCTTGTGCCCCAGCCTTCTGAGTACTGGGATTACAGGCATGTGCCACCACGCCCAGCTAATTGGGGCAAAATCCCAGCCAACATGGCAAAATCCCATCTCAAACTCCTGGCCTCAAGTGATCTGCCTGCCCTGGTCTCCCAAAGTGCTGAGATTACAGGTGTGAGCCACCATGCCTGGCCTAATAAAGCATTAACAAAAAATTTAGATTCAAGGGTACATGTGCTTATTTATTACATGGGTATTACATGCCTAATGGTGGGGGTTGGGCTTCTATACTCATCACCCAAATACTGGGCATTGTACCCATTGGTAATTTTTCCACCCTCGCTACTTCTGTCCTCTTTCCTTTGGAGTCTCGAGGTTTTTTCCTCCATTTTTATCTCCATATGTACCCTTTGTTTAGCTCCCACTTATAAAGCATTTTGAAAATAAATATAATTATAGCATAAACATTTTCATTACAAATAGAATCTTCCTACCTGGTTTTCATTTGCTTTTTCTATTTTTAGTTGTAGAGAGTAGTAAATGATTACGATAAAATTTTATAAACTATTAGTAAATATCATAATATTTTCATAGGATATGAAGAGTAAGCCTGCCATTTTTTTGGTGGGTCAATACTTTTCACTCATTTATATTTCTCTTGTTTATGTGTATATAGAAAAGCTTATATAAAACTTTCTGTAACATTTAATAGCAACAGATTTATAAATATTTGCTTACAAAAATATTTATGAGAGTATATGTACTTTTCCAGGAACATACTGTTGTATCAATATGTGTATTTTAAGTCATGTTCCTTAGATAGTGATATTCTGCCACTAAAATAGAATAATAGAAATCTTTAATTTTTAGGAAAGATTAAGTCAGTGGGTAGAATTTTCTCAATTTAAAATTTTTCATCCCATGAATTATAAGAAGTTATTTTAAAAATTGTTATTTAAATTATATATAACATAATTATATATAACATAAAATTTACCATTTTAATCTTTTTTTAAGTGTATAGTTCAGTGGCATCAAGTACATACACATTGTTGTGCAACCATCCTGATCATCCATCTCAGAACATTTTGTGTTTTGCTAAACTGAAACTATACTCGTTAAAAATGACTTTACTCCCACTTTCCATACCTTGCCCTCTGGCTACTGTCATTCTCTTGTCTATGAATTTGACTACTCTAAGTACCTCATGAGTAGGATCATACAGTATTTGTCCTTTTTTGACTAGCTTATTTCACTGGTTCTGCCCTTGGATAAATGTAAGAACCATTAGCAAACAGTAAGGTAGAGCTGTGCTTCTTTGCTGTTTGTGTTTTACCTGCTCCTAAGCAAACAGTATTACTGTTTTAAATACTTGAAAACTTACTTATCTGCATTTAAAAAATAACATATTAACTAATCAAGATCTTAGATAACTGCCGGTAATACCGGAGAGCCTGTTGCTGCTGCAGTGTGTGCTAGAGGGAATTCTGCTGTCTTTTTGACTTAGCTGCTATCATAGTCCTCACATCCCACATGTGTAACAGTGAACACTAGAAGTTATTTTATTTTCTATGCAGACATTTTAGAGTATTATATAAACAACTGCTTAATTAATTTTGGTTTAAACTCCTAGAAAGTGATGAAATTACATTTTAACAGGACTGAATAGAAACCATAGAATAATTTTTAGGTAATCTCTGTTCTCACTCTAAGAATATTCTGCCATTCTAAGCAATGTTTACTCTAATTCACTTAAAATTTTTCTTTCTCTTTTTTTTTTTTTGAGACAGAGTTTTGCTCTTGTTGCCCAGGCTGGAGTGCAATGGCGCAATCTCGACTCACCACAACCTCTGCCTCCCGGGTTCAAGTGATTCTCCTGCCTCAGCTCCCGAGTAGCTGGGATTACAGGCATGTGTCACCACGCCCGGCTAATTTTGTATTTTTAGTAGAGACGGGGTTTCTCCATGTTGGTCAGGCTGGTCGCGAACTCCCGACCTCAGGTGATCCACCCACCTCAGCCTCCCAAAGTGCTGGGATTACAGGCGTGAGCCACCATGCCTGGCCTCTCTTCCTTTTAATTATTAGAACTCTTTTTTCCTGATTGACTGCTCTGGTTTTACCCAGAGCCAGGTAAGTTTTCCCCTTCCCATTTTGTTATTAAGGGACATGTGCAGAGGTTCAGGACTCCTGAGTCTCTGGGCAGTGCTGATCTCACTCCTCTGCTCAGCCTCATGCTTTGTCTTAAAACTTAATTGTCTGAGTTGGAGCACTTGCAAAAGCTCTAACTCTGGGTAGTGGTTGGGAGAGTGCTCAGAGACTTAATTGCTGCCTGGTGCTCAGGGCCTCCAGGTCCCTCTACCTCTGGCTCAGTACAGGCATGGGGAACCAGCCACAGGAGACTGACCAGCTGGAGATTGGCAAGCGTGGGGGCTCTGAGCTGCTTCCAGGGGCCCTGGGACAGCTGCTTTTGAGGGCCTCATGTCTACTGGACTATGGGATCCAAGAGAAGAGCCCTTGCCTGAAATCACAGGACCTGGAGTGGGGCTGGCAGTTGTACAGGTTGGAGAACTGGGCCTGGTAATCCCTTTAGGAGCTGTGCTCTGAGGAGCTTTGGAGTTTCCCTGGCATGTCTGGGGCGAGAGTGGGGAAAAAAATGACTCTGAGGGTTAGGGCACTGAACCTACTCACACCCCACCTGGTTCTGTGTAAAACCAGAGCAGCCAATCACGAGAAAGCGTTCTAATGATTGATTAAAAGGACTGCCTTTTTCTTTTTTTAAACCACAGCACTAAAGAGTTTTGCTAGGGCACCAGGCTAATTTTCTCAGTTTGGCGTGGCCTAGATTTTCACATGGCTCAGTATTCTCCACATTCACATGGGCCATGGTGTTTGTGGAAGTGAAGGATTGGAATTTGGGAGAATGTGGTGAGGAGAGAGACAGCTGACTTGGTGCAGTATCTGGGCTATGGAACAGGCACTGCATAACTGCTGATGGAGTCTTGGCTACCAGTAGCAGCCGGTCTATCCCAGAGAGGTAGAGGCCCTGAGAGGCAGTTCTGACCCCCTGAGCTGTTGTGCTGGGATCCCTGGCTTGGCATGCTTACCTTAGAAGAGAAGCAGGCTAAGAAACTGATCTCTGTCTCAGCTAAAACAATCCTTCTTGCATACTGCAGATGATCCCTATTAGAAAACAGAACTTCCAGAATGCAGTCCATTTTTAAGTTTTTATCATTCATTTATACCTGAGAGTCAATTAAGATCAGATTTTTTTTGTTAAAATATAAATTGGCAATTTTAGTTTTTAAAAGATCTACTAAAGCTCAGGAGATAATTTAGTGTAATAATGTTCAAACTGGTATCTGTATCCTTGGTGCATGAAGACTTTCCAAGGGATATGCGGATGCATGTAGTTTTAAGGGAATCAATTTTCAGGTCTTTAGCTTCCCTAATTAGTCTTCTAAAATCCATCTGTTTGAGAACAGTCTGAAGTCTGTGGATTTTCTTTCCACTCCCATTTCACAATGAACCATCTCCCATTTTTATAAAATAAAGGCATATTTCTCACCCATCTCATACGTTCCCATGGTACTGTCTTGTGTTGTGAAGATCTCTTAGGTATAAAACAAAAGGGACTGTTTGAGAATGTGTTGCTCTTGAAAGAGGGCAAAAGAAAAAGAGCTTCTATAAAAAGTATTGAAGCAGGTATTTTATTTCACTAGCTTACAAACCAGTGGCAAAATTCTTATCCGTCTTCTTTCTGAGAACTCTGAAGCAAAATGGTTGATACCAGGCTATGTAATAACACATTCATTTGAATTAAAAATTAAAGTCAGACTTATTCTAATAGAAAATAAGTCTTTTTTTAAACAAGGTTTTAATTCCATTTAGTACAGTACTTTGTATCTTTTTTTCTTTTTTTTTGAGATGGAGTCTTGCTCTGTGGCCCAGGCTGGAGTACAGTGGCACAATCTCGGTTCACTGCAACCTCCACCTCCCAGGTTCAAGTGATTCTCCTGCCTCAGCCTTCCAAGTAGCTAGGATTACAGGCGCACACCACCACACCCAGCTAATTTTTTGTATTTTTATTAGAGATGGGGTTTCACCATGTTGGCCAGGCTGATCTTGAACGCCTAACCTCAAGTGATCTGCCCACCTTGGCCTCCCGAAGTGCTGGGATTACAAGTGTGAGCCACCGTTCCTGGCCTTAGTACAGTATGTTAAATTTTTTGTGTGTGTGAATCAAATTATTTTCAAGTCTGCAAAAAACTGTATCTCCATAAAGAGCCTTAAATTGCTGACAAATTTCTGGGGTGATAAGGCAGCATATTTAATTAAATAAAACTAATGTCTCGAAATATAAAGCCTCCAGTTAAATATATCTTTTGGAATTACAAAGAATTAAACCACTTAATTTATAATATAAATTATATTACTTTAATATGTGAAGTATGAAAATGATAGTTAAATATCTCAACTTTAATTTTCTGGTATGGTCAGACCTTTACAGATACTTCCATGCTATTTTAACTTTAGGATATAAAACAGTAGCAATCTACTAAGTTTTCTATTATTAAAGTTAGTATAGAAATTATCAAAATACTGAAAAAACTGTTTTGTGAAAGCAGTACCTCCATCACTGTAACTTATTTCCTTTCTTTTAGAATACATCTTCAAAAGAGACCAGAATTTATCTAAAGATAGTAGTTTGAATTTTAAATTTCCAGTCAATTTTTCATTATCTCAAAATTGAGCTAATGAAGAGTTGATGGAGTTAGGAGAGCACAGGTTTCCAACTAATGCCATCAAGGCAGCAGGATCCTCACATCCATGAAGACCAAAAGAAAGATGTAATGGAAGAGAGAACTACAGATCTGTCTTACATCCTAATTTAACCTTCAGGAAATACCTTCTACGCAAAATACTTCATTAAATGAAAAAAATTACAAGACAGTAAACTCAAAAAAAAAAAAAAAAAAAAAAAAAAAAAAAGGCTAGGACCACAACTTGCCCAGTTAAGTCTGAATGGTGATGTTATTGGTTTTAAGCCTGAAGAAAAGAATGTAACTTCTGCTTCTCTAAAATCACATCTTCATGTTGGGCTAATTTAAATTTAAATCACTTAATGCCTTAACAGTGCTAAAAATTCCAAGAGTGTCAGACATACTGATATTCAAAATAAAGTACAAAAATAAATATCTAAATCAAATATAAATGTTTGCCTGTCATGCTCCTCTTTAATTTACCCTGATGAGCTAAAGTTGCTTGTAATTATAATAATATATGTTATTTCAAGTACTACTACTATTTTTAAGAACTCATGACCTAGGACCTCAAAATGCAATTAGGGATATACAATTTGGAGTATGGTTTACTTCTCAGTAAAGTTTAATACTAATTGAAGTACTAAATTGAACAAGGTCAATACTTTGTAGTACTAATCCCAATAACTTGATCCCATGCAAGAAACAAAAGGGAATTTTAAAGGCTGTTTTGGAATCCAAGAATATTGGGGTTCTACCTTAACTTCCTAGTATTCCCCTCAAGTCTCAGTTGAGTGCTAGAGAACAAGTCTTACTTTTGCCAGTTTGACAGTGAGGACTGGCTTTGCCAATTAGATTATACGGTGGATATTTTCCATAAATTTTCATAAATTCCAGGTTTTGATGGAATTCTATTTAAAGCACATATGCAATCTAAAATAGGTTGGAAATTACATTATCTGCATCCATTTAAACCTATAATTAAACATTTGAGTTGTAATTTAAAAGTGTTCAAGGCAGTACATTGCTTTTCAAAAGCTTTGTAGAGACAGTGTAACAACAACAGAAAAATTTCACAACCACTGCTGTAGTGTAGTGGAGAAAGCCTGGGCTCTAAAGTCAGTCTGAGTGGCCTAGTTTGAATCTAGTCTCTGGCAATATTGGCTTAGAAGTTAAGTTAAAAAATACTTAAGAATGGTTGGGTGTGGTGGCTCACGCCTGTAATCCCAGCACTTAGGAAGGCCAAGGTGGGTGGATCACGAGGTCAGGAGATCAAGACCATCCTGGCTAACACGGTGAAACCCCATCTCTACTAAAAATACAAAAAATTAGCTGGGCGTGGTGGCAGGCGCCTGTAGTCCCAGCTACTTGGGAGGCTGAGGCAGGAGAATGATGTGAACCATGGAGGCGGAGCTTGCAGTGAGCCGAGATTGGGCTACTGCACTCCAGCCTGGGCGACAGAGTGAGACTCTGTCTCAAAACAACAAAACAAAAAAACAAGAGTTTTATCCAGTGTATCTATTCCTAGTTTTCTAAGAGATTTTAAATTTTTAGTAGAAACTGTTATAGAATTTTATCAATTGTTTGCACTTATTGAGAGGATCTTATGATTTTTCAGTTTTTAAATTCCATTATGTGGTGATTAACGTTGAAGTTTGAATATTAAATCAGTTTTAAATTCCTGGATTAAACTCATCTTGGTTGTGATGGATAACATATTTCTGGATTTGATTTACTAATGCTTTGATTAGGATTTTTTTTGGATTATGTTTGCCAGAGAGATTAGTCTGTAGTCTTGTAATACTGTCCTTGTTAAGTTTTAGGTATTAACATTATGCTGTCCTTATAAAAAGGATGAGATGTAGTCCCTCAAATAATGTTGGTGCCATTTCTACATTTAATATTGAGATGTTTGGAAAAATTTAGTGATAAATCCATCTTATTCTGGAGTTTTCTTTCTGGAAAGATTTTAAATTACAGATTCAATTTCTTTATTAGAGATAGGATTGTTCAAGTTCTCTGTTGTTGGTCATTTGGCAAGTTGAGTTTTTCTAGGAATTTGTCCACTTTTAATTTTAAAGTTTATTGGCATAAATTTTTTCACAATGATTGTTTTTCTGTTTACTCTCTTAATGTCCATAATTGTACACATTTTTTTCATTTCTAATATTGTTTATTTGTGTCATCTGTCTTTTTTTCATCACTCCTTTTAGAGGTTTATCAATCGTGTGAATTTTTGGTAATGTTGATTTTCTCTATTTAATAGTTGTTTTAATTTTATTAACTTCTACTCTCATTTGTATTATCTTTCTTTTACTTTTCTCTTTTCCATCTTTTAAAGTTCTATGATTAGCTTGTTAATTTTTAGCATTATTGTTTTCTAATGTAAGTATTAAGACTTTAGGTTTCTAAATACCACCTTAGTTGCATCTCATATGTTTTGATATGTTGTCTTTTTATTATTATTCCATTCTAAATGCCTTCTGCTTTCTTATTTTTATTTTTGACCTGTGAATTGTTTAGAGTTATGTCTTAATTTCTAATGCTTTTTTTAAAAAGCCATTAGTTTAAAATATTTTTTATTTGTATCATACTCCAGTATTTGTTTAAGATTTAAAAATGTTCTGTATGGTATTCAAAATAGTATTTCTTCTTGTAGTAGTTGTATTGCATTTGTGTCTACTAGATGCAGCTTGTTACTTAGATTGCTCAAACTTTTGTATGCTTCACTTATCAATTACTGAGACAGGTGTTAAAATTACATAGATTAATGGCAAGTTTGCCAATTTTTCTGTGTAACTCTTGTCAGTTTTTGCCCATTTGATACATTGAGGCTAGGTCAGTTAGGTATATAAAGTGTAGAATTTCTGTGTTTTCCTGATGAATTGCGCCTTTTTCTAATGACAGTCATTATCTGTAGTGAAGCTTTTTGCCTTAAAGTTCCCCCTTTCTCTTCATATTAATATAAATAATATACCTTTATTTGGATATTATTTACCTCGTTTATCTTTGTCCATACT
Organism: Pongo pygmaeus; assembly: GCF_028885625.2. NCBI lineage: Eukaryota > Metazoa > Chordata > Mammalia > Primates > Hominidae > Pongo > Pongo pygmaeus. The sequence continues at coordinate 22,252,580 of NC_072373.2, forward strand.
TTTATTTTCATTCTTTCTGTATTCTTGTGTTTGGATAGTTTTTAGCATGTAACTAGATTTTTCTCCTGTGGTGTGAAATCTTTGTATTTTAACGGAGCAGGGAGGCCATTTACATTTATTATAAATACAGATTTATTTGGATATATTTCTACCATTTAAAGAGCTTTTTCTATATTTATTTTTCCATATGTTCTCACTGTCTTTTAGATTAATTCAGTATATTTGCCAGATTTAATTTTCCCCTCTAGTTGTTTGGAAGACATAACACTTCATTTCTCTTCGGTTTGAGACTGTCAGTTGAAATTTTCACATTTAAGTTATGAAAGTAATCACTTTCTTTTATGCTCTTCCTAAGGATCCTCTCCTGTGACTTCTAGTCTCTGTTTCTTTTAGAAAAAGAGAATCTGATTGGAATAGTTTGGGTCAGGTGCCTACTTTTGGATCATAGCTATTATAAGGTGTGGAAGGTGGAGAATTTTTGTGGAGATGTGGCCACTGGGGGGTTCCTTTCCTTCACTCCTTACATCTCTACTCCCCTCTTCATGAACTGTATATTGTTGACTTTTATCAGCCATTTTAGGAGATATATACTACAGAATTGCTGCAAACCCAAATATATGTAATTCCATAGTCTTTCTGTAAGACTATTTCTCTCAAATTTACAGAGTGGGGGAAATATTATTCCTTTTTTATTTTTGTTTTTGGTATATATGAATATTGGAAAACTATCAAACCAGGAAACACCTCCCCCCACCACCACCTCGCAATCCCAAACCTGTCATCTCTCATTGGCTAAGCTGTTCCAAAAGCTTTGGGTTATTTGTTTTGTTTTGTTTTCCTTGTTTCTTCCATTCTTTTCCTTTAGTGCTTATCTGAGAATTCCTAGGGAACTTTGAGGAAGTGTCATCAGTATTTTACAATTAGAATGAACTATTGTCCTAACATTTCATGGAGGTTCAGGACCATGGACAGATCATGTGTGCTACCTGTCTCAGTCCCACCCACATATTTTAGCAGGTGAAAATATTCTTCTGAAGTCTCCACTGGTATCATTCTTTTCCTTATAAGTTGAACTCCTCCCTATTTTTATCAGTCATCTTACAGCCAGGTCTTGCCTTTTTAAAGTTGTTTTGTTGTTGTTGTTGTTGGTTTGTTTTTTTTTTGAGACAGAGTTTTGCTCTTGTTGCCCAGGCTGGAGTGCGATGGTGCCATCTCGGCTCACCACAACCTCCACCTCCCAAGTTCAAGCGATTCTCCTGCCTCAGCCTCCTGAGTGTCTGGGATTACAGGCATGCGCCACCACGCCCGGCTAATTTTGTATTTTTTTAGTAGAGATGGGGTTTCTCCATGTTGTCGGGCTGGTCTCGAATTTCCGATCCTCATGTGATCTGCCCGCCTTGGAGGTGTGAGCCACCACGCCCGGCCTTTTTTTTGAGACAGAGTCTCATTCTGTCACCCAGGCTGGAGTGCAGTGGTGCGATCTCGACTCACTGCAACTTCTGCCTCCCGGGTTCAAGTAGTTCTCCTGCCTCAACCTCCCAAGTAGCTGAGATTACAGGCATGCGCCACCATGCCTGGCTGATTTTTGTATTTTTGGTGGAGTTGGGGTTTCACCATGTTTGCCAGGCTGGTCTCGAACTCCTGATCTCACCTTAGGTGATCCGCCCACCTCGGCCTCCGGAAGTGCTGGGATTACAGGCATGAGCCAACGCGCCCAACCCCTCTTAGAAGTTTTTATCTCACTTATGTATAAAATACTTATCTTGCCAATACCTTTGAGTTAGTAAATAGTTTAGTCTCTGTAAATAAATGGAGAATTAGATAGGTTAAGTAACTTATTTAATGATGGAGCCAGGTTTTGCAGTCAAGTTTTTCTGACTCTGAAACCAGATCTCTCAATTACTTGATATACTTCATTAAAAAAAAATTATTCTGTTCATTATACTCTTGGTTTATGACTTTAAAAATATGTTTTAAAATCAACTTATTATTTATTTTTGAAATTACAGGGCCAGAAGCAGTAGCTCACATCTGTAATACTAGCTATTAGGGAGGCTGAGGCGGAGGGTCACTTGAGACCAGGAGTTTGACACCAGCCTGGGCAACATAGTGAGATCCCAGCTCTAAAATCAAAAACACCTTACACATTTGCCCAATTTTCTATTATAGTGTTCTTTTTTTTTCTTACTATATTGTAAGAGCTCCTTGAATTTTAGGGATAGCAACCCTCTGACCATCATAGATTACATATATTTCCCCCATTTGTACTTTTTCTTTTTAACTTAGAGTATTTTTAAAAATAAAACTTTAGTACATAATAAAACTGTATCTTTTATTTAGTTAAATCTTTTCCTTTAGGGTTTTTCTTTTGGCATTCTGATTAGAAAACTTCTTCCCCATCCAAAGAACATAAAAATATCCAATTCTGATATATCCGTGGTATATGTAGGTTATTTTTTAGATTGTCTATATTTGAACTGATAATTTTAGAACACACTTTAAGAGCAGTAGGGTAAGGACCTTAATATTTCTTTTTAAATGTTTTCTTGGCTGTTCGCCTACATTTATTCTTATAGGTGACCTTACAGTTATCTTTACATTCTCTTTCTTTTTCCAAAATCTAATTTGGAAGAACTTTTAAAAAGATAAACAAAGTGGCCAAACTTTGCTTTTCACTTTTGTCATATTTTAAACATATGAAATAGTTAAACATAATAGTGTTCTTAACAGCTGGATAGAAATACATTTACTTAATACCTATATTTATTTTTTCTTTCTTTGTAATTTATCTTCTAGGAAGCTATTATGTAAAATTTATGGTGAACCAGTTGTTGATTTATACATTATTAATGGTGTAATAACTGAGGATGCTTGAAAGAAGGCATGTAATGAGATTGTTGCCATGGGAAGATTGACTAGGTAACTACCCAGAATGTTTCCCATTTCTAGTACAATATCTGGTATTGAATAGATGCTCAGTAAAGAGTTAAATACATGAAGAGTTAAATGAATAATGAAGACTTTTTTTGGGTGAATTTACTAAGCTCTTAATTTCAGCCTTATTGATCAGAATCAGGGATACAAGTATATTCAGTAGTCTTATTTATAGGAGGCAAAGTAGATGAACTAGAATGCCAGTTAGGAATTTCTAATAAAGAATATATCTATTAGCCATCAGAGTCATTTGTATCATTCTCCCCACTGCTTTTTTTTTTTCTACAGGAAAAATTTTATCAGATGTTTGCTTGAAGAATGAAACTGGAATAAGGATAGCTACTTTAGTGAATTTAAGTTCTGATAGCATGATAGGAATGATGTGCCAAGTGGATTAATATTTTTGCCCAGTGTTTAACATATCCCTCTACTGTGCACAAAAGACTGCTACCTAAATTTCTCACTCACAGATTTTCTCTACTGATAATATCTGCCTCCTGGCCACGTACTTTCTTTAGCTGTGTCATTAGCTCACCATTAGATCTTGCTCTGATTTAGGCATAATTATTTAAAAGAAAATACACAAGTTGTACATGAGTATATGTTTATTTAAAAAACAGTATAATGAACATTTATTGAGCCATTTTATCACCAGATAGCACATTAAGTATTATATATTCTTATTTAATTAAAAACCCATTTTTAACCCATTGAGGGACTCAAACAGGTACTTACATGCCAGTGTTCATAGCACTGGCATGTAATAGCCACTCACAATAGCCAAAAAATGTAAACACCCCAAGTCTTCATTAACTTGTAGTTGGATAAAATGAATGTAGCATAAGCATACAATGGAGTATTATTTAGCCGTAAGAAGAATGAATTTCTGACACATGCTGTGCAACATCACTGAACCTTGAAAACATGCCTAGTGACATAAGCCAGACATACATGATTCTACTTATACTCAGTATATAGAATAGGCAAATTCCATAGAGACAGAATGTAGATTAGTGGTTACCAAGCATGGGATGTGGTGGTGGGTGGGGGAGGGGATGGGGAATTATTGCTTAATGTTTACAGAGTTCTGTGTGGGGTGATGGAAGTTTTAGAAATAGTGGTCCTAATGTTTGTACAACATTATGAATGTAACTAAAGCTACTGATGTACACTTAACAATAGTTAAAATGGCATATTTTATGTTATATATTTTTTCCACAAAATAAAATTCAAACAACTCATGACTTAGGTTCTACTATTATCACCATTTTACAAGTGAGGTTTAGAAGAAATAAGTAACTAGTATGAGTTCATGTAGCTAAGTGACAAGCATCTAGACTTGAACTCAGGTTTGTCTGACCCCAGATGCCATATTTTTAATCAGGTGGTTCTCTGCTTTCAGAAATAAAAGTGGAGGTGCTGCCTTTCCTATTCCTTATTTCCATTCTTTTGCACAGAAATTACTTCCTGATTCTTTGCTTGTTTGACATGTATCCTTTTAGACCCTCTTCCTATGCATTTACTTAAGTATTTATGTACATAAACAAATGTGTACAACTTTTTCATTAATTTACATACACAGCATAATTAACATATTGTTTATGTGACTGCTTTTTTCATTTAACAGTATGCATTAGAGATGTTTGTATTAATTCATGTAGGTCTACTTCATTTTATTTGCTGCATATGTTTCATGGTATGGATATATGTGGGTATAGTGTTTCGTGGCATGGATATCCCGTAATTTATATACCATTTCGGTATTTCCTAGGTAGTTTCTAGTTTTTCATTCTAACATACAGTATTTCAGGGCTTATACATATGCTCAGAAGTGGAGTTTTTGGGCAAAAGGAATGTACATTTAAAATATTTAGTTACTGCAATATAATATTTCTTCTCCCTCAAAGGATACCAGTTTAAACTTCTAACATTGGGATATGAGAGTCCTTGTTTCCTAGGAACAGAATATTATCAGTCTTTTTTGCCTATCCCGTGGTCAATAATTGATACTTGTTACATTAGTATAAAAATCTCTGATTTACTTCTAGATGTTAGACATTTTCCATATGGTTTTCTTTTTTTTTGAATTGCCAATGCCTATTTTTCTAATATTAATATTTCTCTTAGTGATTTGTAAAATCTGTATGTTCTATGTGTTAATTTTTTGTTATGTAAATATTTGCTACAAATACATTTTTCCAATGTTGTTTTATTTTTCTTAAACTTTGTTCATGTTATCTTTTACCTTACAGGAGACTTAAGTTTTTATATAGATAAATCTTCTTTTTATTATTAATACTTCTGGCTATAAGGCTTTGTGTTGCTAAAACAGCTTTTTCCATTTCAATGTTATGTGAATATGTTCTATTATATTTTCCTGGTATTACTATAGATTTTAAAAAATTGTTTCTCTAATTATGGCATTATTTTTTGAGTTGTGTGAGCTATGGATTAAAGTTTTTTTCCAAATAGTTCATCTTTCTCTCACTCATTTAAAATACCTATATCTGAGCCCATTTCTGCTTCATTGTTCTATTGGTTCAGTGGTCAGCAGACTGACACACAAGACAAATCTGGCTTACTGCCTTGTTTTTGTAAATACAGATTTATTGGAACATAGCCCCACCTATTTGTTTACATACTGTTTTTGTTTTGATTATACAAGGGCTGAGTTGAATAGTTGTCACAGAGACTAAAGAGCTCACAAAGCCTAAAATATTTACTGTGGCCTCTACAGAAAAAGTTTGCCAACCCCTGAATTAGTCTCTTTTCTAATACCAGACTTTTTTTAAAATAAAAATATAAATATGGGCTGAGCCCAGTGGCTCATGCCTGTAATCCCAGCACTTTGGGAGGCCAAGGTAGATGGATTGCTTGAGCCCAGGAGTTTGAGACCAGCCTGGGCAACATGGCAAAACCCTGTCTCTACAAAAAATACAAAAATGCCAGGAGTAAGTGGCATGTACCTGTAGTCCCAGCTACTTGGGAGGCTGAGGTATGAGGATTGTTTCAGCCCAGGAGGTTGAGGCTGCAGTGAACCGGGATCACGCCAGTACACTCCAGCCTGAATGACAGAGCAAGACCCTGTCTTTAAAAAAAAAGTGTATATATATACACACTATATATATACACACACACACACACACATATATACACACATATATACACATATATATACACACATATATATACACACTATGTATACACATATATATACAGTATATACAGAAAAAAGTATACATATATACATACACATACAAAATACACATATAAATGTGTATTAATGGGTATGTCTGTCTCTTTCCCCATATCACACTATTTTATTCTATTTTATGTATATACACCCTGGTGGGGGGGTGTGTCTTTTCCTACCAGATATCAAAACTAATAAATTATAGTAAAAATAGAGCCTGGTATTGGAAAAGAAACCGACTAAAACAGAATTGGCAAACTTTTTCTGTAAAGGCTACAATAAATACTTTTGGTTTTGTGAGCTGCAGCGTCTCTGTGCCAGCTATTCAACTCAGCTCTTATGTTGTGAAAGCAAACAAAAACAATACATAAACAAATGGATGGGGCTATGTTCCAATAAAAACACCTGTGTTTTAAACATTTTTCATGATTATTCTGCATTTCCTTTTGCACCTGACCTTCAGAAATAGTTGTTAACTTCAATCAGATACCACATTAGGCTTTCTTTTAAGGCAAACTTAAAAAAAAATGTAACTTTTCAGAGATTACATTTTATCTACAATTTTGCCATTTTAAAATACTTGATTAAGTAACGGTACTAGCTCCAGTGCCTGGGACATGGTAGGTGTGCAATAAATACATGCTACTAGTATGAATGGTCCAAGATTCTTTCTGCCATGTCTTTTGTCTGGTGATACGGTTTGGCTCTGTGTCCCCACCCAAATCTCATTTCAAATTGTTACCCCCTCGTGTTGAGGGAGGGACCTGGTGGGAGGTGATTGGATCATGGAGCCAAATTTCCCCCATGCTGTTCTTGTGATAGTGAGGGAGTTCTCACAAGATCTGATGGTTTTAAAAGTGGCATTGCCCTTGCTTGCTCTCCTACTGCCTTGTGAAGAAGGTGCTTGCTTCCCTTTCACCTTCTGCCATGATTGTAAGTTTTCTGAAGCCTCCCCAGCCATGTGGAACTGTAAGTCAATTAAACCTCTTTCATTTATAAATTACCCAGTCTCAGGTAGTACCTTTATAGAAGTGTGAAAACAGACTAATACACCTGGAAAATCACCTGTATGATAGGTATAGATATTCATTAGCAGGCATCTATCACCTTTTACCTGATAACATCTATGTGAGTTGCATACATGACATGATATAGATTAGGTTGTACATTTTTTAAATGCCTAAGGGCCAGCAAACATTCCTAAAACATTAAAATATCATAATACTATTCCTTCCCCTCTCACAGGTCTTCTAGTAGATGATCTTATCTAAGCTTTAAGAGATCATTGGATTCCTAAAGTGATTTTATTTTGTAGAATTATGTATTCTGTTATGTATTTTAGTAACAGATTAGAACTAAATTGGATATAGTAGGAATTTCATTCATAAATTATCATTCAACACTAAATACAAATTCTTGGCTGAAGGAGCTTATATAAACAAAATCTATTTTGTTATAAAAATGCATAACTTAAGCACTTTCTTAGTAGGACCAAACTTTTTGTGATATATTAGAGTGACTAACTTTTCTTTCCTAATCTTGTAATATCCTTCTATAGACATTTAAAGTTTTACTTCTTTATGCCTTCCCCAACAACTTTAAACCAACATTTTCCTGCTTTTTCTGATCTCATGCTAAAGACTGTATGCTAGATGGTCTGGTTGTAAATCCCAGTTCCTTCATTTATTTGAGTATTTAAGGGCCAACAAAATTGGCAGAAATTAGTTTAAAAACGTAAATAAATGGACTATTTAGGTCACATAACTTGAATTATTTTGTTTTCTCATTTAAAATGAAGCTAGTAATGCTACCTATCTTCATAGTTTGTTGTATGTCTTGGACAAGTTGGTATGCAAAACATAAAATGTCAGGCTTGTTAAATGGAGTTAATCTGAAGATTATGAGTCCTATTCTGATAGCCTAATTGAGAAAAAGTGCCACAAACGTGTAGTTTCAATTTACAGATGCAGAGATAAGTTATAGACTAGTGATAAACTTGGCAAAATGTCCAGGTAAGATTATCTTTCACTGGATAGAATTATATTTTGACTTCATGCTTAATATTTTTAAAGAGCATTTGCTTGGCCATAACAGAATACAACTAACGGTGATCGAAAACACAAGAACATTTGTTACTAAATAAGAAGTCTTGAGGCAGGCAATCCCAGGGTTGGTTTTCTGGCTCAGCAGTGTCAGTGTTAGATTGCCAGGTCTCTGAAACTCTTCTGTTTTTCCTTTCGTGGTTGCAAGACAGCTCCTAAAAGAGCATATCATTGTAGTAAAATATAGAGTAGAGAGAGAGCATTCGAGAAAGGGCTTTCTCCTTGTTCTTCTTACTCATTAGGGAAAAGACCCTAGAAGCTCTCAGGCCCTTTTATTACTGGTCAAAATAATATAAAGCAAGTTTCATACAGATGCCTGACCAAACAATGGAAAAGGAGAAAGGGCTTATACCAATTATACTGGCATATACCAATTATAATTCATCATCTGGGGTAAAACAAATTGCCACTACCCAGAACAGGGTCTGTCAATGAGGAAGAAGGGAAGATTAGTTGTTAGGTAACTAGGCAGTCTGCCACATACGATATTCATTTGTTTAAGTGACTTACAAAGTAACAAGGTTTAAAATAGTGAACAAAGAGGACTTAATCCCCTGAATTCTTGAGTTTTTTTTCTTTCTCTGTTTAAGGGATACCATTTTTGTTGGGATATTATTAGGCATTTTCTTATCTCCTGAATGCTTATAAGTGTCAGAGTTCAAAGGAGGACCTTCTTTGGACCGTCAGTTTTTAAAAATACATTCCTTAGAAGAAAAACATTCACTTAAAAATGTTTTATTTTTACAATTATGTATTAGAATTCCTAGTTTCAGAGAGAAGGAGAAACTAGGGTCTAGAGGATAATATACCCAAGTTCAAATAGATGGGAGGTTCTAATTGTGATATCAGTTAATAATTTTTGAATCTTTTTTTTTTTTTTTTTTTTTACGATGGAGTCTCGCTCTGTCATTGCCAGGCTGGAGTGCGGTGGTGTCATCTCGGCTCACTGCAACCTTCACCTCCCGGATTCAAGCAATACTCCTGCCTCAGCCTCCCGAGGAGCTGGGATTACAGGTGCATGCCACAATTCTGCCCACCTTGGCCTCCCAGAGTGCTGGGATTACAGGCATGAGCCACCGTGCCTGGCCTAATTTTTGAAACTTTTTTATGTCCCATTTACTGTACTTACTACTTTTCATAAATTGTTTTATTAAATCCTCATGACCCTGTGAGGTTTATGAGGTATAGGTACCTATACAGGTAGGGAAACGTAGCCTTTTGTGTTTAAATAACTTCTCAAGGTCTCACAGCTACTAAGCGGCAATCAAACTAACACCTCAGGGTTGATAGATGCCAAAGTGTGTACTTGTAGCATGCTTTGGTGTTTGTGCAGCCAGTCTTCCTACCACTGTGGATGTGGTTGCTGGGATCTTAGTACACAACATGTTAAAGTTTCTGTTAAATTTTGGTACTGTTAGTTTTACCTTGGATACAATACAGTGCAGGATTTTTTTCCTACTACGTCCATGAAGCCAAATCCTCGTGTGATGACAGAAATTGCAGAAAGAATACAAGAAAAAGGTAGCAGCACTGCCCAAATGAGGTTATACAAGAAGAGGAAGAGATAATCCCTGAATATACCGAGTGGGGTATTGAACTGGTATCTGAGGTTTCAGATGAGGAACTGAAAAATTCTTCAGGTCCATTTCTAGACTTACCTGAAGGAATTACAGTGGCATACACAATTCCAAAAAAGCAAGAAGATTCTGTCACTGAGGTAACAGTGGAAGATTCTGTAAAGCTTGGAAGACCTCATGGCCAAGATGAAGAATATGTAGATAACGGACTGGCATATATTTTATTTCTCATGTTAAAGCCTCTTCCCTTGAAATTAAAAAATTTTAAAAACTGATAAAACTTAGGGCAACATTAATTATTGTATACTCTTAACTGAATTGTTATACTTTTTGAAAATCCTGTGACTTGCTTGTTTCTCTCCACTCCAACTAAATCATTAACTCACCTAAAAGGTATGTTTCATTCTAGTAAGAAAACCTCAAAGGATATTGTAGGATATAAATCTTATTTGAAAACATAGCCATTGAAATGTTTTGGCCTTTTGGAGTTGGGGAATGACAAATCTGATCCTGGAATCTTGAATCATTGTTACTGACTTCATGGTATTTTTCAGATTGTATTATTCTCTTGAGTTCTTGAGGGTACTAATCTTCCCATTTGTTTTGATTGCCAACTTTCCACATTTTGGTGTTCTATTTCCTCATTTAGTTTATTTTTTTTTTTAATTGTGAGCTCACTTTTGACTGAGGTAGATTTTTCTGAGATTAGTTCTATTCCCTCTGAATGCTTTTGCTTCTGTGGGATAGGAACTAGATTTAATATTAATTTCTTGGCAAAGGATTTCTTTACCACATGGGCAGTATGGATTCAGACTCCAAACCCTCATGTTTTCCTCTTATGCTGCCCCCCACCAACACCCTAGGTTGCTTCACTGGACAAGAATCAGAATTTTTATTATTCCCTGACATGGAGAAAGGGTCCTGGTTTTAATGAGAGGTAATCATTCCAGTCCTCTACCTCTGTTAAGCCACCAGCGATATCTTCATTCCTTGTGGATCCACCTGTTAGGGCCTGTGTCCAGGACTTTTGCTTTTGCAGCATCCATTCCGTGTTTAAAGTTTTGATTATTTTTTCTTTATTTCTAATTCTTGGGGATTTCTCTTCCTTTCTTCTCTCCTTCATTAGTTTGATTGTGTATTTAAAATTTCTCATGGTTGTCTGTTTTATTCAGCATTTCTATGTGTATTTGTGTATGTGTGGGTCTGTGTTACTGCTACTGTGTTGTCAAGCCCATATATGCACAAGGACTATTTTGAAACTTTGTTTAATAATAACTCAGGCTAGGTGCGGTGGCTCAGGCCTGTAACCCCAGCACTTTGGGAGGCCAAGGCAGGCAGATCACCTGAGGTCAGGAGTTCAAGACCAGCCTGGCCAACATGGTGAAACCCCGTCTCTACTAAAAATACAAAAATTAGCTGGGCATGGTGGCACGTACCTGTAATTATAGCTACTTAAGAGGCTGAGGCATGAGAATTGCTTGAATCTTGGAGGCGGAGGTTGCAGTGAGCTGAGATCACACCATTGCACTCCAGCGTAGGCAACAGAGCGAGACTCTGTCTCAAAAAAAAAAAAAAAAGAAAAACTCAATTATTCTGTTAAAAAATTTTAATATGAAAGATACTGGTGCTTAAAGGTGAATAATACTTTTTTTTAACCTTAATGTGTCTGTAATTGTAAAAAGTCTCAGAAATATACCACCTGTAACTTTGTTGTTTGTATATTTTAACTCGTTAATGTATAGTCACAGTATTACAGAATTTAGACACAGAGCCTGGCATAATTGATAACAATTTTAACACGGCTTTATTAACTACTCTTTTCCCATTCTTCCCTATTCTCTTCTAGTCTCCCTTTTGCATGGATTATTCTCTTTCCCTGCCCTACTGTTGGTTCCAGATTCTTACGTTATTCCATCGCAGATAAGGGAGAGGAAGAATGGTAGACTGGAAACCCACTGGAGAAATTCGAGAAGAAAGAGAAGGAGGAAACTAATGGGTGAAGGGAAGGTTAAAATCTCTTGCTCCATCACTCTGTTCTCTTCCAGGCCTTATCTTACTCCTTCAGACTCTGTCTTTATTTCTCATCTTTTCTTCTCACTTATGCCTCTGCCTTTCCACTCTCTCTTTCTATTGGACACTTTCTTTCTTACACCATGGTAGCTATCACTAGTAGCTTGCAATCTATGTTCCTACCACCTGGCCAGTAGTTGTAGGGAGGAAGGAGGTTGGATGGGAGAATTGAAGGAGACTCTGTTGTTGGATCTTGGGCTACACAAAGTAGGGATAAAGATGTACCTTGCAAGGTATACCAGGCATTTTGTATTGGAACTTTGAGTTCTTTTTCTTCTAGAATTATTCATTTATCTGTTCATTAAACAGTATACAATGAACCCCAGGCAGTGTTTTAGGAACTCACATAAAAACATACTTTGTTCGTTTCAGTTTCAGAGATCTTTTTTATTTAACTTAGAATTATTTCACTTTTGAATCTCTTTAATTTCAGCATCTGTGTTTATTTCAAACCTTTTGGGAATAAAGAGGCAACTTGTTATATTGGAAAGGCTTTTGGAGCCTGATAGATCTGAGTTTTAATCCTGTCTTTGCCACTTACTAGGTATGTAATATTCAGGAATTTATATTATCTTTCTAAACCTTTTTTTTTTTTTTTTCTGTAAAATGGGAAGTTCTTGGTATGGTACTTGGCTTAGATGGCTCCCAATAAAATAATGCCTGCTACGATCATTATTATCACACAGAAAGTTTGTCCTTAGTACCAAATCAGTTTTTTTTTTTTTTTTTTTTTGCCAAGAAGTACTTTTAAAAAGAGTACATTAAGACAATGATTAAAGGATTCTATTTTATTTATTTTTATGTCACATTCTTGAAGTTTGGACAAGTTGTCATAATTTACATAAAACTATTACTTCTAAGCTATTACTTCTAAGTTGGTGTGTCCTTCTCTGAGCTAGCTGTGTCATAGTAGTACTGTGACTTACTAGTCAAGTTTAGGCTGGCAAGTCACATACTATGTTTAGGCCTTATAATATTAATGAGGGTTAATAATATGTACCTTATGGATTTTATAACTAAATTACGTATTAGTTTGGAAGCTGATTAACTGTGTCTAGTTGTGAGCTGAAAACCAAGTATTTAGCGTAAGATTCAGGGTTGTTCGGGGAATACAAGGCACGGATGCAATCAAATGTCAGGAATCGCCAGAACACCGGGAATAAGGAAGCTATCGGAAAACTTCCTTTACTCATTGTCTTTGCCTTTCTCTATGCATCTGCTTTGTTTTTCTCTTTCATTATGTGGAACTAATTTTCTCTTTTGCTTGTAGCGTCATAGTAGGATGTTTGCCTCAACACTTGCTGAGTTTGTATTTTAATTCTTGTAATCATCTGCAGAGACTGACTCTTGAGTTAGGTTTTAAATTACTTGTCCCCCAGCTTAGGTCAGGTTTCCATATTGGTTCAGTTAACACTGGACAGTTAAATGGGGCCTCACAATATGCACTTGGCCCACCCCTGAGAACTGAGGGGGAGATTTTCAGAAAAAAGGGAGGGAGGCGGCGTGGCAGATACCTCAGAAAGTGTGTGCCACAAGTGAAGTCATTTAAGTATACAGCACTGAAGAAAGTCAAGGTATTGTTATCATTAGATGATGTAGTACTTTGCGAAATATCACTAATAGCATCTATTCAGAATAGCATGTCATTTATCTACCAGTGCAACAGATCTGATTAGTCCCTTATATGTCCTTGATTTTTGTCAAGGGCAGTAGTGTAGTGATTATTATATCTTTTTCAATTGTTGTAATGAATATAAAGTCTTCTGCAATTTGTCTTTTATATTCAAAATTATTTTAATCATACAGCATGCTTGAAATGAACTTTTTGGTGGATATAATTTTTAAGAACATATCTTTGTATGAAAGCACTGTTGTTAAATATTGCTAATGAACTTTTTTCGGGAATAAGTTGAACGTGTAACGTTTTTTTCAAATGCAGCATAGAAATAAGAAATATTCAAGTAATTGATACATGATTCTTTTGGTTCTATCATTGAATTTCTGAACTCTCAGCTATAACTTGTTAAGGCATCTTTTAAATTATCCCAGACATTATGAATGGAGTGCTCAGTAATGATTCATATAACCCTTAGCTTTGTTTTGATTCATTTTCCTTGTACTACTTAGGGTATCATCATATGACAAGATAACTATATACCCCTGTATAGACGCTTAATATTGTTAATATTTATTGTTCTGTGTTCGTATTTACCCCAAATTAGAATAGTCAGTTGGTATAATTTACCTGAAGTGTCAGCTCTGCAGCACACTTTTTCTGAATTTCTGATTTAGTCTGGGTGGGGGAACTAGGTTTTGGTTTAAGGATACCTTTGTTTTGTGATTTTGTGATACAGTAGAAATCAAAGCTGCTTTTAAGTATAGAAGGCTGGTGTTACAATTATTTGGGGGGATAGTCAGGCTCCCATTTTTAGTTCTTTTTTTTTTTTTTTTTTCCAGACAGGGTTTCACTCTGTTGCCCAGGCTGGAGTGTAGTGGCACCATCTAGGCTTACTGCAGCCTTCACCTCCTGGGCTAAAGTGGCCCTCCCACTTCAGTCTCCTGAGTAGCTGGGACTGCAGGCATGAGCCACCGTGTCCGGCCAATTTTTATATTTGTATTTTTGTAGAGACAGGGTTTTGCCATGTTGCCCAGGCTGGTCTTGAACTCCTGGACTCAAGCAGTCCGTCTGCTTTGGCCTCCCAAAGTATTTGGGATACAGGCGCGAGCCACCACACCTGGCCCCATTTTTAGTTCTAATAGGCCTATATGTATTAACCACCTTGTCAAACTTGTGTGTAATTTTTTTGAAAAAGGTTTCACCCACCTTGTCAAACTTGTGTGTAATTTTTAAAAAAAAAGGTTTCTTCCTTTTTTTTTTTTTTTTTTTTTTTTTGAGACAGAGTCTCACTCTATCGCCCAGGCTGGAGTGCAGTGGCATAATCTTGGCTCACTGCAACCTCCTCCTCCCGTGTTCTAGTGATTCTCTTGCCTCAGCCTCCCAAGTAGCTGGGATTACAGGCACGCACTACCACGCTCATTTAATTTTTGTATTTTTAGTAGAGACAGGGTTTCACCGTGTTGACCAGGCTGGTCTCGAACTCCTGACCTCAGGTGATTCACCCACCTTGGCTTCCTACAGTGCTGGGATTACAGGCGTGAGCCACTGTGCCCAGCATCTTCCTATTTTGTTTTAAAACAGCTTTACTGACATGATTGACATACCAAACAATTCACCTGTTTGAAGTATACAATTCAGTGGTTTTGATATCTTACTAATTTTTAAAAATTGTAAAATACATATAACAAAATTTGCCATTTTGACCACTTTAACGTGTACAATTCAGTAGCATTAAATTATATTTATAATGTTATGTAACAACCATCACGTAGCTGTCTCTAAAACTTTTTCATTATCCATAGAGAAAATTCTGTAACCATTAAGCCTTAACTTTTTGTTCTCCTGTCCCCCAGGCCTTAGTAACCTTTAATCTACTTTCTGTCTCTGTGAATTTGCCTATTCTAGATATTTCATGTAAGTGAAATAATATATTTGCCTTTTAATGCCTGTCTTATTTTACTTAGCATGTTTTCAAGATTCATCCACATTATAGCATGTATCAGACCTTAACTTCATTTTAAAGCTGCTTAACATACTGGTGTGTGTGTGTATATATATATATTTATATATATATTTATATATAATTGTATATAAATATATATATTGATATCACATTTTGCTTATCTGTTCATCTCTTGATGGATATTTGGATAATTTCCACCTTTTGGCTACTGTGAATAATGCTGTCATGAACATCATTGTACAGATACCTGTTTGAATCTCTTCTTTTGATTCTCTTGGGTACATAGGAATGGAATTGCTGGGTTATGTTGGTAAATCTATGTTTAGCTTTTTGAGGAACTACCCAACTGTTTTACAAAGCAGCTGTAACATTTTATATCCCCTCTAGCAATGTATGAGGGTTCCAGTTTCTTCACATCCTCTTCACTCGTTATTTTCTGTTTTATTTAATTAATTAAAAAAATTCAGCTATTCTAGAGGTTGTGAAGTGGTATCTCATGGTTTTGGTTTTCATTTCCTTAATGATTAGTGATGTTGAGTATCTTTTCATATGTGTATTGGCCATTTTTATATATCTTCATATATATATTATTTTGCTTTAAGTTCTGGGATACATGTGCAGAACATGCAGGTTTGTTACATAGGTATACATGTGCCATGGTGGTTTGCTACACCTATCAATCTGTCATCTGTGTTTTAAGCCCTGTGTGCATTAGTTATTTATCTAATGCTTTCCCTCCCCTTGGCCCCCACCCCGACAGGCCCCAGTGTGTGATGTTCCCCTCCCTGTGTCCATGTGTTCTCATTGTTCATCTCCCACTTATGAGTGAGAACATGTGGTATTTGGTTTTCTGTTCCTGTGTTAGTTTGTTGAGAATGATGGCTTCCAGCTTCTTCCATGTCCCTGCAAAGGACATGAACTCATTCTTTTTTCATTTTGATTTATCTTCTTTGGAGAAATGTTTATTAAAACTTTTGCCCATTTTTGAATTGGGGTTTTTTGTTGTTGACTTGTAGGAGTTCTTTATATATTCTGGTATTAATTCCTTAGTAGATACATGATTTGCAAATACTTTTCCCATTCTATGGGTTGTCTTTTCTCTCTCTCCATATGAATTTCAGGATGAGTTTTTCTATTTCTGTAATGCCATTATAATTTTGATAGGGATTGCTTTGAATCTTTGGATTGCTTTGGGTAATATTGTCATATTAACAATATTAAGTCTTCTTCCAATCTAGAATACTGGATGTCTTTTCATTTATTTAAGTCTTCTTTAATTTTTATCAGCAATATTTTGTAGTTTCCAATGTACAAGTCTTTCACCTCGTTGGTTAAATTTATCCTTAAGTACTTTATTCTTTTGGATGCTGTTGCAAATGGAATTTTATTATTATTAATTCTTTTATTATTGCTTTTTAAGAGACAGGATCTTGCTATTTTGCCCAGGCTGGAGTGCAGTGGTATGATCATGACTCATTGCAGCCTCGAATACCTGGGCTCAAGTTATCCTCCTGCCTTAGCCTCCTGAGTAGCTAAGGACTACAGGCATGTGCCACCACGTTCAGCTAATTTTTTTCTCTTTCTCTTCTCTGTTGTGTGAATTCCAGATAGAAATCCTCTCTCTCTTTCCTTTCGTTACAAAACATAAATACAGAAATCTCTAGTGGACTTGACTAAGCAGTGCGAAATACCTGTTTTCGAAGCTAGTTAGGGCTAAATGCATACTTTTAGATCAAAGCAAACTGTATGACCTATCTGTTTCACTCTCCTAATGCTCAAATACGTATCTTTGATCTTATCACACTCTGGCTCCATGGAAGGAAGAGAGAAGACAGCTACACCCATGTATTCTGATCCTTTAATCATATCAATTCCTTTTTGTGTTAGAATAAAGAGGGACCTGAGGAGAGGAAAGGAGGCATGTCTAAACTTCTCTTAGAGGCAGCAGAATATGTAATTGCTGTAATCATTAAAAATCTTTAGTTTACCAGTTAAAAATATTAATAAGATTACATCTAAATTCCTTTAATGAAATTCAAAGCCTTTTCCATTTTCTAGCTCTTATTTCTTTGCATTTCTTCTCACAATTCTTTACCATGGATTATTTACCATTAACACCCCAAATTCACTTCCTCGCCTCTCTTCATTTGCTTATATTGTTCCCTCTTGCCTGGAGTATCTACATTGTCAAACCCCGGCAAAGGAGCAAGATTCTATTTAGTCCTCAAGGTTCAATTTATCTGTTATCTCCTTTGTGTGAAGCATTAGTATCCACATAATTAGTATTCTATTCTCACTAATTCTGAAGCACTTAAAACTTTATCACATTATTAAATTTTGTGTCTAAATATATGCATACTTGTCTTTCTTGAATGAAGACTAAGAGTTTCTTGAAGGAAAGTATCATATCATAATCAAATTTTTAAAAACTCCAGTCATTTCACCATTCTTTGTATACTGTAGACGTTTGCTAAAGCATTTTAAAAGAACAAATGAATGAGTGTGAAAGAAACGTGAGTTTACTTGGTGGGAATTGCTGAAGAGCTCTCTGGTGCCATGAAATCTGCTTTTATTTTTTATACCTTTGTGTTAAAATATATATTTAATGCTGATAGAATGTTAAAACTGGTCTCATTTTTACATCCCCCTTGCTTTGCATTCTTTCATATGTTATTTGGAGTTTAAACATATATTTCTCACCAAAAATGTAATTTATATGTAAGAAATAAAAGAAAATATATTGTTTTCTTAGGGAAATTAAATCTGTTTATTCTCATATAGTTTGGGATTTTTAAATATTTTGACAATTCTTAAATCATAATTTGAATTTTTTTGTAACTAAGAAACACCATAATTTATATCTAATTTGCATCACATTTTATTAAGAAAATAATTGATATTGCTCTTTCATTTCAGCTAAACCATTTACTTCTAAAGTGAAACAAATGCGATTACATAGAGAAGACTTTGAAATATTAAAGGTGATTGGTCGAGGAGCTTTTGGGGAGGTAAGAGATTAAGATTTGATAGAAGGTCTTCTAATTGTTTTTGGAAGCTGTTGAACACAGTTGTGAGAGAATTTAACAAGTATTACTTGTTACTTGTTAAACAATATTTGTTAAGTTGTGATTGATGTGATTGTGCTGTTGTGATTGATATAATAGCTCAGAAAATAAAGTGTTGAATGAAATATTTCTACTTGGAATTTTTTCTAAGATAGTTCATGTTTTCACATGTACTTCGTATGTCAATGTAAATATGAGTGTGTTTCTAGACTCTTCTTTTTTTCTGTTGGTCTGTCTTATTCTAGTTTATAAGGAATCTTGATACCTGGTAGTGTATATACTCTGACTTCCTTTTTCTCCCCCTCTCCCATGTCTCCTCCCCTGATATTTTCATAGTATTTTATTTTATGTATGTATGTATGTATTTATTTATTTTTGAGATGGAGTCTCCCTCTGTTGCCCAGGCTGGAGTGCAGTGGCTTGATCTCGGCTCACTACAGCCTCCACCTCCCGGGTTCAAGTGATTCTCCTGCTTCAGCCTCCCGAGTAGCTGGGATTACAGGCGTCCGCCATCAGGCCCAGCTAATTTTTGTATTTTTAGTCAAGTTGGGGTTTCGCCGTGTTGGTTAGGCGGGTCTCGAATTCCTGACCTCAAGTGATCTGCCCACCTTGACCTCCTAAAGGATATTTTCATAGTATTTTAGAATCAGTTTTTCAATTTCGACTCACTCGTGAAGATAGACATGCACGCGCGCACACTCTCTCTCTCTCTCGCTCTCTTTCTCTCTCTCTCTCCCCCTCTTCTCTCTCTCCTCTCTCTTCTGTTGTCTCCTCTCTCTCTCTCTCTCTTTTTTTCCAGGAATTTGGGTAAAGTTTATATTGAAACTGGAGATCAGTTTGCAGATAATTGGCATCTTAACAATACTACTGAGTCAGCTAATCCATAGACATGGTATAGTCTTCCATTTATTTAGGGCTTTATAAATTTATCTCAATACTGTTTTGTAGTGTTCATTCGGTATAGAAGACCTCCACATCTTTCAACAGATTTATTCCTGGATATGTGATATTCTTGATATTATTTTAATTAGAATTGTTTGTGAAATTTCATTTCTTAATTGTTTTCTTGGTAGTAGTTAGAAGTAGAATTTAATTTTATTGATCTTATACCTTGTTATACTTTTCAAATAGGAATTTTGTTGAATTTTATTAATACTTTATCTGCATCTTTTGGGACACTCATGGTTTTTTCTCCTTTACTTTGTTAATGTGTTGAATTATGCTGTTATATTTTCAGATGTTAAACAATCTTTGCATTCCTAAAATAAGCCCAATTGACTTGTGATGTGTTACCCCTTTATATGTACTTCATGTGCTTCTTGTGTGTTGTTAGGATCTTTGCACCTATGTTCTTAAGATAAATTGGCCTGTAATTTTCCTACTTCAAAATGTTCTGATCAGATTTTGGTATCTTGGTTATACTGGTCTTAAAAGAAGAGGGAAATGTTCCCTCCTTTACTGTTCTCCAGAAGAGTTAGTGAAGATTGTTACAATTTTTTTCCTCATATGCTTACAAGATTTATCTGGTGAAGCCTCTGAGACCAGAGGTTGCTAGTGAAAAAGTTTTAAATAATATGTTTAATTTCTTTAATGGAAATAAAATGACTTGTTCTGTGTATATATTAGTTTTGCTAGGTTTATCCATTTCATCTACTTTTTAAAACTTGTTACTGTATTGATCATTTCTCTCTCTTTTTATTTTTCTTGCTAGGGGTTTATCAGTTTATTATCTTTTCCATGAATTAACTTTTGGCCTTTTGAATTTTGTTATTGTAGATTTGTTTTCTGGTTCTTTAATTTCTGCACTTTATAATATTTTCTTTGGTTTTACCTTGCTATTCTTTTTCTGATTTTTTAAGATAGCATTGACATCTAGCCCTTCTTTTCAAACCTGTGTTTAAGGCTATATGTTTTCCTCTAAGCAGTTTTAGCTATAGCAGACATATTTTGATATGTCATATATATGTATATATTTTTTGCTTAAAATACAGTGTGATTTTAAATTTCCATTTTTGATCTGTGAATTTAAAGTTCATTAAAAAAATTCCTAAACATTTAGAAAATTTTCTAGTTTGTTTTTTTATTGAGTTACAATATAATTTAAAAGTGGTTAGAACGCATGCTCTATGTGATTAGAATCCTTTGAAATTTGCTCTGCAGTGTTCTGTAAGTATCAATTAGATGAAGTTCAAAATCTTGTTTAAATCTTCCACATCCTTACTGTTTTTTTCATTTTTATCTGTCATTTCCTGAGAGAGGATTTCTTTATCTCTTTCAGTTTTTGCTGATAACAAATGTACAGTTATTATATCTTCCTGGTGATTAACTCATTCATCATTATGGAGTGTTCCCATAATCTCTGTAGTGTTTTTTGATTTAAATTTTCCTTAATCTGATATTAGTAGAGGCACTCCAGCTCTTTTTTATTAGTATTTTCATTAAATATCTTATTCTGTCCTTTTCGTTTTAGCTTTCTATAAGTATATGGTATGTTTACTGTTCAGCTGAATGTAATTAGATTTTGTTTTTTAATCAGTTGACATGTAATTATGTTACTATTTATTTTATATTTGTTTTGCTCATTTTGTGTTATTTTTCTCTCATTTCTTGCTTCTTCTTGGATTAATGGAATATTTTAAATTATACCTCCCAATTTTATCTTCTTTTATGGGTTCCCCTGGCAATTACCACATGTATCCTTGGTAAATTTATATTTTGCCAATTCCCATTTACCCAATTTCTACCTTTTTTTTTTCATTGCTGTCATATATTTTAGTTCCATATATATTTGAAACCCCAACATATATATTGTACCTATTTATTTAGGTTTACCCACATATTTGTATTTTCTCTGCTCTTCACATTCATGCACTTCCCATTGGGATCATTTTCCTTTTGACTTAAAAATTCCCTTTAATATTTCTTTTTAATATTTAGAGACAAAGTTTTGCTTTGTCTCTCTGGCTGCAGTGCAGTGGTGTGATCATAGCTCACTGCAGCCTTGAATTCCTGGACCCAAGTGATCCTCCTGCCTCAGCATCCTGGGTAGCTAAGACTATAGCTGTGCACCAGCATGCTTGGCTAATTTGTAAATTTTCTTGTAGGGATGGGATTTTCCTACATTGCCCAGGCTGGTCTCAAACTCCAAGGCTCAAGCAGTCCTCCTGCCTCAGCCTCCCAAAGTGCTGGGATTACAGTTGTGAGGCACTGTGCCTGGCCCCCTTTAGTATTTCTTCAGTGTAAGTCTGCTAATAACAAATGATCTGATTTTATTTGTCTGAAAATATATTTTTTGAGGTCCTAAAATTAAAAAAAAATTGAAGTATATTATGGTATACACACACACACACACACACACACACACACTCTTCAGTTTCAAAAAATGTTCACACATATAACTTGATGGATTTTTACATTTTTTTAGGGTACAAAACAAGCAATAGCATTTTATTCTTATGCCATTTGACCATAGCATTGTTTTTTTATTTTTTATTTTTTATTTGAGATGGAGTTTTGCTCTTGTCACCCAGGCTGGAGTGCAGAGGTGCAATCTTGGCTCACTGCAACCACCGCCACCCGGGTTCAAGTGATTCTCCTGCCTCAGCCCCCCGAGTAGCTGGGATTACAAGTGCCTGCTACCATGCCTGGCTAATTTTTGTATTTTTAGTAGACATGCGGCTTCACCATATTGGTCAGGCTGGTCTCGAACTCCTGACCTCAGGTGATGCACCCATCTTGGCCTCCCAAAGTGCTGGGATTAACAGGCATGAGCCACCATGCCTGGCCTTATTATTATTTTTTTTTTTTAATTTTTGTGGGTAAACAGTAGGTTTATATATTTATGGAGTATGTGAGATATTTTGGTACAGGCATGCAGTGCTTAATAATTGCATCATGGAAAATTGGATATCCACATTATTTCAAAATGGACATTCAAGCATTCAAGCATTTATCCTTTGTGTTACAGAAAATCCAATTGTACTCTTAGTTATTTCAAAATGGACAATTAAATTATTATTGGTGCTTTGTGTTACAAAAAATCCAGTTGTACTTTTTTAGTTATTTCACAATGGACAATTAAATTATTATTGACTACAGTCCCCCTCTTGTGCTACCAAATACTAGGTCTTCGTCGTTCTATTTTTTTTGTACTCATTAATCATCCCCATCTCCTTTTTCTCTACATCCTCACCAGCATTTGTTATTGCCTGCCTTATGGATAAAAGTCATTTTAACTGGGGTGAGATGATACCTCATTGTAGTTTTGATTTGCATTTCTCTGATGTTTCTCTGATGATCAGTGATGTTGAGCACTTTTTTCATATGCCTGTTTGCCATTTGTATGTCTTTTTTATAGAAAGGTCTATTCAAAGCTTTAGCCCATTTTAAAAATTGGATTATCAGATTGTTTCCTATAGAGTTGTTGGAATTCCTTGTATATTCTGGTTATTAATCCCTTGTCAGATGAGTAGTTTGCAAATATTTCCTCCCATTCTGTGGGTTGTCTCTTCACTTTGTTGATTGTTTCCTTTGCTGTGCAGAAGCTTTTTAACTTGATGTCATCTTATTTGTCCATTTTTGCTTTGGTTGGCTGTGTTTTAAGAAATTTTTGTGCAGACCAGTGTCCTGGAGATTTTCACCAATGTTTTTCTTTTAGTAGTTTTATACTTTGAGGTATTAGACTTAAGTCTTTAATCCATTTTGGTTGGTTTTTTATGTAAGGTGAGAGATAGGGATCAAATTTCCTCCTTCTGCATATGGATATCCAGTTTTCCCAGCACCATTTATTGAAGAGACTGTCTTTTCCCTAATATTCTTGGCACCGTTGTTGAAAATTAGTTCCCTGTAGGTACGTAGATTTCCTTCTGGGTTCTTTATTCTGTTTCATTAATCTATGTGTCTGTTTTTATGTCAGTACCATGCTAGTTTGGTTACTGTAGCTCTGTAGTATAATTTGAAGTCAGGTAATATGATTCCTCCAGTTTTGTTCTTTTTGCTTGGGATAGCTTTGGCTATTCTGGGTCTTTTATAATTCCATATAAATTTTAGGATTATTTTTTCTATTTCTGTGAAGAATGTCATTAATATTTTGACAGCGATTGCATTGAATCTGTAGATTGCTTTGGGAAGTATGGATATTTTAACAGTGTTGATTCTTCTAACCCATGAACATTGAATATTTTTTCAGTTTTTTGTGTCCTCTTCAATTTGTTTCATCAGTGTTTCATCGGTATGTTGATGTGTGTGTGTGTGTGTGTGCAAACCTCACATGTATATGTTTATATACTTCAGTTAAAAAATACACATAGATAACTTGATGAATTTTTACATTTTTTTGTAGGGGACAAATAAATAATAGCATTTTATTCTTATGCCATTTGACCATAGCATTTGTGTTCTATGGTTTTCACTGTAGACATCTTTTACTTCTTTGGCTGATTTAATTCCTAGGTATTTAATTTTATTTGTGGCTATTGTAAATGGAATTACTTTTTTCATTTCTTTTTCAGGTTGTTCACTGTTGGCATAGAGAAATGCTACTGATTTTTGTATGTTGATTTTGTATCCTGCAACTTTACTGAATTTGTTCATCAGTTTGAATAAGTTTTTTTGTGTGTGTGTATGGAGTCTTTAGGTTTTCCAAAATATAAGACCATATCATCTTCAAACAAGGATAATTTGACTTTTTTCTTTCCAGTTTGGACACCCTTTCATTCTTTCTCTTGTTTAATTGCTCTAGCTAATACTTAAAGAACTATGCTGTACTTGAATATTGATACTTTCTTTAGATTTGGAAAGTTCTCTCTTATTATCCCTTTAATAAACTTTCTACTCCTATTTTCTCTACCTTCTCTTTAAGGTCAATAACTCTTAGATTTACCCTTTTGAGGTTGTTTCCTAGATCTTATACATGCTTCATTCTTTTTCATTCTTTTTTCTTTTGTCACCTCTGTGTATTTTCAAATAGACCATTTTCAAGCTCACTAATTCTTGCTTCTGCTTGATCAGTTCTGCTATTAAGAGACTCTGATGCATTCTTTAACATGTCAGATGTGTTTTTCAACTCTAGAATTTCTGCTTGATTTTTAAAAATTATTGTTTATTTATTTATTTTGAGATAGAGTCACACTCTGTCACCCAGGTTGGAGTGCAGTGGTGTGATCTCAGCTCACTACAGCCTCCATCTCATGGGTTCAAGCGATTCTCCTGCCTCAGCCTCCTGAGTAGCTGGGACTACAGGTGCATACCACGCCCGGCTAATTTTTGTATTTTTAATAGAGATGGGGTTTTACAGTGTTGGCCAGGCTGGTCTCGAACTCCTGACGTCAGGTGATCTGCCTGCCTTGGCCTCCCAAAGTGTTGGGATTACAGGCATGAGCCACTACGCCTGGCCCTCTTTTTAATTATTTTAATCTGTGAAATTTATCTTATAGAATCCCAAATTCCTTCTTTGTGTTATCTTGAATTTCTTTGAGTTTCCTCAACATAGCTATTGTTTTTTAAGATGGACTGTCACTCTGTCACCCAGGCTGGAGTGCAATGGCGTGATCTCAGCTCACTGCAACCTCCGCCTCCTGGGTTCAAGCCATTCTCTTGCCTCAGCCTTCTGAGTAGCTGGGATTACAGGCGTGCACCATCATGCCTGGCTAATTTTTGTATTTTTTTAAAAATAGAGATGGGGTTTCACCATGTTGGCCAGGCTGGTCTTTGACCTCAAGTGATCTGCCTGCTTGGCCTCCCAAAGTGCTGGGATTACAGGCATGAGCCACTGCACCTGGCCAAAATAGCTTTTTTTTTGAGACGAAGTTGTGCTCTGTTGCCCAGGCTAGAGTACAGTGACACGATCTTGGCTCACTGCAACCTCTGCCTCCTAGGTTCTGTGATTCTTCCATGTCAGCCTCCTGAGTAACTGGGATTACAGGCACCCACCACCACCCCTGGCTACTTTTTGTATTTTTAGTAGAGATGGGGTTTCACCTTGTTGGCCAGGCTGGTCTCGAACTCCTGACCTCAAGTGATCCACCCACCTCGGCCTCCCACGGTGCTGGGATTACAGGTGTGAGCCACCGTGCTTGGCCCAAAATAGCTATTTTGAATTCTGTGTCTGAAATGTCATGTGTCTCTGTTTCTCCAGGATTGATCCCCAGTGCCTTATTTAGTTCATTTGGTGAGGTCAGGTTTTTTGGATAGTGTTGATGCTTTTAGATGTTTTTGGTGTCTGGACATTGAAGAGTTAGGTATTTGTTGTAGACTTTGCAGTCTGGGCTTGTTTGTACCTGTCTTTCTTGGGAAAGCATTCCAGGTATTTGAAGGGACTTGGGCCCAAAGGCCAATAACACAATGGTTTTTGCAGTCTTGTATAGGTATTGCCTTGGTAGTCTTGGATAAGATCCAAAAGTTTTCTCTGGATTACCAGGCAAAAACTCTTATTCTTTTTCTTTACTTTCTCCCAAACATATTGGGTCTTTCTCTCTGTGCTGAGCCACCTGGAGCTCTGGGGATTTGGTGATACAAGCACCCCTGTGGCCACCATCACTGGGACTGTGCTGGGTCAGACCTGAAGCCAGCACAGCACTGGGCCTTGCCCAAGGCCCTTCCCTTCAGGGTGGTGAGTTTCCCCAGGCCCCGGTAGTGTCCAGAGATGCTGTCTGGTAGCCTGCGATTCTAGTTAAAAACCTTAGCAATCTACCTGATGTTTTATTTTACTAGGGCTGTGCTGGCATTCAAACCACAATACAAAAAGTCCTTCCCGCTCTTCTCTCCCCTTTCCACATGCAGAGGAGGAGCCTCTCTCTGTGGCCAGCACCATGACTGGTCCATGAGCAGTTCTGCCAGGCCACACCGCCAGTGTTCACTTAAAGCCCAAGAGCTCTTCCATCAGCTTGTGGTGAATGCTGCCAGGCCTGGGACTCACCCTTCAGGCAGTGGGCCCCCCTCTGGCCCAGAGCCGGTCCAGAAATGGTGTCCAAGAGGCTGGACTTGGGGATCTGAAAAGCCTGCCTTTTGCTCTGTCCCACTGTGATACCTGAAAGCAAGACAAAGTTCCCTTTACTTTTCCCTCTGCTTTTCTCAGACAGAAGGAGTCTTTCACAGTGGCCACCACAACTGGGAATGTGCTGGGTCTCCCTTGAAGCAAGTAGTCTCAGACCTCAAGGCCCATGGCATACTCCCTGGGTATTGCTGGTGCCCAGTGGCAATTCATTGCCCAAGAACTCTTTAGTCAGCAGGTGATGAGTCCTGCCAGGACTGGATCCTTCTCTTCAAGGCAGCGGGTTCCCTTTTGGCCCAGAGTGTGTCTAGAAATATCATCGGGGAGCTAGGGCCTGGAATGGGGGCCTCATGGCTCTGCCTGGTGCTCTGTTCTAATGTGGCTGAGCTAGTATCCAAGATGCAAGACAATGTTGGGGCTTGGCACGGTGGCTTATGCCTTTAATCTCAGCACTTTGGGAGGCCAAGGTGGGCAGATCACCTGAGGTCAGGAGTTCGAGACCAGCCTGGCCAACATGGCGAAACCCTGTCTCTACTACAAATACAAAAATTAGCTGGGTGAGGTGGCGCGTGCCTGTGTTCCCAGCTACTCGGGAGGCTGAGACAGGAGAATTGCTTGAACTTGGGAGGCAGAGGTTGGCAGTGAGCTGAGATGGCACCACTGTACTCCAGCTTGGGCGACAGAGTGAGATTCCATCTCAAAAAAAAAAAAAAAAAAAAAAAAGATGTAAGACAAAGTCCTCTTTACTCTTTGCTCTTCTGTTCTTAAGCAGAAGGAAGGAGTCACTCTGGTTCCTGTGAGCTGCACTGCCTGGGTTGGGGGATGGACAGCTGATGCCTCCCTAGGTCATGAGCAACCCTAGTTCACTGACTCTAAGCACTAGGAGTTGCCTAGGAATTGGAGTCCTTGTTAGAACACAACTTGACTGCCATTCAGGTTTACCTAGGACCCCAGAGCACTTCAGCTTGCAGTGGTGATGCTTGCTGGGAAACTCGTTCTGACCTGCTGGGATGGGTGACTCCCCTTTGGCTAGAGCTAGTCAAATGCCCCTCCAAGCATGGCCACTGGCTGAGCCCAGCAGGGCTTCATTCTCTGCTGTGACAGGGCAGCACTGAGTCTCTGCGCTTTCCCTCTCTGAAGTACATTCTCTCTCTCTACCTCATGGCCATTGCCAGGGAATAGGAAATAGGGGTGGCATCCATGATTCAAGACTGTCTCTCCTGTCTTCCTCAATGCCTTTTTTTCAAGATATGAAGTTAAAAACAGGTACTGTGATTGCTTACCTGAGTTTTGGTTCTTGTGATAGTGCTTTTCTCTTTGCAGATAGTTTTTAAAATTTGCTGTTCCAGCATGGTGTGGGAGAGCTTGAATGGTGTAGGCTTCTATTCTACTACCTTGCTTCACCCCTGGCCATAGCCAGATTTTTACATTTGTATGAGCTTGTATAAACCATCAAGCAGATCAAGATGTAGCACATTTCTAGCATTCTGATAGGCTCCCATTGTACCCCCCCAACATGTGAATAATCACTTCCTTGTTAACTATTCTGTTAACTATTCTGACTTCTATCACCATAGATTTTTTTTTGCTTGTTTTTGAGTTTTATGTTAATGGAATTATGTAATATATACTCTTTGGTTTCTGGCTTCTTGTGCTCAACAGTACACTTTTGTAATTCATTCTTGTTTTTCACTGGTTCACAGTATTTTTCTTAATATGAATATGTCATAAGTTATTTATTAATGGTGTTCAAGTTGTTTATGGTTTTTGGCCATTATGAATAATGCTGTTAGGAACATTTTTGTGCATATCTTTTGGAAGCTATGAGCACTTATTTGTGTTTGATACAAATTTAGAATTGCTGGGTCACAGGGTAGGCTTATTTAGCTTTAGCAGATAATGCCAAATAACTTCCCAAGTGGTGAATGATTTATATTCCCGTCAACAGTGTATAAAGGTCCCAGTTGCTTTATAACCTCACTAACATGGGTCTTTTTTTTTTTTTAACTTTAGGTTTTTTTTTTGGTGAGTGAGTAGCTGTATTGTGTTATTTCATTTCACATTTCTTGATAGCACCTACATTTGAACACATTTTCATATCACCTCACATCACTTAGATATCCTTTCTGTGAAGTGCACATTTTGGGGTTGGGTAAGTAGGAGTTGCATGGGTGAGTTGTCTGACTTATCGTCATATTCTAGATTCAAATCTGTTGTTGGAGATGTGCACACACGTGTGTGTGTGTGTGTGTATATGTGACAAATCTTTTCTGTGACTTGGCATTTCCCTCTCTCCAAAGATCTTGTATTAAACAGAAATTCTTAATGTTAATGGAGTGCAATTAATTAAACTTTTATTTGTAATTAGTGATTTTTGTGTTTTTAAGAAATTTTTTTCTAACCTCAAGGTCATTAACATATTTTCCAATAATTAAAATAAATTCTTTCTCTGATCTTTCAAGACAAACCTTTCACATTTAAATGTCTCATCCATCTGGTATTGACTGTTTTGTGTTTTCTGAGGTATAGGTCAAAGTTCACTTTATCCTTTGTGGTTTCTGATTATTGTTTGTTTTAAAGACTACCTTTTTCACATTTAATTGCAAAGAAACTTTTGTCTTAAGTTGGGACCCCTATGTGTGCTACTTATTAATTTTTAAAAAACAGTTTTCAATGTAGAAGTCTTTTTTAAAAACAATTCTTAATGTCAGGGGTACACTTGCAGGTTTGTTAAATAAGTAAACTTGTGTCACGGGCATTTGTTGTACAGATTATTTCATCGCCCTGTTAAGCTCAGTACCCATTAGTTATTTTTTCCTGATCCTCTCCCTCCTCCCACCCTCCGTCCTCTGATAGGTCCCAGTGTGTGTTGTTCCTTCTATGTGGCCATGTGTACTCATCATTTAGCTCCCACTTACAAGTGATAACATGGGTTATTTGGTTTTCTGTTCCTGTGTTAGTTTGCAGAGGATAATGGCCTCCGGCTCCATCCATGTCCCTGCAAAGGACATGATCTCATTTTTTTTCTGTGGCTGCATAGCATTCCATGGTGTATATGTGCCACATTTAAAAATCTAGTCTACCATTCTGGGCATTTAGGTTGATTCCATGTCTTTGCTATTGTGAATAGTGCTGCAGTGAATATACGTGTGCTTGTGTCTTTATAAGAGAACAATTTATATTCCTTTGGGTATATACCCAAGTAATGGGATTGTTGGGTCAAATGGTATTGCTGTTTTTGGTCTTCGAGGAGAATGTTTTTCCATGTAGGTGTCTTGGTCATGTTTCACTAAATTTATGGGTCTGATTTCTTTTTATCTGCCCCAATCCAATTCTTTTTTTATTTAATTTTTTTGAGTCTGATGTTTTTTAGTAAGCTAGTAAAGAATAGTTTTAGAATTCTATTTTTTATTTTCTTGCTGTGGTAGAAATACAATTGGCTTTAAAAATATTAATCTTTTATTTAAGGAACTTGATTATATTAACGTATTCTAGTTTGTACTAAATTTTTTGAATTCTCTATATATTCATCTTGATCTTCAAATAATGATAGCATTTGTTCGTCCCAATATTTATTCCTTTTATTTCTTTTTCCTCTATTATGGTAATAGAGAAGATCTTTAATAAAATGTTGAATTTAAGTGCTGAAAGTGGGCATCATCCTTGTCTGGTTTGTGAATCAGGGGAAAGTGTTCAGCATTTTACTAATGATTAAGAAGTTTGCTACTACTACTTTTCAAAAAAATGATTACTCTTTTTCCTTCTTGTCCTACTCTGTAGAGAGCTTTTATCATTAATAGGAGCTAACTTTTATCAAAAGCTCCATCTATATCTGTTTTGATATGATTTTACTATGATATTTGTCTAATATTGATATTATAATTTTCAAATATACCAATATTACAGTACTATAGAAATTCAGTTGGCCTTTTAATACATAGTTAGATTTGATTTGCTGATATTTTGTTTATAATTTTTTTGTCTATGTGCATGAGACAGATTGGCCTTTGTCTATTTTATAATCTTACATTTTGGAACGATATTATTTAGCTCATAAGACAATTTGGTAAGCGTTTTTTCTCAATTCTCTGAAAGCATTTGGGTAAGATTGGTGTTATTTCTTTTTAAAAATGCCAAGAAGACCTCACTGGTGAAGCCATATGAACCAGGAGCACAAAATCTTTTTGTTGTTTGTTTAGATCTTCTGAGGAAAATTTTACATACATTGAAATACCCTAATTGTATATATACAGTTCCTTGAGGTTTTGGAAAATGGATCACCCTCATCAAGATACAGAATATTTCTATCACCCTAGAAAGTTTTCTTCCTTGTTGGTTCCCCACGACTTCCATCAAGTGGCAACCGCTGTTCTGAGTTTTAACTGTAGATTAATTTTGACTGTTTGAAAATTTCATATAAATGGAATTACACAGTATGTACTCTTTTGTGTCCACCTTTCACTCAGGATAATGTCCAAGACTCATCCTTGCAATTGCGTGTATTAATCGTTTTTATTACTGAGCAGTATACCATTTTATCAATGTTCCACAGTTTATTCATTTTCCTATTGATGAACATTTGTTTCCAATTTTTTGGCTATTAGAAATAAAGCTGATATGAATATTCTCGTACAGGTTTTTATGGAAATATGTTTTTGTTTTCCTTGGGTAAATACCCAGAAGTGGAACTGCTATGCTAGATAGTAGTTGCATGTTTTAAATTTAAAAGAAACTGGCATACTACTTCCAGTTGGATTGTACCATTTTATATTCCTACTTATGCCCTGTTCTTGCTCAATATTTTTTGTTGTTAATTTTAGCCATTCTAGTGGGTATGTAGTGGTATTCTGTGGTCTTAATTTTCATTGTTGTTTGCATTTGTGTTATATATCAGCATAATCATGGGGTTTTTGTGTGCCTATTAACCATTTTTATATCTTCCTTTGTGAGGTATATGTTCAAATTTTTTGCTCAGTCTTTCGAAATTGAAATGTTTGTATTTTTATTGTTGAGCTGTAGGAGTTCTTTGTCAGATGTTTTAGCAATATTTTCTCAGGCTGTGTGGTTTGTTCATTTTTTAAAAAAATTATCGTTTAGAGCAGAAGTTTTCAATTTTGAAGGTATAATTTTATCAATTGTTTTCTACTACAGTTAGTATTTTTTGTGTTCTAAGAAATCCTTGTTTATACCGAGATCACAAAGATATCTATGTTTTTTTTTTTTTGTAAAAGCCTTCTATTTTTAGCTACTATATTTAGATTGGTGATCCATCTCAAATTCATATCTGATGTGAGATTGGCATTGAGATTCATTTTTTTTTTTGTATTTGTAGCCAGTTGTTTCAGCACCATTTGTTGAAAAGGCTGTTTTCCCTTTATTAAGTCATTTTAGCACCTTAGTTAAAAAGACCATGTGCTCTATTGCTGTCCTCTCTATTCTCTTTATCTCATTGTCTGCCTTTATGCTAATACCACAGTCTTGATTCCTATAGCTTTATACTAGTGTTGAGATTGTGTAATGAACTCTTGAGTGTACGGAGTCCTACTTTGTTCTTTTTCAAGATTGTTTTAATTATTCAAAGACTTTTGCATTTTAGAATCAATATATCAATTTTTATAAAAGCCTACTGATAAATTGAGTATGCACTGAGTACATAGATAAATTTTGGGAGGACCAATATCTTAACAATGTTGAGTCTGTTAGTCTATGAAGCAGGTATTTCTCTTTGTTTTTTGAAGGTCTAACTTAATTTTCTCAAGGATGTTTTGTAGTTTTAATGTATAGGTCTTCTTCATATTTTCTTAAATTTATTCCTAAGTATTTAAGTTTTTTGACCCTGATAAATGATATCTTAAAATTTTTACATTCAAACACTGTGCTGCTAATATGTAGATAATATAGTTGATTTTTGTATCAGACTTTATTTCCTGAGATCCTACTAAAGTCATTTATTTTTTAGTAGTTTTGTTGTTATTTTGGTTCCCGGTTTCTTAGTTTTTCTGTGTAAGCAGTCCTACTGTCAGATAATAGGATTTTCAGAATACGGACGCTTCCTTTTTACTTTGCAGACTTTCTATTTCTTTGTCTTGACTTACTGCACTAGCTTGGACCTCTAATACAGTGTTGAAATGGTGTCACAAGGGTGGACATCCTTACCTTATTCCTGAATTGAGGGAGGAAGAATTCAGTGTTTTACTGTTAAGTATGGTGAAATTATTGTTAGGCAGTATTTTGGTAGGTGCCTTTTATCTGATTGAAGATATTGTCTTCTGTTACTATAATAGTTTGCTGAGCATTTAAAAAATATGGTTAGTGATGGGTGCTGAATTCTGTCATATGCTTTTTCTGTATCTATTGAAATCATTATATGGATTTTTTCTTTTAGTTAGTTGACATAGTGGATTACTTTGATTAATTTTTTATTAGACTTTATATTTTAGAGCAGCTTTGAGTTCACAGCAAAATTGAGCAGAAAATACAGAGTTCCCGTATACCTCCTGTTCCCACACTTACCCAACCTTCATCTCCCAAAACACTGAACCAGAATGGTACATTTGTTACAATCCAGGAAACTACGTTGACATTATTACCCAAAGTCTGTAGTTTACCTCAGGGTTCACTCTTGATGTTGTATGTTCAGTGGGTTTTGACAAATGTATATTATGTATCTGCCATTGTAGTATCAAACAGAGTAGTTTCCACTGCCCTAGAAATCTTCTGTGCTCTGTCTGTTTATTCATTTCTCCCTCACCACTGACCCCTGGCCACCACTGGTCTTTTTTTATAATCTCCATACTTTTGCCTTTTCCAGAATAGTTAGAATGATACAGTATGTAGCCTGTTCACATTGGCTTTTCTCAGTAATATGAATTTATTGTTCCTCTATGTCTTTAAATGGCTCGATAGCTCTTTTCTTTTTAGTGCTGAATAATATTACATTGTCTAGATACACTGTGTGCATTGAACATTCCATGTACACTTGAAAGTAATGTTTTTTCTACATTTATTGTTTGTTGTGTTTTATACATCAGTTAGCTCTAGATGGTTGATGCTGTCATTAAGCTCTTCCATAATTTCCTAATTTTTGTTTAGTTCTGTCAGTGCTGAGAAGAGGGCTATTAAAGTTTTCAAATATAATTGTGAGTATGTCTGTATTTCCCTGTAGTTTTCTCACTTTTTATTTTATGCATTTTGAAACTTAATTGGTGCATATATGTTCCAATTGTTCATCTTTCTTATACACTGAGCCTTTAATCATGGAATGTTTCCCTTCAAGGTAGTACTCGTCGTAGTCTGATTTGCCTCAGTATAGTCAGCTTTCTTATGATATTAACCTTTTTCATATAATTAGGTTTTATATGTTTTTTACATATTCTGATATTCTGTATTTTAAGTGGACTGTTCAGACTATGGGTCAACAAACTTTTTCTGTAAAGTGACAGTAAATATTTTAGATTTCACTGTTCATATGTTCTCTGTGGCAGCTACTCTTCTCTGTCATTGTGGTGTGAAAAGTAGCCATAGACAGTTTGCAAATGAATGATGGATGTGGTTGTATTCAAATAAAATTTTATTTATAAAAACAGGTAATGGACCACATTTGACCTTCAGGCCATGGTTTGCTGAAACCTGGTTTAGATGTTTTGTTTGTTTGTTTGTTTGTTTTTTTAATGAGACAGGGTCTCACCAGTGTAGTGGTGCCATCATAGCTCACTGTAGCCTCAAACTCCTGGGCTCAAGCTGTCTTCCCGCTCAGCCTCATAAGTAGCTGGGACTACAGGTGTGCCCCACCATGTCCAGCTAATTAAAAATTAAAAAAAAAAAATAGAGATGGGGGTCTCACTTTGTTGCTCAGCCTGGTCTTGAACTCCTGGCCTCAACTGATCCTCCTGCCTAGGCCTCCCAAAGTGTTGGGATTACAGACATGAGCCACTGTATTCTGCTAGAAATAAAACTTTTTTTTTTTTTTTTTTTTTTTTGAGACAGAGTTTTGCTCTTCTTGCCCAGGCTAGAGTGCAGTGGCACGATCTCGGCCCACCACAACCTCCGCCCCTGGGTTCAAGCAATTCTCCTGCCTTAGCCTCCTGAGTAGTTGGGATTACGGGCATGCACCACCATGCCTGGCTAATTTTGTATTCTTAGTAGAGACAGGGTTTCTCTATGTTGGTCAGGCTGGTCTCTAACTCCGACCTCAGGTGATCCGCCCGCCTCGGCCTCCCAAAGTGCTGGATTACAGGCATGAGCCACCACGCCTGGCCAATAAAACTTTTAATAAATGGTCCTGAGACAACTGGATAACCATTTGGAAAAGTCCATTTGTGGAACAAGTTAAAATTCTTACATATTCCAGGACAAACCACAGATGGATCAAAGATTCAAGTGTAAAAAATAAGACAAACACAACCCAAATATCTAACATTAGGCAACTGGTTGAATAAACTATTGGTATAGCGACATAATAGAATACAGTGTAGCTGCAGTCAAGAAAGTTCACTGTACCTATGTAGCACGATCTCCAGGATATATTGTGAAGTGAATAAAATAAGATGCAGAATAGTATTTAAGTGTGTCTTTTTTTGTTAAACAGAGGTAGGTAAAATATTGTTTACACTTGTATTTTTATACGGTAACAATAGAAAGGGAGTCGAGGGAATGGGGTAGACAGGAGTGGGAGTGACACTTCTAAGTGGGAGCCTGTTTATTTTTGTTAGGATTTTTTAAAGCATGTAAATGTATTACTCACTTTAAGATACCATGTAATAACTTTTCCAGATTGAGCTGAATTTATGTGCAAGTTCCATGAATCATTTAAGGAAGAAGTAATTCTAAACTTAAACTTCCCCAGATAATAGAAAAAGAAGGACCATTGCCCAAGTCATTTTATGAGGCTAGAATGACCTTGATTCTAAAACCTGACATGAAGCAACATAGGAAAGAATACATATGATATGCTTTTTTTTTTTTTTTTTTTTTTTTTTTTGTGGAGACAGGGTCTCATTCTGTCATCCAGGCTGGAGTGCAGTGGCGCAGTTACGGCTCACTGCAGCCTTGACCTCTCGAGCTCAGTTGATCCTCATACCTCAGCTTCCTGAGTAGCTGGTACCACAGGCATGTGTCACCACAACTGGCTAATTTTTGTATTTTTTGTAGAGGTGGAGTTTTGCCATGTTGCCCAGGCTGGTCTCACACCCCGGTCTCCCAAAGTGCTGGGATTACAGGCATGAGCCGCTGTGCCCGGCCTCGTATGATATGCCTCTGTCACAAAAGTCGGGATCATGGTTAACTCCATTGGAAATGTGGGGGTTGTGATCAGGTAGGGCTGTGGGGGCAGGGTTCTGTGTTATTGCATGTTCTATTTCTTGATCTGAGTTTTAGTTATATGTTGTTCACTTTATCATTGTATAAACATAATTTGTTTTGTAGTTGTATGTAGGTATGTTATAATCAATTATAAATGGTATAAAATAATTTAAAAAGAAGGTTTAATAATTATGGAACATATGTCTTACAAATTATTTTAAAAATATATACACTAACACTTGATAGATGGAACTTGCATGAGGAAATACAAAAACTTTGAATAGTTTAAGATTAGCACTTTTAATATTCCTATATCATAAATTGATAAGCAGATAAAAAATCAAGACATAGAGGTATTTGTTTTTTTGAAGGGAGAAACTTAATGGCACAGTTATTCCAATTCCATGTTAAGATGATTGGTAAAGTAGTGATTTTTAAAAACAGCAAAAGCTGGTTTCTCCCAAATTAGTTTCCCCAAGGGATTAGAGGTCAGTCTGTCATTCAGTCAAATCTATATCCAGTAGGGACCACCCAGTTTTGTTTTAGGCTAGTCTGTTGGGATATATAGTCTGCAACTAGCAGAGTTGCAGCTCTAACATGTGTTAGAATTGTTCATTCACAGAATCAGCTGAGGTACATAGAAAATAAAGCTTCTATTAAAAGAATTATGCTACAGAAAAGAACAGAGAGGATACATATATACAACACAGGAAGACTCAGCTGATTCAGGGACCCCAGGAGAAAGTGGCTTTCTTCATTTAAAAAGCTACCTACCATCTCTCCTGTTAACTTATTCCAAATCTAGAAAGAAAGTACTTGCCAAGAGATACTGATTATTTTTGGGAATTTAAATCCTCCTTGTTAGGAATTCCCTTAGCAATTCTTTTGGAAAACCTGAAATCAGACCGTTTAGGTTCTCACAGAGTTTTACTCTCTGGAGATGCTCTGGTTGGGAGGTTGGTTGGAGTAGGAGTTGGAGCAGCAAGCATTGCGTAGAATGCTAGTCTGTGTGAAAGTCCTTATTAGGAAATTAAAAGGGTTCACTTTGCCTTGTCAGCGGTGAAAATCAGTCCTCAAGGAGGCTGAGAGGTAGCCAGGTTTGGAGTTATTTCCTTTGTTAGGGAGCTCTATCTAACCCCCAAAATATAATTCAAATAGTATACACAAAAGTTTGGTTTAGTCCAGTTCTTCAGGCCCTGAAGCACATTAGCCATTGTCTAAACTTGAATTATATCTGAACTAAAAGAATAAAAGGACTTCTCACCTATCCCCACTTGCTATATTAAACTTGCCATATTTAAAAAAATACTCAACTCGCCTTTTTTAAGAAAAAACTTTTGCAGGACTGGCTGGACAGACTACACCATGCTAAAACTTTTTCTAGTACTGATCGGTGTGTGAGATTTCTAACCAGGATTTCTGATTTGATTCCATAGTGGCCTTTTTCTGAGAGAATTCAAAAAAGGCATTGTCACCCTAGTCAGTTTTCTAGGAATTGACAGCCAGCCAGTAGGGGGTGGCAGTCTTCATTCTCCAGACCAGGATGCAGGTGGTGTAGGTTCTCCTCATTTCTTTGGTGTCATGTTGGACCCTTCAGACTTTGATTGCTGGAAATCAGCATACACAGAGAAGGCTCCATCTACTGGACCATTCTTGTAAGTATCAGCCATGATCTCTACACTTGAAGGTTTACTGTAAAACAGAGGTGTCCAATCTTTTGGCTTCTTTGGGCCACATTGGAAAAAGAATTGTCTTGGGCCACACATAAAATACACTAACACTAACGATAGCTAATGAGCTAAAAAAAAAAAAAAAAAAATCACAAAATCTCATACGGTTTTAAGAAAGTTTACGTATTTGTGTTGGGTCATATTCAAAGCCGTTCTGGGCCACGGGTTGGGCAAGCCTGCTGTGATAACCATTGCTGTAGTGCTTGTCATCTTTGTAGGAAGGCGTGTAGCGAGGCTTGCAAATTTTGAAATTGGGAATGTCTGTCCACCTCCTTCACGTGGGAGCTGAGAGCCATATTGAAATGGTGCTCACATGGTGGCAGATAGAATAGGGTCTTCAGGCTACATGGGAATCATAGAGACTACCTGAGAGAGAACAGGCTTTTCTTGGTTCAGAAATTCTAGGTTTGAGAAGGAAAGCCTCCATATAGTCATCTCCACACTGCACAACAGGTGAGCAGTTTTCAGCAGACATCTCCACATTGGTGTTCTTATTGGTCTAAATGTACACCTGGTCAGAAATGGTTTTCATGGCCCCACATGTTCAGGAGGAGCTACATGAACTCTGTTGATGATGTCTTTTTAATTGTTACACATTTTGGCCACTGTTCTGGATCAGCATTTTTTGGGCAGACCCATTTTCTTAACAAACTGTACTCTCTGAGGCAGCTTGGATCTATTCAGGAAAGTTTCCAATAGTTAATTTGCATAGCTCGTGTTGGCATTATGGAGACTCAACAGTTTATCTGCAGGGTGTGAAATAGGTTCTGCTTGGGGTATTAGTCAGCACCATAAGGCAGAAAAGGTGGCCAGACCCACTCTTTGGGCTCTGGATCCTGGATTTCCTGAAACCGCAGATACCCTGAGCCTGAAGATGCCATGTCCAGTCCTAATAGGTTCCTGGAACCCACCTCCACCACTGTTGCCACTTGAACAACATAAAAAAATATTTTAAGGACATGTTATCTTGCTGAACCTAAAAGATAAATATAGAATTCTACATGCTGCAGAGACTACACATTCTTTTCTAGCTTATTTATGTATTTATTTATTTAAAATTGAGACAAAGTCTTGTCCTGTCACCCAGGCAGGAGTGCAGCAGCGTGATCTCGGCTAACTGCAACTTCTGCCTCCTAGGTTCAAGTGATTCTCCTGCCTCAGCCTCCTGAGTAGCTGGGATTACAGGGATCCGCCACCACGCCTGGCTAATTTTTGTATTTTTAGTAGAGATGGGGTTTCACCATGTTGACCAGGCTGATCTCGAACTCCTGACCTCAGGTGATCTGCCCACCTTGGCCTCCAAAAGTGCTGTGATTACAGGCATGAGCCAACGTGCCTGGCCCAAAATGGCTCTTTGAAAGGGTTAATAGGATATTTAAAAATTGTTGGGGTCTTGGGAGGAAAACCACATGATTATTTCAATGAAGAAAAAACAACTTTGATAGGTATATGTTACAGGAACTCAGAAAATAGGAATAAAGGGGAATATCCTTAACTTGATAAAGGATTTATGCCTGTAACCTAAAGCATACCTTTCATGGAAAAACTTTAGATGTATTCTAAGATCAGGAACAAGACAAAGATGGTTAACACTATCACAGCTTTATATGTTACTGGAGGTCCTAGATAGTCCATTAAGAAAAGAAATAGAGGCCAGGCGTGGTGGCTTATGCCTGTAATCCTAGCACTTTGGGAGGCCAAGGTGGGCAGATCACGAGGTCAGGAGATCAAGACCATCCTGGCCAACATGGTGAAACTCTGTAACATCTCTACTAAAATACAAAAAAAAAAAAAAAAAAAAGTGGTTCCAAGATGGCCGAATAGGAACAGCTCCAGTCTGCAGCTCCCAGCGTGAGTGACGCAGAAGACAGGTGATTTCTGCATTTCCAACTGAGCAAATTGCACACCAGGACATCATATTCCGCACCTGGCTCGGAGGGTCCCACGCCCATGGAGCCTTGCTCACTGCTTGCACAGTAGTCTGAGATTGAACTGCAAGGTGGCAGAGAGGCTCGGGGAGGGGTGTCCACCATTGCTGAGGCTTGAGTAGCTTTGAAGGGAGTAGTGCTTCTCCCAGCAAGGAGTTTGAGATCTGAGAATGGACAGACTCTCTCCTCAAGTGGGTCCCTGACCCCCGAGTAGCCTAACTGGGAGACACTTCCCAGTAGGGGCCGACTGACACCTCATACAGCCGGATTTCCCTCTGAGACGAAGCTTCCAGAAGAAGGATGAGACAGCAACATTAGCCGTTCTGCAATATTTGCTGTTCTGCAGCCTCTGCTGGTGATACCCAGGCAAATGGTCTGGAGTGGACCTCCAGCAAACTCTAACAGACTTGCAGCTGAGGGTCCTGACTGTTAGAAGGAAGACTAACAAACAGAAAGGACATCCACACCAAAACCCCATCTGTACGTCACCATCATCAAAGACCAAAGGTAGATAAAACCACAAAGATGGGGAGAAACCAGAGCAGAAGAGCTGAAAATTCTAAAAATCAGAGCGCCTCTTCTCCTCCAAAGGAACGCAGCTCCTCGCCAGCAACGGAACAAAGCTGGACAGACAAAGCTGGAGGCATCACGCTGCCTGACTTCAAACTATACATAAGGCTACAGTAACCAAAACGGCATGATACTGGTACCAAAACAGAGATACAGACCAATGGAACAGAATAGAGTCCCCAGAAATAATACTACACATCTGCAATCTGATCTTTGACAAACCAGACAAAAACAAGAAATGGGGAAAGGATTCCCTATTTAATAAATGGTGCTGGGAAAACTGGCTAGCCATATGTAGAAAGCTGAAACTGGACTCCTTCCTTACATCTTGTACAAAAATTAATTCAAGATGGATTAAAGACTTAAATGTTAGACCTAAAACCATAAAAACCCTAGAAGAAAACCTAGGCAATACCATTGAGGCCATAGGCGTGGGCAAGGACTTCATGACTAAAACACCAAAAGCAATGGCAACAAAAGCCAAAATTGACAAATGGGATCTAATTAAACTCAAGAGCTTCTGTATGGCAAAAGAAACTATCATCAGAGTGAAAGGCAACCTACAGAATGGGAGAAAATTTTTGCAATCTACTCATCTGACAAAGGGCTAATATCCAGAATCTACAAAGAACTCAAACAAATTTACAAGAAAAAATCAAACAACCCCATCAAAAAGTGGGCAAAGGATATGAACAGACACTTCTCAAAAGAAGACATTTGTGCAGCCAACAGACACATGAAAAAATGGTCATCATCACTGGCCGTCAGAGAAATGCAAATCAAAACCACAATGAGATACCATCTCACACCAGTTAGAATGGCGATCATTAAAAAGTCAGGAAACAGGTGCTGGAGAGGATGTGGAGAAATAGGAAAGCTTTTACACTGTTGGTGGGACTGTAAACTAGTTCAACCATGGTGGAAGACAGTGTGGTGATTCCTCAAGGATCTAGAACTAGAAATACCATTTGACCCAGCCATCCCATTACTGGGCATATACTCAAAGGATTATAAATCATGCTGCTATAAAGACACATGCACACTTAAGTTTATTGTGGCACTATTCACAATAGCAAAGACTTGGAGCCAACCCAAATGTCCATCAATGATAGATTGGATTAAGAAAATGTGGCACATATACACCATGGAATACTATGCAGCCATAAAAAGGATGAGTTCATGTCCTTTGTAGGGACATGGATGAAGTTGGAAACCATCATTTTGAGCAAATTATCGCAAGGACAGAAAACAACACCGCATGTTCTCACTCATAGGTGGGAATTAAACAATGAGAACACTTGGACACAGGGTGGGGAATATCACACACCGGGGCCTATTGTGGGGTGGGGGGAGAGAGGAGGGATAGCATTAGGAGATATACCTAATGTAAATGATGAGTTAATGGGTGCAGCACACCAACATGGCACATGTATACATGTGTAACAAACCTGCATGTTGTGCACATGTACCCTAGAACTTAAAGTATAATAAAAAAAAAATTATTAGCCGAGCTTGGTGGTGCGTGCCTGTAGTCCCAGCTACTCAGGAGGCTGAGGCAGGGGAATTGCTTGAACCCGGGTGTCGGAGATTGCAGTGAGCCGAGACCACGCCACTGCACTCCAGCCTGGTGACAGAGCAAGACTCCGTCTCGAAAAAGAAAAAAGAAATAGAAATAGAAATCAGTTAACAGGATTGGACAGGAAGAGATAAATCTTTAAATATTAATAGACCACCTACACATAAAAATGTATAGACACAATAGATAAAAATATCTATTAATAAGATATATGAGTATTTTCAGTTAAGGGATCATCTTACAAAAATCAGAATTCCTCTGTATTCAAAATAATTAACTAGAAGAGATGATGATACAAGATGTCATTCACAATAACAAAAACAATCATGTCTCTAGGATCTAGGAATTAACCTAACAGTGCATAAGATCTACATGGAATAAATTTTGAACTGTTACAGTATTATTCAAAACACTTGAAAACCAGATACACCATATTCAAAGATGTTACAACATGTTTGTAATGATGTCAGTTCTCCCTAAGCTGTAAATTCTATGAAATCTCAATCAAAATCCAGTGGAATATTTTGAGAAATCTGAACTATTAAATAATTTATGTGGAGCTTCTGATTCTGATTATGACACTTTTGCTTATATTACACCAGCTGTTCTGCTAAAAACAACTAGAAAACCTTGACTAAAGTATAAATTTATCTGTTTGAAGGTATAAGAACTATGAAATCAGTAAGACTCAAGGGGCAAAGAGTTGCAGATATAACTTGTTGAGAGGTAAACTCCCAACATTCAGCCCTACCTTTCTCTTATAGGCAGTTGCCATTACCTAGGTAATGTATCTAGCAGAAAGTTTCTAGCAGAATGTTTCTAGCAGAACAGCTAGAAATCTCATAGGCAGGAAAAACATAACTTGCAGTTCAGGTTTCAGTAAAGAGTAGGGCTCTGTTAAGTATCCTAGGTATTCAGTTTCCATCCTTGAAGGCCTATCACCTTTAGGTGTAAAGACAAATGGAAACGAGTCTGCCATTATAAGACAGAAACTCAGTTGCAATCAAATCAATTCTTAAGACTCCATGACAGGATAAATATGAAAATTACACCCAGGCACATATCAGTAAAACTTCTGAAAACCAAAGATAAAAAATTTATTAATACCTAGCAGAAAAAGGACATGTAATTTCCAGAAAGCAGTAAGACAGTTTACTTCTCAACAGAAATGATGGAAGTTGAAGATAATGGAAAAATGGCATTTTAAAACTACTGAAAGAAGAAAAGCCATCAATCTAAGACTATGCCCAGCAGCAGTATCTTTAAATGAAGGCAAAAACCAGAAGATACTGCTGAAAGAAATTAAAGAAGACCTAGGCAAACGAAAAGACATTGCATATTCATGGATTGGAAGACTTAATATTTTTAAGATGGCAGTATTACCCAAATTGATCTACAGATTCAGTGCAATCCCTATAAAAATTCAAGGTACCTTTCTGGTAGAAATGGACAAGCTGATTTTAAAATTTATGTAGAAATTTGAGAGATCCAGAATAGCCAAAACAATTTTGAAAAAGAGCAAAGTTGGAGGACTCACACTTCCTGATTTCAAAATTTACTACAAAGCAATGGTAATCAAGGTTGTGTGGCACTGGCATAAGGCTCATATATAAATCAAGAGAAAAGAATTGAAAGTCCATAAATAAATTTTTACATTTATGGACTATTGGTTTTTGACAAGGGTTCTGGAACCAAGGAGGTAAAACAGTTTTTTTCCGATAGCGTGGGACAACTGGATATCCACATGTGAAAGAATGAAGTTGGACTCTACTTCATACCATATACAAAAATTAACTCAATATAGATCATAGACATAAATGTAACAGATAAAACTATGAAACTCTTAGAAGGGAACATACGTGTAAATTTTTGTGACCTTGGCTTAGGCAATGGTTCTTAAATATGACACGAAATCTCAGGCATCAAAGAAAAAACAAAAAATAAGATTTCATCAGAGTTTAAAACTTTTGTGCCTCCAAAAAACACCATCAGGGAAGTAAAAAGACAACTCACAGGGTGGGAGAAAGTATTTGCAAATCATGTATCTGATGAGGGCCCAGTGTCTATATTAAAAGAACTCTGCAACTCAGCAATAAAAGCACAACCTAATTTAAAAATTGACGAGTGATTTGGATAGCTGTTTCTCCAAAGAAGTTATACATATGGACAATATGTACATGAAAAGATGCTCAACATCACTGGTCATTAGAGAAATGCAAGTCAAAACTACAATGAGATACCCCTTCTCACCCACTGAGATGGCTGTAATAGGCAAGACAGTAACAAGTATTGATGAAGATTTGGGGAAACTGGAAAGCTTATGCATTGCTGGTAGAATGTAAAATAGTGTAACCACTTTGTGAAGCAATTTGAGAGTTCCTCAAAATGTTAAACATAGAATTACCATATGATCCAGCAATTCTACTCCGAGATGTGTACAAATGCAAGAGAATTGAAAATGTAGGTACACACAAAAACTTGTATATGAATGTTCATAGCACCCTTA
Source organism: Pongo pygmaeus (assembly GCF_028885625.2). Lineage (NCBI taxonomy): Eukaryota > Metazoa > Chordata > Mammalia > Primates > Hominidae > Pongo > Pongo pygmaeus. Next base: position 22,296,702 of record NC_072373.2, read on the forward strand.
ATCATAATAGCTAGAAAGTGGAAACACTTCAAATGTACATCAACTGATGAATGCATAAACAAAATGTGGTATATCCGTATGATGGAATATTATCTAGCCACACAGGAATGAAGAAGTACTGATATATGCTACAATATGAATGAGCCTTGAAAACATGTTGAGTGAAAGAAGTCAGAACAAAAAGCCACATATTGTATGATTCCATTTATATGAAATATCTGCAGGTTTGTTACATAGGTAAACATGTGCTATGATGGTTTGCTGCACCTGTCAACCCATCACCTAGGTGATTAAGCTCCACATGCATTAGCTGTTTATCCTGATGCACTCCCTCTCCCGGCCTGCTCCCACCTCCCCACCCCATAGGCCTCAGTGTGTGTTGTTCCCCTCCCTGAGTCCATGTGTTCTCATTGTTCAGCTCCCATTTATAAGTGAGAACATGCGGTGTTTGGTTTTCTGTTCCTGTTAGCCAGTAGAACAAGTAGACAAGAATCAGTAAGGGATAAAGGATATGAACAACCTCAACATAATTGACATAGAACATTATACTGAATCACTGATGACTACTTGTTTCTTGTTTAGTACACATGGCACATTTATCATTTACTCTAGTGTATAGACATGCAGTTGATTTTTTTTTTTAATATGGATCTTGTATCCTGTAACTATTGTAAATCCACTTAGTTTTAGGACACAGTTTTTGTATATGGTTCCCTGTTAGATTTCCACCTTCTATCTTACCTAACCTTTATTTCCTGTCTTTACCAGTTTTATGGTCACCAAAGGGAAAATTCAAAGTCTCCAAAGTTTAGCAGAAACCATCGGAGTGAAGGCCAGCTATGATGCCTGCATATCCGTTAGTACTCTTAGATGCACTTAATTTTGATGCCGTGCCAGTTTCTTTCGTCTCACTCAGAAATGTGTTTAAATGGTTAACAGTTTCTCACATTTATGATATATAGGAAAGTAATTCAATGTATCTGATCTTCCATACTGACAGAAATTGAAGTTTTTGTTTTTTCATATGAATACTAGTCTCAACTTGTGTACTTAAAAAAGTGTTATTTTCATTGGGATAATTTGAAATTTACAGATGAAAGGAGAATTGAAGTCCAGTCCTCTTTGGATTACAGTGTGATTTATAAGTTCAGAGAAGAGAGATGGCCAGTTTTATAAACTTTTTTTTTTTTTTTTTTAATACTTTAGGTTTTATGGTACATGTGTGCAATGTGCAGGTAAGTTACATATGTATACATGTGCCATGCTGGTGCGCTGCACCCACTAACTCGTCATCTAGCATTAGGTATATCTCCCAATGCTATCCCTCCCCCCTCCTCCCACCCTACAACAGTCCCCGAAGTGTGATGTTCCCCTTCCTGTGTCCATGTGTTCTCATTGTTCAGTTCCCACCTATGAGTGAGAATATGCGGTGTTTGGTTTTTTGTTCTTGCGATAGTTTACTGAGAATGATGATTTCCAATTTCATCCATGTCCCTACAAAGGACATGAACTCATCATTTTTTATGGCTGCATAGTATTCCATGGTGTATATGTGCCACATTTTCTTAATCCAGTCTATCATTGTTGGACATTTGGTTTGGTTCCAAGTCTTTGCTATTGTGAATAATGCCGCAATAAACATACGTGTGCATGTGTCTTTATAGCAGCATGATTTATAGTCCTTTGGGTATATACCCAGTAATGGGATGGCTGGGTCGAATGGAATTTCTAGTTCTAGATCCCTGAGGAATCACCACACTGACTTCCACAAGGGTTGAACTAGTTTACAGTCCCACCAACAGTGTAAAAGTGTTCCTATTTCTCCACATCCTCTCCAGCACCTGTTGTTTCCTGACTTTTTAATGATTGCCATTCTAACTGGTGTGAGATGGTATCTCATTGTGATTTTGATTTGCATTTCTCTGATGGCCAGTGATGATGAGCATTTTTTCATGTGTCTTTTGGCTGCATAAATGTCTTCTTTTGAGAAGTGTCTGTTCATGTCCTTCACCCACTTTTTGATGGGGTTGTTTGTTTTTTTCTTGTAAATTTGTTGGAGTTCATTGTAGATTCTGGATATTAGCCCTTTGTCAGATGAGTAGGTTGCAAAAATTTTCTCCCATTTTGTAGGTTGCCTGTTCACTCTGATGGTAGTTTCTTTTGCTGTGCAGAAGCTCTTGAGTTTAATTAGATCCCATTTGTCAATTTTGGCTTTTGTTGCTATTGCTTTTGGTGTTTTAGACATGAAGTTCTTGCCCATGCCTATGTCCTGAATGGTAATGCCTAGGTTTTCTTCTAGGGTTTTTATGGTTTTAGGTCTAACATTTAAGTCTTTAATCCATCTTGAATTAATGTTTGTGTAAGGTTTAAGGAAGGGATCCAGTTTCAGCTTTCTCCATATGGCTAGCCAGTTTTCCCAGCACCATTTGTTAAATAGGGAATCCTTTCCCCATTTCTTGTTTTTGTCAGGTTTGTCAAAGATCAGATAGTTGTAGATATGTGGCATTATTTCTGACGGCTCTGTTCTGTTCCATTGATTTATATCTCTGTTTTGGTACCAGTACCATGCTGTTTTGGTTACTGTAGCCTTGTAGTATAGTTTGAAGTCAGGTAGTGTGATGCCTCCAGCTTTGTTCTTTTGGCTTAGGATTGACTTGGCGATGCAGACTCTTTTTTGGTTCCATATGAACTTTAAAGTAGTTTTTTCCAATTCTGTGAAGAAAGTCATTGGTAGCTTGATGGGGATGGCATTGAATCTGTAAATTACCTTGGGAAGGATGGCCATTTTCACGATATTGATTCTTCCTACCCATGAGCATGGAATGTTCTTCCATTTGTTTGTATCCTCTTTTATTTCCTTGAGCAGTGGTTTGTAGTTCTCCTTGAAGAGGTCCTTCACATCCCTTGTAAGTTGGATTCCTAGGTATTTTATTCTGTTTGAAGCAATTGTGAATGGGAGTTCACTCATGATTTGGCTCTCTGTTTGTCTGTTATTGGTGTATAAGAATGCTTGTGATTTTTGTACATTGATTTTGTATCCTGAGACTTTGCTGAAGTTGCTTATCAGCTTAAGGAGATTTTGGGCTGAGATAATGGGGTTTTCTAGAGATACAATCATGATATCTGCAAACAGGGACGATTTGACTTCCTCTTTTCCTAATTGAATACCCTTTATTTCCTTCTCCTGCCTAATTGCCCTAGCCAGAACTTCCAACACTATGTTGAATAGGAGTGGTGAGAGAGGGCATCCCTGTCTTGTGCCAGTTTTCAAAGGGAATGCTTCCAGTTTTTGCCCATTCAGTATGATATTGGCTGTGGGTTTGTCATAGATAGCTCTTATTATTTGGAGATACGTCCCATCAATACCTAATTTATTGAGAGTTTTTAGCATGAAGGGTTGTTGAATTTTGTCAAAGGCCTTTTCTGCATCTATTGAGATAATCGTGGTTTTTGTCTTTGGTTCTGTTTATATGCTGGATTACATTTATTGATTTGCGTATATTGAACCAGCCTTGCATCCCAGGGATGAAGCCCACTTGATCATGGTGGATAAGCTTTTTGATGTGCTGCTGGATTCTGTTTGCCATTATTTTATTGAGGATTTTTGCATCAATGTTCATTAAGGATATTGGTCTAAAATTCTCTTTTTTGGTTGTGTCTCTGCCCGGCTTTGGTATCAGGATGATGCTGGCCTCATAAAATGAGTTAGGGAGGATTCCCTCTTTTTCTATTGATTGGAATAGTTTCAGAAGGAATAGTACCAGTTCCTCCTTGTACCTCTGGTAGAATTCGGCTGTGAACCCATCTGGTCCTGGACTTTTTTTGGTTGGTAAGCTATTGATTATTGCCACAATTTCAGCTCCTGTTATTGGTCTATTCAGAGATTCAACTTCTTCCTGGTTTAGTCTTGGGAGGGTGTATGTGTTGAGGAATTTATCCATTTCTTCTAGATTTTCTAGTTTATTTGCGTAGAGATGTTTGTAGTATTCTCTGATGGTAGTTTATATTTCTGTGGGATTGGTGGTGATACCCCTTTATCATTTTTTATTGCATCTATTTGATTCTTCTCTCTTTTTTTCTTTATTAATCTTGCTAGTGGTCTATCAATTTTGTTGATCCTTTCAAAAAACCAGCTCCTGGATTCATTAATTTTTTGAAGGGTTTTTTGTGTCTCTATTTCCTTCAGTTCTGCTCTGATTTTAGTTATTTCTTGCCTTCTGCTAGCTTTTGAATGTGTTTGCTCTTGCTTTTCTAGTTCTTTTAATTGTGATGTTAGGGTGTCAATTTTGGATCTTTCCTGCTTTCTCTTATGGGCATTTAGTGCTATAAATTTCCCTCTACACACTGCTTTGAATGTGTCCCAGAGATTCTGGTATGTTGTGTCTTGGTTCTCGTTGGTTTCAAAGAACATCTTTATTTCTGCCTTCATTTCGTGATGTACCCAGTAGTCATTCAGGAGCAGGTTGTTCAGTTTCCATGTAGTTGAGCAGTTTTGAGTGAGATTCTTAAACCTGAGTTCTAGCTTGATTGCACTGTGATCTGAGAGATAGTTTGTTATAATTTCTGTTCTTTTACATTTATTGAGGAGAGCTTTACTTCCAAGTATGTGGTCAATTTTGGAATAGGTGTGGTGTGGTGCTGAAAAAAATGTATATTCTGTAGATTTGGGGTGGAGAGTTGTGTAGATGTCTATTAGGTCTGCTTGGTGCAGAGCTGAGTTCAATTCCTGGGTATCCTTGTTGACTTTCTGTCTCGTTGATCTGTCTAATGTCGACAGTGGGGTGTTAAAGTCTCCCATTATTAATGTGTGGGAGTCTAAGTCTCTTTGTAGGTCACTCAGGACTTGCTTTATGAATCTGGGTGCTCCTGTATTGGATGCATATATATTTAGGATAGTTAGCTCTTCTTGTTGAATTAATCCTTTTACCATTATGTAATGGCCTTCTTTGTCTCTTTTCATCTTTGTTGGTTTAAAGTCTGTTTTATCAGAGACTAGGATTGCAACCCCTGCCTTTTTTTGTTTTCCATTTGCTTGGTAGATCTTCCTCCATCCTTTTATTTTGAGCCTGTGTGTGTCACTGCACGTGAGATGGGTTTCCTGAATACAGTACACTGATGGGTCTTGAGTCTTTATCCAATTTGCCAGTCTGTGTCTTTTAATTGGAGCATTTAGTCCATTTACATTTAAAGTTAATATTGTTATGTGTGAATTTGATCCTGTCATTATGATGTTAGCTGGTTATTTTGCTCGTTAGTTGATGCAGTCTCTTCCTAGTCTCGATGGTCTTTACATTTTGGTATGATTTTGCAGTGGCTGGTACCGGTTGTGCCTTTCCATGTTTAGCGCTTCCTTCAGGAGCTCTTTTAGGGCAGGCCTGGTGGTGACAAAATCTCTCAGCATTTGCTTGTCTGTAAAGTATTTTATTTCTCCTTCACTTATGAAGCTTAGTTTGGCTGGGTATGAAATTCTGGGTTGAAAATTCTTTTCTTTAAGAAGGTTGAATATTGGCCCCCACTCTCTTCTGGCTTGTAGGGTTTCTGCCGAGAGATCTGCTGTTAGTCTGATGGGCTTCCCTTTGTGCATAACCCGACCTTTCTCTCCGGCTGCCCTTAACATTTTTTCCTTCATTTCAACTTTGGTGAATCTGACAATTATGTGTCTTGGAGTTGCTCTTCTCGAGGAGTATCTTTGTGGCGTTCTCTGTATTTCCTGAATCTGAATGTTGGCCTGCCTTGCTAGATTGGGAAAGTTCTCCTGGATAATATCCTGCAGAGTGTTTTCCAACTTGGTTCCATTCTCCCTATCACTTTCACGTACACCAATCAGATGTAGATTTGGTCTTTTCACATAGTCCCACATTTCTTGGAGGCTTTGCTCGTTTCTTTTTGTTCTTTTTTCTCTAAACTTCCCTTCTCGCTTCATTTCATTCATTTCATCTTCCAGGGCTGATACCCTTTCTTCCATTTGATCGCATTGGCTCCTGAGCCTTCTGCATTCTTCACGTAGTTCTCGAGCCTTGGTTTTCAGCTCCATCAGCTCCTTTAAGTACTTCTCTGTATTGGTTATTCTAGTTATACATTCTTCTAAATTTTTTTCAAAGTTTTCAACTTCTTTGCCTTTGGTTTGAATATCCTCCCGTAGCTCGGAGTAATTTGATCGTCCGAAGCCGCCTTCTCTCAGCTCGTCAAAGTCATTCTCCGTCCAGCTTTGTTCCGTTGCTGGTGAGGAACTGCGTTCCTTTGGAGGAGGAGAGGTACTCTGCTTTTTAGAGTTTGCAGTTTTTCTGCTCTGTTTTTTCCCCATCTTTGTGGTTTTATCTACTTTTGGTCTTTGATGATGGTGATGTACAGATGGGTTTTTGGTGTGGATGTCCTTTCTGTTAGTTTTCCTTCTAACAGACAGGACCCTCAGCTGCAGGTCTGTTGGAGTACCTGGCCGGCCATGTGAGGTGTCAGTCTGCCCCTGCTGGGGGGTGCCTCCCAGTTAGGCTGCTCGGGGGTCAGGGGTCAGGGACCCACTTGAGGAGGCAGTCTGCCCGTTCTCAGATCTCCACCTGCGTGCTGGGAGAACCACTGCTCTCCTCAAAGCTGTCAGACAGGGACATTTAAGTCTGCAGAGGTTACTGCTGTCTTTTTGTTTGTCTGTGCCCTGCCCCCAGAGGTGGAGCCTACAGAGGCAGGCAGGCCTCCTTGAGCTGTGGTGGGCTCCACCCAGTTCGAGTTTCCCGGCTGCTTTGTTTACCTAAGCGAGCCTGGGCAATGGCGGGCACCCCTCCCCCAGCCTCGCTGCCGACTTGCTGTTTGATCTCAGACTGCTGTGCTAGCAATCAGCGAGACTCCGTGGGCGTAGGACCCTCTGAGCCAGGTGCGGGCTATAATCTCCTGGTGCACCGTTTCCTAAGCCCATCGGAAAAGCACAGTATTTGGGTGGGAGTGGCCCGATTTTCCAGGTGCCGTCTGTCACCCCTGGAAAGGGAACTCCCTGACCCCTTGCGCTTCCCGAGTGAGGCAATGCCTCGCCCCTGCTTCGGCTGGCGCACGGTGCACTCACCCACTGACCTGCGCCCACTGTCTGGCACTCCCTAGTGAGATGAACACGGTACCTCAGATGGAAATGCAGAAATCACCTGTCTTCTGCGTGGCTCACGCTGGGAGCTGTAGACCGGAGCTGTTCCTATTCGGCCATCTTGGCTCCTCCTCCAAACTTTTTACTTATTTCTTACGTTCCTTACTAGATTTTTTTGGTAGCTGTTGACGGGATATTTTCTGCTATGTTTTTTTCTTTCTTTTTCTTGAAAAATATGAAAGCCATTTATTTATATATCCTACTTCATTAATATTAATTACTTTAGTTACCAGCTACCTTAACAAATTACCTTGTTTCTAGTAGTTTCCTTTTTGTTTATTTTAAACTTTTTTAGTTATACAATTGTATCTTCTACCAAAAATAATAAAATTTGGAGTCTGTACATTGACAATTTCCCTATTAGCTCTCTTGACTCTTTGAGTTTTGATTTTCAGCTTAAACTCTCTATGTAATTGCTCTTACCTGTGCATTAATTTTATTCTGCAGTGTAGTTTCTCCATTTTCTTTTCTCTCCATCTAACCCTATTCTGTTCATCCTTAGATTTCAGGAATTCTTTAAAATATCTAATCAGCTGATGTTACTCTTAACTACTTTCCGGTGTTATTATGGTTTATTTTTGACAACTTATATTGTCTGTCATCTCATGAGCTTGAAGGTGGGAGGGAAGTAAATGAGGGTCCCTAGTTTGCCATCTCAAAACAGACTCTATTTAGACTATTTAAATACTAACTTAAAAAGAAAACATAACAAAAGTCAATGTTCCTGGCTCTTATTCTTCAGTAACTGAATATTTCTTGGCTGGTCTTCGCAGCTGAGGTTCTTTATACTACTTCAGTGTTTCCATCCTTTGAGAACTCCAAATCTTTCCTGTTTCTGCCTCTACATGTCATTGATGAAAGTCTTCATTCCTTGTACCATAGATCCTGGAAGTTTTGATACTTTCCATCTATAGGCTATGATATAGTTGCATCCTGTTTGAGCTGTGCAAGGAGGTGAGGTTCAAACCTCTTCTCTTTGCTTCTGGGTTTTAACTAGTATATTACAGCTAGATCAGGTTCAAAATTACCGAATTTGCTGTTAAAAGGGATCAAGACTTAAACCTGGAGCCAAACTGGAGATTTCCAGTTATTTTCTCCTAAATGCAAAGTTGGGTTCTGACTTGGAATCTCAGAGTAGGCTCCAAGTATATGTATCCAGCTAGCTGACTTGAGGTTTCCAGCCAGCCTTACAAACCAATTGGCTAGTGGAACAGAGAACAGTATTGAAATATGGGCATCCAGGCCAGTTGCTAGAGGACAGATCTTGAGTCCTAATCCATTTGAGTTTATTACAAGGACAGAAGTGCAGTGAAAGGGAATTACTCATTTTTCTTTTTCAACATTTGCCTCTTGAATCAAGAGAGAGGGTGGAGCCTCTCTTGCTTGTGAGGCAGGGTGTTTCCACAGCTGGTAACTTGAACTCTAGGAAGAAAAAGGTAGCAGGATAAATTTTACGGAAAAGGGAAGTAGAGCAGTGTGCTTTGCCCAAGCACTTATCTCCTTTGATACAGTTCCTTCAGATACTTTGAAATGACTAATGCATTATATTTAAGGCCACTAGTACTAGTCATTGTGTTTTCAAGGAAATCAGAGGTATTCCCTGCTTCACTAAATGTATTTGTCATTACCAATTGCTTCTTTAAAATTATCCTATATTTGGAAATCAGTGAAAGAATTGCGGCAGAAAGAAATCAGTGAAGGAACTGAATGCAAGAATAAATCAGGAGATGAAGAGTTTATGAAAATGGGAATAAAGATATAAAATACTTTTATTGTTCTAATGGGGAGATGAGAACACCTATACAACTTCTTCCTAGTATTTGTACTTACGACTATTAAATTCCTTATTTATGTGTTTAATGTTTGTGTTCACCAATAAAGTATAATCTCTGTGAGGTCAGGGAGTGAATTTCTCTTATTTTATTCCCTACTTAGAACAGTGCTTTTAAATGTATTTTTTCTTATCAAGGGCTAAAAACATAGGAAAATGAAGTTCTTTTTTTCTTTCATGCTTCCCTCTTTTGACTAATGAAAATAATACTTATTAATCATCTACTATAATCCAGTAATTTACATGCCCTTGAGTAGGGTCGCAGTTTAATCAGCAAGGGGGAGAGGTACACAGGATTGATACCCACTTCTGTAATTTGAGGGCTATTTTTCCAATTTTATTTCTATTCACAGGTAACAAAATTGATGTAGTTTTATAAACATTAATATAATGAAATTTTCTTACCAAATATTTAGTCTTTTTCCCATGTATTGAAATATTTCTATGTAAATCTGATTTCTTATGGCCCCATAAAAGTCCATTATGTGGATATTTGATAATTTACTTAACCATTTCTTTATTGTTAAGCTAGAATGTGTGCTCCATGAATATAAAGATTTTTTTCCCTCTGTTAGCTTGTTGCAGTTTCCTAGTACCTACAACAATGTCTAGTGCATAGTAGGTGCTCAATATGTATTTGTAGCATGAGTGAAAGAATGCGCTCTATTTTTTCCATATTATAAATGCCTTATAAAACGTTTTTGTACCTAATGCTTTCACTACACTTCAAATGATTTTCTAAGAATAAATTTCTAGAAGAGGACTTGCCAGTTGAAAAGACATAGAAAAGGTTGTATGATTTCAAATTAGTTTTCTAATCTAAAATAATGTTATCTGTGGCTGTTTTTCTTTACACTTTAATTTTATAAATTTTCTATAACATATTAGGATCAAAAGAGTTATTTTTTTTCTTTTAAGTACATTTTTATTTATTCAGAGAGCAGTGAGCAGTCTTCTAACTGGAATATAAGGTTTTTGTTGGTGGTGGTGAAAGATGAGGCTTGAAAGGTCACAGCTGGGTGTGGTGGCTCACACCTCTAATCCCAGCACTTTGGGAGGCCGAAGTGGGCCAATCACCTGAGGTCAGGAGTTCGAGACCAGCCTGGCCAACATGATGAAACCCCATCTCTACTAAAAATACAAAATTAGCCAGGTGTGGTGGCACGCACCTGTAATCCCAGCTACTTGGGAGGCTGAGGCAGGAGAATTGCTTGAACCTGAGAGGCAGAGGTTGCAGTGAGCCGAGACTGTGCCATTGCACTCCAGCCTGGACAACAAGAGCGAAACTCCGTCTCAAAAAAAAAAAAAAAAAATTAGTTGGGCAAAGCAGTGAATGGCTTGGTATGCTATGCTGAGGACCTTTATTCTGCAGGAATCAGAGTCCTGTAAACTATTAATAAGCAGAATACAAAAACTTCATAAAATAAATAAAAACAAAAATACAAAAAGGCAGAGTACAAATGCCACCTGTCTTTTGAAAGGGTTATGTCCCGGTGAACCCACTGTAAATTAAAAGTAAGGCTTGAAGATGCATTTAATATACCTAACCATCATAGCCTACCTACCATAGCCTAGCCTACCTTAAACGTGCTCAGAACACTTATGTTATTAGCCTACAGTGGGGCACAATCATCTAGCACTACTTACAGTGTAGAGTATCGGTTGTTTGTCCTCATGACTGCATGAGAGTTGTGGCTCGCTGCAACTGACCAGCATCCTGAAACAGTCTCTTATGGCTTTCTATTGAATTCATGTTGTTTTTGTACCATCTGTAAAGTTGAAAAATTGAAAAATCGTTAGTTGAACTATTGTAAGTTGGAGACCATCTGTAGTGGTATCGTTCAAACTCTTCTAGAAAGGTAATAGTGATAGTGCTGAGGAAGGATTGGATAGAGAAGGGGACAAAGGGAGGTGCTAGATTTCTCACTCTCTAGTCTCCATATCTCACCAGTCACCAACTCAGTATTTCTTCAGTTTCTTCCTCTTTTTCTTAGTTAGATCCTCTCACCTCAATTACTGCTATAATTTTCCATGTCTTTCCCTGCCTTAAAACCGTTCTCCACAGAGCTGCTAGTAATCTAGCTAAAACTATCTGCGCAGAATGGTTCCCCTGTTATCTGTATTTTTAAGGTTCTAGTTTATTAACATGACATACAGCTTCTCTACTCTTTGGACCCTTCAGCACCATTTCTTGCTACTCCCTGTTGTGCTTTTTATGTTCCTAGGAAAGAAAACTGCTTATTGTCCTGTGTATCTTCTCCCCCACACATATTCCCTGCCTCTGTGCCTTGCTTATGCTGTCCCTACTTCCCAAACTATCCCTTCCTCAGTCACATCCATTTCAGTCCCCTTTTTCTGGAGTTCACTGTGTAAGACTCAGGTGTCAGCCACTTCATTTAAAAAACTTTTAGCATACATATTCACATACTATACACTTTCCTCCTCTACTCCCACTTTGGGGTCAAGGACCTCTCTTCTTTACTTTTTATAGGATCCTGATTTTTACCTCTCCTTTCCCTGTAGTACTGTTATGGTACTGTCTGTGTACTGCTGTTTAGGTGTGTTTTGCACAATGGACTGTGAGAATTTGGGGGGCAAGAACTTGTGGGGGCCAAGGGTCCAACCCTTGTTATTGATCCAACCTTTGGCTCTCTGAAAGTTTGCTGAAAAATTAACGTACAAAAAGCAGATTAATAGGAGAAAAGGCATACAAATTTATTTAACATGTATCTGTGGGAACCTGTATGATGAAGACCCCAAAATACAGGGGAAATTGCCCATTTTTATACTTAGGTTCAATAAAGTATAGACAGCTATGTAGAAATGTGATTGGAGAAGAAAAAGGGTATGATCTAATGCTAACAGACTGAGTGGGGAAACCCAGCAAGGCCTGTGTGTCTAAAGTCTTCTTGGCCTCTCTGTGCAGCATTCCTTCCTTCCAGGTATGGGGCAGGACCCTCTCTGGAACGGGGGTGTGATGACCTACAATGAAACAGGTAAAATCTGATAGTTTTTTTTGTTGTTGTAGTTTCTTTGTTTGAGACAGAGTCTCGCTGTGTCCCCCAGGCTGGAGTGCAGTGGCGTGGTCTTGGCTCACTGCAACCTCAGCCTCCCAGATTCAGGCCTTCCTCATGCCTCAGCCTCCCGAGTAGCTGGGACTACAGGTGCCTGCCTATTTTTTTGTGTGTTTTTAGTAGACATGGGGTTTCATCAAGTTGGCCAGGCTGGTCTCGAACACCTAACTTTAAGTGATCTGCCCTTCTTGGCCTCCCAAAGTGCTGGGATTACAGGCATGAGCCACCGTGCCCAGCCATTTTTTTAAAGACAGGGTCTCATTCTGTCACCCAGGCTGGAGTGCAGTGGTACAATCACAGCTCACTGCAGTCTTGACCAAGCTCCCATCTCAGCCTTCCAAGTAGCTGGGATCACAGGCATGCATCACTATCCCTGGCTAATTAATTTTTTTTTTTTCTTTTGTAGAGATAGGGTCTTCCTATGTTGCTCTGGCTGGTCTCGAACTCCTGGGCTCAAGTAATCAGTCTTCCCTCTGCAGCCTCCCAAAGTGCTGAGATTATAAGCATGAGCCACCATGCCTGGCAGTAATTTCTTTGTAGCCAGTTTTCATAACAAAAGGCTGAGGGAAAGCTAGAGTAATATTTTTAGGTTTTATGGCTGGCTTTGAGGAAAGGGAGTTCTAGTTTCTATGACCTAGAGAAGAGGGATTCTAGTTTCTGTGGCTTACCTTGGGGGAGAATGGGACTGAGAGACAGAGCAGGAGAAGGTCAAAGAAAAACTTCTGTGTCTATTGCAGCTGAGTCCTTCATTTTGGAGTATTGTTTTCTGAGCCCAACAAACTTTTTATTCAGCTTTGTGTTCTCAGCAGTTAGCATAATGTATAGCATATAAGTGGTAAAAAAAAAAAAAAAAAGCTTGTTATTTTTCAGTTGAAATAATGAGGCCTTAAACTAGGTCAGTGGTAGTGGGAAGGGAGGGTGGGTGGGAGAAACAGATGCAAAAAAGTCAACTTTGGATGTTAGTGATAAATTAAAGGTATATAATTTATAGATGAGGAGATTTGCAACTTGAGTGAATTTGATATACAGATTTTCGACTTCTTAAATTTAAGACATTTGCTGAACACGCTAGAGAGATGACCAGTAGGCAACTAGAAATGAGGGTATAGATAGTAAGAGACAGGGATTTTGGAGTTGCCAGCATATTGGTATTAACTGAGGCTTTGGAATAGATAATATAAGTCAGGAAGGAGAGGAGATGTAAAAAAGGTGGAGTAGAGATCCTTGGGGAACAATATTTAACAGGTTACAGCAAAAGAAAAATTAGAGAAGTATATGAATTGTCAGCAGTGCCCAGTAATAAAGGGTAAAGCAGATGAGAATTGAGAACAATTTATTTGAAATTAGACAGTTGTTACTGAACTTTGAGAGAATAATTTCAGTCTAGTAGAGTGAAATAGAAATTAGATTGAAATAGGTGTTTGAAAGAGGTTGAGAAGCAAACAAATGATGAGCAAGTGGAAAAAGCGAGCATGTACTACTCTTTCAAAATGTGCTTTTTGGAGAAATGTGTTGTGGAAAGGGATGTGGTATCAGTTCCTTGAGGAAAAGGTAAAATGGGGGTGATGTTTTTGTTCATATTTTTGTTCTTGGATGGGGAATGGTCTTGGAAAAGTTTTTCAATTGATATCCAGGAGAAAGGGGGATTGAAAGCAGGAAATAAATTTTTAATGGAATAAGGACAGGAAGGGAAGGAAGGAGAGGGTCTGGGATCAAGATCTCAAATGATACTGTTAGCCCTGAAAAGTGGTAGGGTTCAAAAGGAAAAGAGGTATGGAAGCGCAAAAACATTTAGAGTTGGCATGAGGGAATGTAAAAGGTCTGTTATCTATAAAGTAGGCAACCAGGTCATTAATTGCTGGTGAAGAGTAGATCGGACAGGAATGGGATAGTTTGTGGTGGCAGGGTGGCACAGGACATTTTGGAAGATTAGTAAAGTTCTGTTGAGAGTGATAGAATTAATGTTAGGACTGCAGGTAGATTTGAGGGTTCAGCTGAGATTGAGCTATGGAAATAAAAAGCAACAATAAAAAGACAAAGTATATATATATTCTTATATATATTATTCCTTACATAATATATATATCCTTATATATAACCTTGTTTTATATATATCCATATATGTATGTATACATATATGTATATCCATATATGTATGTATACATATATGTATATCCATATATGTATGTATACATATATATGTATATCCATATATGTATGTATACATATATGTATATCCATATATGTATGTATACATATATATGTATATCCATATATGTATGTATACATATATATGTATATCCATATATGTATGTATACATATATATGTATATCCATATATGTATGTATACATATATATGTATATCCATATATGTATGTATACCATATATGTATGTATATCATATATATCTCCATATATGTATGTATATCATATATCTCTCCATATATGTATGTATACATATATCTCTCCATATATGTATGTATACATATATATATAACACATGACTTTTTTTCATTAAAGAGACTAAAAAAAAGGGAATTGAAAAATTACTTATAGTTGCTCATTAGGATATGTAAGGCAGTTAGTTAAGGACAGCCAAATTTGCTCTGCTGTCCTGATGCTTGGAAGAATTAAAGAATGGAGTACAGGGCTGGGGAGTTGGTGGCAGCAGATAGCAGTCCAGCAATCCGTCAAGTCCTGCCTGGTCACAGGTCAGTGCCATTTAAACTTCCAGGATCAAGTCAGAGCACTTGACGCATGACTGATAGTATTTGAGATTTAGTGTGAGGTGTCTTTTAAAATTTTTTTTGGTGTGTTCTTGCTGTATGTGTGTATTGATTAAAATATGTAAAATAAAAGCAACAGGTTACTGGTAATTAACTCTTATTTCAAGACAGAATTGATTTTGTATAGAAAGTTAGTATTGGCTGGATTATGAGCTTTACTGCTTATTCATTCCTGATGAAAATATCTCTGCTGGGCTTACATACCCTGTAGTGTTTATGAACTAGTAGGTTTAGAAATGAAGAGACCCTAGAGAGATAATCATTTCCTCCAAGATGTTTTGTCTTCTACCAGGAATTTGTCAATAGATATATAGGCCCAATGGATAGGCTCACCTCTGCATGAATGTTTAATAGGAGCATTTCTATCAGTTATGCTCTTTCTTAAAAAAAAAAAAAAACCATGAAAATAAATGCATCATTTATGTAACTCTTATAAGAAATGCATAAATCGTGGGAAACAGTGAGCAAGATATAATTGAAATTCAGCAGCTCAGTGAGTTACGAACCTTCTCTCTACAACTCAATTGTGTTAGTTACTGCTTAACTTAACGCTGGGTTTTCCTTTTTGCTTTCAGGAAAACCTTTAACTTACGCCCTGGGTGTTGCCTGTCAACAGTTTCCTGGTGGCTCACCGCTTCTGCCTGCTCCAGCCTTGCTCCGGCAGCTTCAAGGCTTCTGGGCTTCAGAGCTTGTTGTGAAAGCTTGCTGCTTTGGCCTGCTACCCCTGCTTCAGGTGTCAAAAGCTTTTAATTAGCTTGCTTCCTCTAATTACTTTAACTAGGCCCTTACGTGTCTGCATAATCCAGTTCTAGGGTCTGAAAGGAGAATTACCTTTAGCCATTCATTCTTCTTTAAAAAATCTTTTACTTTGGCTCTCCTGGCATTCATGGGAGAGTAAGAAGTTATATTGCATGATTCACCTTTGATGGTGCTAGTCTTCAGTCTGTAGGGGCAAACTGGTGTGAGCATACTGTATTTTATAGCCAGTGTTTGTTCTGATTGGTTGATGCCCATGCTGTCCCAGTTTTAAAGCATTTTGACTATTGCTACTGAATATATAAATTGTGTCTCCATAGAAAGGCTATCTCTAGCTGGTTTAATAAACTCTTTGTAGTGTTTTTAGTTTGCTTATTAAAGATAAAATTTAATTCCCTCTCCCATTTTTAATATTTTGAACACAAATTGGTTGCTCACAGAACAGTTTTTAAAAACGCAGATACAGTGATTTCTATACATTTTGTAATGATCACCATTAACGTGTCAGTAGGTATCAGAATTACAGGTATGATGAATGGGAAGAGCTCTTCAGTACTTATATAACTATTTAGTACTTAGAGCAGTAAAGTATACTAGCTCTCTTATCAGACAGCCAGGTACATATTCTGGTTCTATTACTTATTAATTTTGTCACTATGAGTAAGTTAATTAACTTCTCCAAACATTAGTTTACTAATTTAAGTGGGGATTGTAGAATCTGCTTTAGATTGCTGTAAGGATTAAATGAGGGGTAATATATGTAATATGCTTAGCTCAGTGCTAGGCACAGAATAAGCTTTTTATAAATAAGAGTTATTTTTTGTTATTTTATTATTATTAATCATAAATGATAGTAGATGATATGTAGGGGAAATTAAAAGGTGAAAAAGACAATAAGTAGTGAGCAGCAACAGATAAAAGATAATAAAGGCCAAGTTGTGAAGTCAGGACTTCGATGCCTGTTAAGAGAGCAGAATGATCTGGAATAAGCTGATAGATGTTTAATAAATCACAAAATACACAGTTGTATCTCTTTTGTCATAATACCTTATTTTTGAGTTTTAGTGTCAGTTTGGTTGTATACTTGCAGCTGAGAATATTGATGCCGTAAACTTTGCATGTATATACACCCACATAGATTACCAGTCATTCATCATTAATTCAGCTGATGTTTATTGAGTACCTATAGATTCCCAATTACTAGGTGTGTACTAGTGAACAAATAGGAAAAAAAAATCCCTGCCCTCATTAGCTTGTATTGTAGTGAATGAAGCAAACAATGAACAAAATACATGAATAGAATACATAGTTCATGAAATAATGATAACTAATGGTAAAGGGAAGCAAAGAAATGGGTTAGAAAATGTCAAGGGGTAAAGTGACATTTCATTGAAGGAGTGAGAGAGAAAGCTGTGTGGCTTCGTGGGGCTAGAATATTCCAGGCCTAGGGATCAACAAGTGCAAAGGCTAGTTGGGATTGAGTGCGGTGATCATTATAGCTGGAGCAGAGTGAACCAGGGGGAGAGTAGCATGAGGTCAGGGAAGGTGGAGGGCCAGAACACGTTGGCCCTATAAGGCATAGTAAGGATTTTGACTTTTACTTGGAGCGAGATGGGAAACCATTGGAAGCTGTGGGGCAGAGGATTGTCATGATCTGAGCTACATTTCAAGAGGATCAACTGTGGCTTCAGTGCTGAGGTTAGATTGTGGGATGAGAGGGCAGAAGTAGAGAGGTCAGGTAGGACAATCCAGGCAAGATTTTCTTTTCTTTTTTTTTTTTGAGACAGAGTCTCACTCACTTCAGCCCGGGCTGAAGTGCAGTGGCACGATCTCAGCTCACCGCAACCTCCGTCTCCCGCGTTCAAGCAATTCTCCTGCCTCAGCCTCCCTAGTAGCTGGGATTACAGGTGCCCGCCACCACACCCAGCCAATTTTTGTATTTTTAGTAGAGATGGGGTTTCATTATGTTGGCCAGACTGGTCTCGAACTCCTGACCTCAGGTGATCCACCCACCTTGGCCTCCCAAAGTGCTGGGATTACAGACATGAGCCATGTAATGGTAGCTTGGAATGGGTTGGAACAGAGGAGGTATGGTGAATGAATTCTTACTATATGCAGGAAGACTAGATTTATAGAACTCCGTGGCAACTGTTTCTGTATTCTACAACCTGTAACTTAAGAATGAACATAAAAAACTGTTACAGCATTCTGTAACTGCAATTTGTAACTAGTTTGTAGCTTCAAATGATAATACATTCTGTTTAAGAACTGATTTGTATACATTTGTCACTTGGTGATTATTTCTGTAGTGTTTACAGAAATAATTCTTGAATTATTATTACAGGTTTTCTAACATCATGTTTTTACTATGAAGTCTTTCAAGACATTGCTAGCGTTTTTAAAAATACATCTTTGTTCTGTGTTAAACTATAGTCTTGTAGTTCATACTAAATGTACTTTTAATTTTGATCAAGCTAAACAAGAAAGGACATTTTAACAGACTACACTTTTACATGTTAAGCTATGGTTCTTGAAAATACAGGACCTGAGGTTAGAGTTCTGAGAGAATCCTCCTCTTCTTGATTTTTAGCTACTGAAGTGAATATCAATATGACTTGCAGTGTTAAAGGAGAAAAGCAAGATCAGTTTGATTTTATTTTATTACTTTGTAAGCCTCATATTCTTTTCTCATCATTTATCAATTCGATAATTCAAGAATATTTCCTGAACTGACTTTTATTTCACCACACTCACCTTATTCCAGAAAAGATTTTAGGTAGCTCATGAAACTTTGAAAATGTTTTCCACCCTGCAGCAGCCTGGCATTCCTGATGACCACACACATGTGTAGTCTCATTTTAGCCCTGATCAGTTACACCACAATACCTTGATAATTAGCGGTCATTTCATGACCAGGATGTGATGTGTGGTATCCCATACTACCTCATTCCATGCTTCAAATTTATGTGTTTTATATAGAAAATGTAGAAAAGCAAGTAGAAATTGCATCACTTAGAAATACCTGATCTTTTGATAAAGCATAGAAATTTATGGTACATGTTTTATGTGTGTGTATATATAGAGAGAGAGAGAAAAAAAGTCACAGTGTACATACTTTAATAAACTTATTTGTTTAACATTATACTGTGAACTTTTCCCTATTAACATTCCTCAGTAATTTTTCAAGTGTATGAGTAATTTTTCTGTCATACTGTGAGATACCATATTTAGTCAAATTGATCATGTAGACTATTTAAGTTCATTTCAATATTTTCCTATTGAAAACCACACTGTGGTGAATATTGTGGCTTAGTTTTTATTTGTATATAGATATATTCATTTGAGGGTATTTCTATCCATATTTCTATGTAAATATATTTGTCATAAGTCTAAAATTACAGAAAGTTAGAAATTAAAGAGATAAAAGATTTTTTATTTTGGTAGTTAAACCGAAGAAATTGAGAGTTATATTCTTTGCCACGTATTAGAGGTAGAGTTGGCAGTGAAGAGATTGGGCTGTAATGTGCTTAGTGCAATGCCTGGCACATAATCATAGCTAACACTTATTGAATGCTTACTAAGCGCCAGACCCTTGAAAAACTTAAAA
Source organism: Pongo pygmaeus (assembly GCF_028885625.2). NCBI lineage: Eukaryota > Metazoa > Chordata > Mammalia > Primates > Hominidae > Pongo > Pongo pygmaeus. Next base: position 22,315,883 of record NC_072373.2, read on the forward strand.
ATATTTTTCACCCTGCAGCAGCATGGCAGCCCTGATGACTGCACAGGTGTGTAGAATGGGTCTCATTTTGGCCCTGATCAGTTACGCCACAATACCTCAACAATTAGTGGTCAATAATCCCAAGTACAAGGATTATACTTGTATTAATTTTTCAAATCTTTACCACAATGATATAAGTATTGTTATTAACCCCGTGATCATGACAAGGACACTGAAGTATTGAAAGGTTAAGTTTTTTGCCTAGAGTTATAAAGCTAAGGACAAAACTAGGATTCAAACCCAAGTAGTCTGGCTTCAGAATCCATGCTATCACCACTCCCCAAAACAGCCACAATAAATGTTAGGTAAGTGTTTGAGTGTTAAATAAATATTAGGCATCATCATTATTCCTACTGCACAGTTGTATATTCCAGAGGTTGTTTTGGTTCCAATATTTTTGGATTTTAGAAAGATAATTTAGTTTGTATACTCTATTTTATATAACATTCCCATTGGGGTTTGGAGCAGCACTTCATAAACAGATACATTCACATTTCTTCAATGAAGCATGTTTGTTTTTATACTAAGTGAGATTAAAAAGCAAGAATATTAATAGCCTGATGTCACTACATGCTGCCAAATGAGTTATGAAAACCTTTTGTCTTTTAGAATTGCAGATAAGGGATTATGGACCTGTATAAAACTCTTACCATAGTGCCTGGCATTTAGAACACACTCCTCCTTCTACTAGATCTATACTAGTAGTATTGGGTGGGTACTACTACTACCACTACTGTTATTAGTAGTTATCATCAGATGCATACTTACAGAAAACTGGTGAACTGTAGAGTACTGCTAGTACTTTTCTCACATTGTGACCTTAGTAGGGGAAGATACCTAAGTTTTGGAGTCTTTCAGCTATTCTTCCCTCAATCAGAATAAGAGGGTGTAAGTCATAACGTTCTGTGTGTTTTCCCCGCCCTAAATTTAGTCTTGTATAGCTTAGTGCTCCTGTGCCTCTGTCCATGTGCACTCCCAATTGTGCAGGGTTTGATTTTAGAGTCTAATCTGCAGTAGCTCAAGTGGTGTGTTCACCCCTTCAGAGATCTTAGTGAAATAATGTTTCAAGTTTTTCCTTATTCTTTATTACAGCCCTCTTTATGAGCCCATTGGGAGAACAATTTAATTGTTTGAAATTGAGATACTTCCTTTTCTTTCTCATCCATTTTAATTGATGAAAAACTATAATCACAGTCATAACCACTTATAACAATTACCAAGAAATATTTAGTATTTATACACTTACTGTAATTACATGGTCATGTTACTTTTATTGCAGTCTGATCTAAATATAAATTTATTAAATAACCTTGATATGCACATTTGCTATTAAGTTTTTTTTTTTTTTTTTGCACTTGAATTTAAACCTATACTCTGTTTTTGGAAATATCCCATTGAACAGCAGTTTGAAGATCTGCTGTATATGGTTTGACCTCCCTGTCTGCGTATTAGGGTAGCATTTCTCTTCCTCCCCACCCACCCCCAGTAACTGGAAGCATCCTCGTTCAGCCTTTATTTTCCTCTTTTGTAGGCTAGCCTCTGGCCTATGGCAAATCCAATGGGCTGGAAGTGGTCTTACAGATTATCTGGTTAAACTGAAGCAGAGAGAGAGAGAGAGAAATGTAATCAATTTGTTGAGAGTGAGAAAGGGATTTTATTTATTGTGTTTGATAGTTTTTGATCCGCAATTGAAATATAAAATACAGAAATAAATGTTCCTTTTTTTTCTTTTTGGAAGGGCTGTGTAAAGTTTAGTTTTTGTAAAATTGTTAGTTTTAATTGCTCTCTATGCGTATGTATATGCGTGTATGTGGTTTGGGGGTTATGGTATAGTATATAACAGTATGTGATATGAAAAATGGATCATTTTCAGTTTATTTCATATTGTTTGATCCTCACAGAACATATTTGTTTTGGCAGCTGGCCTTCCTTGTAACATAGTGTTGGAATTTTGCATGCATTATTTAATAAGCTCTAGTTCTTTCCTGTTGAACATTTTGTTCAGTTTCTTAGTGATAGTAGATATTGAGTTTGAATTCCAGGGCAGAAAACTTGGAAAGGGGGCTATAATGTATAATTACCAACTAATACAGTGTTCACAAATACAATTATTAGTTTGGCACATGTTCACTAACTTTTTCATCTGGCAACATTATTTAATTTAGGATCTTAGGATTTGAACTGCGTTTACATTAATTGGTATTTATTTTTTTACAGAGAGGAAAAAGGAAAATGGATGGCTGAAAAAATTGTCATTATTTTAAAATTTATATTTCCTTTATCTTTTCTAGGTTGCTGTAGTAAAACTAAAAAATGCAGATAAAGTATTTGCCATGAAAATATTGAATAAATGGGAAATGTTGAAAAGAGCTGAGGTAAGAGTCTTATGTATTGGAATATATAAATATTTTAGAAATATTTTTCAGGAACTATAAAATTACATACAGCTCATTAAATATTACTTGGTAACATTTTGTCTATGATGACATTTTTTAAGGCATAAAAGACAAATTCGACACAATTGTGATATAATTATGATAAAGGTTACAATCCATAATGCTAATTTAATATTAGTGGAATACTAAATGGAAACCCTTGTAATGTGGGGCTTATGCAGCTATATTTAAAGGATGTCTGCAAACTACTTTCTTTTATAGAAAGACATTTTGTAGTGGTTGATTTCTAACGTGACATAACTTGTTTATATTATTCTGTATTTATCTGTATTCTGCTACAAAAAAAAGTCAGCAGCAGTTTTCAACATGCCCTCTAGAAATTCTGTTTAATGCTGATTATGCAGTCACTTTGTGTTTTGTTTTATATTACAAGAGTTGTAGTAAAATCTAGTAGTGCAAGAACTGCCTGCATTTTTATGTAGATTTGAGGGAAGGATTGGCTGGAGTGATGTTAAAAATATCCAGCAGCTGGTATGGCCTGGTCAGAACTGATGTCACACATAGATTTGGGGTGGAGTTCTGGGGGGTCCTCTGCTGTGCTGTATCATGGTGAAGGGTTGAATGGGATAGGCATTCTGGGGCTTCAGGGAAGCAGAACTTAACTGGTGTAGAATTCTGTCAGTATTTTAGCTGGTAAAAGGTGATACTGACGAGCAGGCTGAGTAATAGCCCTGGAAGTTGGTAAGATCAGTAAGAAAATAACGAGAAATTCACCTTTAGAAATCTTTATCTGTCAGTACTTGTAGCAACCCAAAGATGAACAAACGTAAAGGGAAAAGCAAAAAGGGTTCCCATGATGGTAGTGAAAGTAAATACTTCATTATTTATTTTTTTGGAGAAATTTGAAAACATGAAGAAACTAATAATCACTTTTGTTCTGTTACCCAGAATTAATAACATTTTGGCCAAGTTTTTGCTTTTAGGTTTTTTTTAAAAACTAAAAAAAGAGAACAAAAACCCTCAGAAGTGAAGCACAAATATGTTCTTTGTAAAACAAATAATAGCATATTACAGATAAAGCCAAAGTGTTCTTTCACCACCCAAGTCCATCCTTTCTCTAACTCCCAGAGGTCATTATTACTTTTACAATACTATTTCTTCATTAAACTTTTTTTTTTGTTTTTATATATTTAGGAGATGCAGGTGCAGATTGCTTACATGCATATATTGCATTGTGGTGAAATACCCATCTAGTGAACCCATCACCCAAATAGTGAACATTGGACCCAATAGGCAACTTGTCAACCCTCACACCCTTCCCACCCTCCCACCTTTTGTAGTCTGCAATGTATTATTCCACTCTGTATGTCCATGTGTACTCATGGTTTAGCTTCCACTTATAAGTGAGAACATGTGGTATTTGGCTTTCTGAGTTTTTTCACTTAGGATAATGATCTCCAGTCCCATTCATGTTGCTGCAGAAGATAAGATTTCATATATGTATTCATGTGTATATATACACACATACATACATACATACATATATGTATACACACATCACATTTTCTTCAGTCCTGCATTAATGGACAGCAAGATTGATTCTATGACTTTGCTATTGGGAATAGTGCTGTGATAAACATATAAGTATAGGTATCTTTTTGATAATAATGATTTTTTTTCCTTTGGGTAGATACCCAGTAGTGGGATTGCTGGATGGAATGGTAGTTCTGAGAAATGAGATACTGTTTTCCATAAAGATTATACTAATTTACATTCCTATTAATAGTGTATAATTGTTCCTTTTTATCTGCATCCCCCCAGAGGTAATTATTGTATAGTAATATCCTGTTTGACAAAGTATCTGGGAGCTTTAATGTCACATGTATCACTGGGATATGTACCACTGTCCATTATATTCAACACCTTAGTTTTTACTTTTAATTTCCCTAAGACTGAATTGCCTTACTGTCACTGGTTGGATTTCTCAAGGAGTAAATACCGAGATTGAGTTTATTGTGCAGATATTTGTTAGGGATTTCTTTTGAGAAATCCCTACCTGTAGAAGGGAAGGGAGGGAAATAGGATTTGTAAAGTTGTCCCATCAGCCTCAGTTGATTCCACTGGGAGCTCTGTAGCAGAAATGGCTCTTGAGAAGTGTCCTACATTGGATCAAAATGTCTAGACCTTTATACACCTGCATCTACTAGTCAGTGGACATGGGCTACCCCTGAAGGACATGGCCTTGGACTGCTAGGCTTTCTTCAGCTGATGCAAACCCTGAACGTGTGACAGCATTCCCAAACTATTTGAGAAAACTTTTATCTTTTAGGCAGAAATTCTACATTGAAACTTTTAAGGAAGAATTCACTTTAAAATAGAAATTGTATTTCTATTCTTGAATAAGCAGATCTTTTTAAAAACAAAAACATTTCTAAGAATCCTTCTGACCATGACTTACCCAACTTTGGAAAACAAGACCTACCAGTGATGCTTAATAAATTACAAATGAGCAGCAAAATTTCTTGTTTTTTGTGTATTGTTGATGCTTTAAAACAATTTTTTCAGAGGTTTATGTCCAACTTATTTACCTTATTCTGTTTCAAGCGATATGTCAAATATATAATTAATGAGATACGGGTTACTCAAAGGTGCTAGGAAGCCTCCTCTCTTTCTATACCTGGGCAGAAAGGTATAATAATATAATAATTGTCTAATAATTTCACAGGTTTATCATTTACAAACTTTGCTAGTTTATCACCAGTAACTCTACAAGTTCATCATTTGCAGACTTTGCTAGTTTATCAACAACCTCCTAAATTAACGAATTAACTACTGCTCTCAATCTGTTCTGTAAATTTTACTTCTTCACGTTTGTTCTGTGAGTACTGACTTTGCTCATTAAGAGATGTCCTTACTCATTTCATGAGGAGATGCAGTATAGTTTACAGAAACACTCACTGTCTTGAGAGTTAAACCTTTCTATAAAACCTTTTAAAAATATTTTTTTTTTATTTATTGAGGCAGAGTCTTGCTCTGTTGCCCAGGCTGGAGTGCAGTGTTAGGATCTTGGCTCACTGCAACCTCTGCCTCCTGGGCTCAAGGAATCCTCCCACTTTAGCCTGGGACTACAGGCACATGCCACCACACTCAGCTAATTTTTGTATTTTCTGTAGAGATGGGGTCTCACTATATTGCTCAGGCTAGTCTCAAACTCCTGGGCTCAAGTGATCTGCCTGCCTCGGCCTCCCAAAGTGCTGGGATTACAGGTGCGAAGCCACTGCACTGGGCTGAGAGTTAAACCTTTCTAAGGCTCAATTTTCTCATGTATAAACTGAAGATAATAAGGTCTCCTAAGTAGGGTAACAGTATATCTTAGTTTATCTGTGACAGTGCTGATTTATGCCTATTGTTTTATTAGTTTTTCTATTGTTGTTATCCTTGTTTGGCTATTTTTATAATTGTTACTGTTAGTAAAGCAGTACACAAAGTAAAAAATGAACAAATGCAAGTTCCCTTTTCTCCCTCAAATACCCCCAGTCCTTCTGTCTTAAGTAGATCATTAGTAAGGGTTTCTTATTTATCCTTAACAGAAAATTTTTTGAGACAGAGTCTCACTCTATTGCCTAGGCTGGAGTGCAGTGGCATTGATAGGAATCATTTAATAGCTAGATATTTATGGATAAAATCATATGATGTCTGGGGTTTGCTTAAAAATATGTATATGCTCCTGTGTGTGTCGTGCTAGGGGATGGTAGCAAGTAAGTGAGGATCTAAATGAAATAAGATTGACCAAGAAAATAATTGTTGAAGTTGAGTACATTAGTAGGAGGGAGTTTTTATACTAGTTTTTCTACCCTTGTATACGTTTGAAATTTTGTATCATAAATAGTTTATATTGTTTATTTTCTTATTTTAATTAATGTTTTTGAAGAGACAGAGTCTTGCTCTGTGGCCCAGGCTAGAGTGCCATGGTGTGATCATAGCTCACTTCAGCCTCAAACTCCTAGGCTCATGTGATCTTCCTGCCTCAGCCTTCCAAGTAGCTAGGACTACAGAGATGCTTGCCACCAGCCTGGCTGATTTTTTTTTTTTTTTTTTTTTTTTTTTTTTTTTTGCCTGTAGAGACAGGGTCTTGCTATGTCGGGCAGGCTGGTTTCAAACTTCAGACCTCAAGCGATCCTCTCACCTCACTTCCCAAAGCATGGGACTGCAGATATGAGCCACCACTCCTGGCCTATTATTTTTATTTTTTAATAATAATTTTTTTAGTTAAACAGTTTGGCGTAGATTAGAACTCAAAGTTTAATATGTTCTGTTGACTAAAGTCTTTGGAGCTTTTTTAAGTTTTGAGTTATTAGTCAAATTAAATAATGAATGTTTGTTTAATTCTAGCTAGAATGTTTATAAAATTTCAGATTGCTATTATAGTGAGATAAAGCCAGGAGAAAGTAGTCTCCTAGGCTCTGACAATCTTTACAAATTCTCTAAAATGTTAGCAGTAAACCATAACCTCAGGTCGGTTAAATCATAAAACAGGACTTAGTAGTAAGTATGTAAAGTGCTTTCTGTTTTCCCGTTAGAAAGAACCAGAGCGGCAGGGCGCGGTGGCTCACGCCTGTAATCCCAACACTTTGGGAGGCCAAGGCGGGTGGATCACGAGGTCAGGAGATCAAGACCATCCTGGCTAACACAGTGAAACCCCATCTCTACTAAAAATACAAAAAATTAGCTGGGCCTGGTGGCACTCACCTGTAGTCCCAGCTACTCAGGAGGCTAAGGCAGGAGAATTGCTCAAACCCGGAGGCGGAGGTTGCAGTGAGCTGAGATGACACCACTGCACTCCAGCCTGGGCGACAGAGCGAGAAAAAAGAACCAAAGCATAGTGTTGTATAGATTTTAGTAATTTAATTGTTTTGTGGATCATGGCTGTTGAATTTATCTTGTGGGAAATAATAATCACTTATTATATGTAGCATACTGTGTGATAATATTTTTAGTGTATCTGGAATATGGTGTAGCCATTAAGAAAAAATTAGGTAGATTTCTATGTACTGATATGGAAGGATGTTCAAATTCATTGTTACTTGAAAAAAAAAAAAAACAACTTACAGAGCACTATAATCTCATTTGTATAAAGACCAAAAAATATAGGGGAGGTGGGATACCATGTGAATATATAATCTGTGTGTGTGTGTGCACGTGTGTGCACATGCATGCTTATATAGACACAGATTTTCTGAGGATTTTGACCAAAGAGTTAATAATGGTAACCTCTGGACACAACAATTGGGCAATGAAACTATGGAAACATGACTCAGGGAGACTTTTACTTTCTTAGAGTTATCTTTGAAGTTTCTGTCATAGTGTTATTTTTGTTTCTTTTTAGTTAAAAATTAAAGATAATGTATTACAAAATTATGATACATAAGATTGATTTTTAGGCTGGGTGTGGTAGCTCATGCCTGTAATCCTAGCGCTTTGAGGGGGCTGGAAGATTGCTTGAGCCCAGTAGTTCGAGACCAACCTTAGCAAGATAGTGAGACCTCGTCTCTAGAAAGAAATAAAAAAATTAGCTGGGCATAGTGGTGTGCACCTGTAGTCCCAGCTACTCGAGAGGCTAAGGTGGGAGGATCACTTGAGCCCAGGAGCCTGGGCTGCAGTGAACTGTGATTGTACCACTGTACTCCAGCTTGGGCAATAGAGTGAGATCCTGTCTCAAAAAAAAAAAAAAAAAGTTAAAAAATTATTTTTTATTTTTGTTCATATATTTCTAAGGTTCTTTGGGATATACTTTTATAGTAGTGGAAGTGTATTCTCAGAATAAACTACAACTTTAAAAAATCAATTTGAAAAAACAATCCATTAGAGAAAATGGACAAGGGAAGTGAACAATTAAAAGACAAAGTTCAGGTGTCCAGTAAGTGTACATAAAGGTATTTATCTGCACCTGTAATTAGGAATATGTTAATTAAAGGAATGATATTATTTCACACCCGTCATGTTGGCAACCACTTAAAAGTCTAATAATGTCACATATAGTTGAGGATATGGGGAAAAGCAGAGCTTTCATATTCTGGGTGGAGATAGTAATTGGTATAGCACTCAGGAAAGACAATTGGCTAAATGGTAGAGTTGAAATTTGCATTTAGCATTTCTACTTCTAAGTGTATACAGTGGAGAAACTCTTGCACATTTGTACAAATATGTTTATTCCAACATTGTATAATAATAATACAAAACTGGAAATAACCTGTGTTTCCATGGTTGGGGGTTACTTAAATAAATTATAGTGCATTCAAACAATGGTACGCCATAGCAGTTAAAAGAAGAACAGTCATTCTTGAGAAAAAAAAATCAAATTGCAAAAGGATAAAATTATACCATTCACATAAAGTTTTTTGTTTTTGTTTTCTTTCTTTCTTTCCTTTTTTTTTTAAGGCAAGGTCTCACTCTGTCACCCAGGTTGGAGTGCGGTGGTGCAATCTTGGCCCACTGCAACCTGTGCCTCCTGGGTTCAAGCAATTCTCCCGCCTTAGCCTCCTGAGTGGCTGGGATTACAGGTGTATGCCACCACACCCTGCTAATTTTTGTATTTTTGTTAGAGACAGGGTTTCGCTATGTTGCCCAGGCTGGTCTTGAATTCCTGTGCTCAAGCAATCTGCCCACCTTGGCATCGAAGAGTACTGGGATTATAGGCGTGAGCCACTGTGCCCGGCCCATGAAAATTTTCAAAACACAAAACAAATCTGTTGTTTGTAGACATATACATGTGTGATCAAGCCATATAATTGGACTATCCACTGACTTCAGATTATTAATTACAGCAGGGGAGAAAGGGAAGAGAATGGGTTCGCAGTTTGGAGTAGGAAGGGTACAATTTACATCTTATTTCTTTAAAAAGATCAGAAGTAAATATGGCAAAATGTAGACATTTATATTATCTGGATGGTGGGTTGGTCCATGGTTCTTAAATTATTCTGTGCGTTTTTCTCATTGTTTTGAACTATAAAAGTATTTTTTAATATGAAATATATTTTTAAATGGTACTATTCCAGTAGCCCAGTTTCTGAGGGTGGTTTGAAACTTGTGTTATTGAAATGTCTTATAATACCAGGTGTATTCCTTTTCCAGAACAGAAATAATATAATAAACATAGTAATTCTTTGTATATTTCCTAGTTTTACATAAAGTATGCTCTAAAAATTTTCTTTTTGCGTTTCAGACAGCATGTTTTCGTGAAGAAAGGGATGTATTAGTGAATGGAGACAATAAATGGATTACAACCTTACACTATGCTTTCCAGGATGACAATAACTTAGTAAGAATCATTTTTGTATTTCTATATACTTACTGTTTTTTGTTGGAAGAATTAGCATTATTTTTATTTAAGCATTGTTTGAATGTAGGTTTCATACAGAAAATTAACTGCATTTCACACAGGGTAAGTTGTTCACTTGATATGTGGTGTTTTTTTTTCTCCCTGGAAATGTGATACCTTTTCATTGGAATTCTTTATGCTTTTTAATAAGCAAGTCATAGCTAAATCCAAACATTTAATTCCTATTGGTTAAGTTCTATAGAAGGTCTTCAGGAGTTTTTCATGACACCTTTAATACCAGTACCATTCCTCTTCCCTTGTTCCTGTTGAAGTCCAGCTAGTACTTTAAAATTGTGCTCAAATTCATCTTAAAATAATCATTTCCAGAATTTCCCACTGAAATTAATCTTTCTCATCTCATTCTAACTTCACATTTTTAAATTATTTTTATTACATAACACATGTATCTCTGATTTTTTTTGATACAACTTAGAAAACATTTAAATAGGCCAGATGCGGTGGCTCACGCCTGTAATCCCAGCACTTTGGGAGGCCAAGGCTGGCAGATCATGAGGTTAGGAGACTGAGACCATCCTAGCTAACACAGTGAAACCCCGTCTCTACTAAAAATACAAAAGATTAGCTGGGCGTGGCAGTGGGCGCCTGTAGTCCCAGCTACTCGGGAGGCTGAGGCAGGAGAATGGCCTGAACCTGGGAGGCAGAGCTTGCAGTGAGCTGAGATAACGCCACTGCACTCCAGCCTGGGTGACAGAGCGAGACTTGGTCTCAAAAAAAAAAAGACATTTAAATACGTTACATGGACTGTACCATCTTTAGCTAAAATAAAATTAAAGGTTTTTCCAACCCCACTGGAAACAAGGAAAAAAATAAAGGTTTATGCAACTCTGTAATGCTCATGGGGTTTATCTGATTTCAGGCCAGATCTAGGTGTTCAAACAATGTCATTACTCATCTTTTATATCCCTTACATGCTTATAGAGTATAATAATGTTTTTTTAAACTACAGATTGTGACCCATTAGTGGATAACAAAATCAATTAAGTTAGTTACAAACAGCATTTTTTTTCTTTCTTTCTTTCTTTTTTTATTTGCTGGATCTTGCTCTCTTGCCCAGTTAGAGCTAACTGCTGTTTCTGACTCCTGGGCTCAAGCAGCCCTCCCACCTCAGCCTCTTGAGTAACTGGGACTACAGGTGTGTGCCACTGTGCCCCACTAACTTAATTTTTTTGTTGTTGTTGTTAAGAGGGGTCTCAGTTTGTTGCTCAGGCTCTTCTTGAACTCTTGGCTTCAAGTGATCCTCTCAGCTTGACCTCCTAAGGTGTGTGGATTACAGGCATGAGCCACCATGCCCAGCCATAAGCAACATTTTTAAAGATTAAACAGAATAGAAAATGACAGAGTTCATGACAAGTAGGTAGTAAGAGTGAATATGGTCTCATGACACATTTCTTTTATAATATACTGAATTATCATATAAGCCATATATATTATTGTGGGTTATAGTGAGAATTGTGTAAAAACCATAGCATAGAGTTTTGTGTGTGCTAGATGCATAGTTGTTAAATTGAATAGAATGATGTTTTAACTGGATTTATTATACTTAATATACAAAATTTTAGGGATGAATGTATCATGCAAATATAATCTGCATGGGTTTGTTAACAACATTTGTAAGAGCAAATTAAAACACATCCCACATCTTTGCCTAGAAAAATTATAGCAATGTATCATGATAATTTTCAAAATGTTTTCAAATAATAAAATCCACTATGACAGTGTATTCTGTAATAGATGAATTTAACACTGCAGATTTGTGCATTGCTTACAAATCTACATTTTGGTATAAATATAGAAATAATTATATAATTTTGTAGGTATATTAATAGAAATAAAGTACCCAAATACCAAATTTTATATAGCAAAAAAAGCCTGAACTGTGATTTATCTCTCTCCTCTTGTTTAGTTTTATTTGCATTCTTTGTATTTGACATTAGGATTAACATTTCTTTTTCAAAGACATTTCTCAGGGAAAAATAGTCTGTATATACCCCTCAATAATTACTAAAATAGAATTAAAGACATAATTGGAGGAGGAATGAAACACTCTAGTAGTCATATCTCCTGTAACTTGCTAGTGTTTCTTTAGTTTAGGGGAGCCTTCATCATATATTCATCTCAAGAGTCAGAGGTCTTGGTTATCATCTAAGATTTCCTTTTGAACATTTATACAATATTAGAAAATAAAATCATTAAAAAAATGTTGACAAAGCTAATTTTAGATACCAAAAAAGGAAATTTTATTATATATAATTATTTTTCAAAGTAACTTTTAACCCTGATAGCTTTTAAATTGCCAAGTAAAGAACATAATTTATAATGCTATACAGTTTGAGAAAGCTGTGGCAAATAACTTTCATTTCTAACCTACTTACTACTATAGTTTATGAAGAAATTTGCAGTTATAGCAAGTAGACCTTTTGTGTGTTTCAGAAAAAGGCACATAATTTAATGAATGGTAGATATTATTGTGTGATTAGATCATTTTTCTTTAAGAAAAGCTCATTAAATACAAAGCTGCTTAGTTATATCAACATTGACACATAAAATTTTTATCACTTACATAACACTAGAATATAATGAACCAGTGAAATTTGTTTATTCTGTACTTTCTTGTTAATTGTTTCCTGATCAGTTATTTTATGGTTGAGGGGAAAAAAAAGAAAATATCTTGAATTGACATATGTAACTTGTTTAAAAGGTGAAAGATACTTGAATTTTAAATTAATTGTAGTAACTCATATGAACTCTAAATTCTTTATAGGAATCCAATTTGTGAAGACAGAAATTATTAGAAAAGTATCCTTTTTTTAGAAAAGTATTGTTTAGGGCCGGGCGCGGTGGCTCATGCCTGTAATCCCAGCACTTTGGGAGGCCGAGGCGGGCAGATCATGAGGTTAGGAGATTGAGACCATCCTGGCTAACACGGTGAAACCCTGTCTCTACTAAAAATACAAAAAATTAGCCAGGCGTGGTGGCGGGCGCCTGTAGTCCCAGCTACTGGGGAGGCTGAGGCAGGAGAATGGCCTGAACCCAGGAGGCGGAGCTTACAGTGAGCCGAGATCGCACCACTGCAGTGAGACTCCATCTCAAAAAAAAAAAAAAAAAAAAATTTATTTTTTAATAGTAAACAAAAAGAAAGCAAGGAGGAATAACTATAAGGGGAGGCTCTAAAGATTGACTGTTAACCTCTTTGTTATGGCAGCATGAGAATTAAAAGAGTTTCCTGATATTCCTACAAAGACTTCTAGAATTATATCTGTTCCTTGAAATGCTCATTTTGGGACACAACTCATTTATTGCATGTTTTCAGATGTTTTAGCATTGTTTCCTTGGACTGGAGCTCTTTAAAAAAAAATCCCCAAAGCTGCCATGGTCTTTTTAGTAATCTGACCAGTGATTCCTAAAATCAATGATTGTTGCTTTGGCTTTCATTTCCCTAATGACTATTGAAGTTAAGCATGTATTAATTGGCTGATTGTGTTCCCTCTTATGTGAATTATCTGTTAATATTCTTAGCCTAGTTTTGTTGGATTGTTTGTCCCTTTCTTAACAATTGGAAGGGGCTCTTTATTTTAGGATTATATCCTTGACCTATTATGAATATTACCCTCTCAGTCTGTTTTTTAAAAACTTTTATAAATACACCTTAGCTACATTGGGTAATATTTTAAAAGTAGTTTGTGATTAGGAGTACCATATATTCAATTTTACTATAAAATTAACCAATCAGAACAATATGATATTATAATAATATAGGAATGGGTAACCATAGCAGAATAGATTATCTAGGAACAGATATGAGTATATTTGGGATCTTAAAATATGACGAAGGGACATTTCATTTGAATTGAGGAGAAAGAATGGATTATTTAACTAGTTATTTTAGATTTTTAGTCTTATAGACTCTGTCTATAAGAAAATAGTCTTCACACTTTAATCAAAAGTAAATTGTCAGGATAGAGTCAGTTCAGCGTTAGGCCAGCCCAATGTGTTGGCTCACGCCTGTAATCCCAGAACTTTGGGAGGCCGAGGCGGGCGGATCACGAGGTCAGGGGATCAAGGCCATCCTGGCCAACATGGTGAAACCCCGTCTCTACTAAAAATACAAAAATTAGCTGGGTGTGGTGGCACGTGCCTGTAATCCCAGCTACTTGGGAGGCTGAGGCACGAGAATCGCTTGAACCCAGGAGGCAGGGGTTGCAGTGAACCAAGATCACGCCACTGCACTCCAGCCTGGCGACAGAGCAAGACTCCGTCTCAAAACAAACAAACAAACAAAAAATGTCAGGCCTAGTAAATACAGTAAGTAGGCCAAAGACACAGGATTTTAAATATATTCTGCTTCCCTAATTTTCAAGGCTTTAAATATGCGAAATTAGTTTCTTTGGTTTAACACACATTTCCTATGTTTATAATTTTAACATATAGTAATAAAAGGAATTTGAATTTTTTCAAGACTCTTCAAATCTTAATGTCAACTCAGTAATATCCCTGAAACAATATCTTCATTCTGTAATAAAACTTTAATTTCAAGGCATTATTATTGACATTCATGTATCTTGTACTCACTAGCCTTCATGTTAAGTGCTACATTATCATTATTGTAGTTAGGTAGATGAGAAAATGAAATGTCACAGAGATTAATTTTTCAACTTCCACTTACAACATGGAGTCAGTATTTGAATACAGGTTTCTCTGACTACAAAACCCATTTTTCCACTATGTCTAGTTTTCTCCCTCACTTAAAAATAATATACAGTATACACACAAATACACATGTATGTGTAATACATGTTTATAAAGCAATATAGAACATAAAGTTATAACATCATCTGTAATCTAACAACCTACAGAATCCCAGTGAACAGTTTGATGTACTCTCCTCATCGTTTCTTTTTTGGCACATCCACATACATACCCATAAGATCCATATCTAAAATTAGTTGGCTTCTGTTTATTATGTACACCTAAGAAAAGCCCATTCTGGTATTTTTACAGTATTAGAAATGGGAAGAGAAACATATGGTGAGAATTACTATATTCTACATAGTAGTGGTTTCTAAATGCTGATCTATAGGCTGATGCTGGTTCTAATAAAGTTCTTACTGATCCAAGGTGAAATAAGGAAAACATAATGATGATGAATATGAATTTCTTTCAGTGTAGGGACTATCCTGTATTCTGAGTTTTTTCTTTCATTTTTTTTTTTTTCAAGGGGGGGGTGGATTCAAATGTTCATTCTTCTAAAATCTTGGAAAGCTGTGTTCCATTGTTGTAGGTGAAGATGATGATAATGATGATATTATCTCTTTGCAAAATACAATAAGAATGGTAACCCTGTGTTGTTCTCTGCCCCAGTCTTTAAAAATTTTGTTTTACTGCTGTATGAAATTTAGAAGTTTTGTAATGACTGCTGGTCATCATCTTACACAGTTTCTTGTTAATTAGCTGCATATGTAATTAACTGTATAAATATTTGACCCAGTCCTGTTTGACCTTGGGATACAGTATATTAATTTTTCACCCTTGTTAGTTTACTGAGTACATTTTATTTTTTTCATTGACAGTACCTGGTTATGGATTATTATGTTGGTGGGGATTTGCTTACTCTGCTCAGCAAATTTGAAGATAGATTGCCTGAAGATATGGCTCGATTTTACTTGGCTGAGATGGTGATAGCAATTGACTCAGTTCATCAGCTACATTATGTACACAGGTAAAACAGTCCTTCATTGTACCTGGCTGTGAGTTACCATGTAATATCTAGCAACAGAGGTCTATTTCTTGCCAGATTTATTAATTATGGTCTTGGATACATTTATCGTCAACCAAAAAAATTTATTTTGAGATGATTTTGGTTGTTTTGCTTTGTTGTTGTTATTATTTGTCAGCATTACAGAACCGATGTGCCTGCTTATACATACATGTACATGTATAGTATCTAAAAGTTCTCACCCCTAGAAAAATAGACATTGGAGACTAGGAAAGGTGGGAGGAGGTGAGGGATGAGAAATTACCTATGGGTACAGGGTACACTATTCAAGTGATGGGTACACTGTATTGCATACCTCACAACCACACAATATGTCCATGTAACAAAGCTGCACTTGTACCCCCTAAATCTATTAAAAAAAAAGTTCTCACTTCCAGTCAGCATTTCTAGAAATCACTTCTTAAAAAACCACTCTTGTTTAAATGTACATATGAATTCCATCTCAAAAGGAGTATGCATTGGTCAGTTTCCTTATAGTTGAGTCTTATATATTTAAATTAGCTGGAATTCTAGACCATAAGTCATAGGTTCATTTGCTAAATAAGTCCTGTATTATATATTTTGTGTTTCTCAAGAAAATACTTTCAAGGATTATATGTGTCAAAAGAGATTTTTTTGTATGAAAGTGATAATTTTGATGTTCATGGAGTAATTATAAACTATTAATACTTTATATTTAAAAAATTTTTAAAATACCAACATGAATTTGGAAGGACACACAAAAAATAAGAAATAAATTAAGGATATATTGGATGATTTAAAAGGTACCCTCACATTTTAAGAGGAAAGTAGGAAACAGCAGAACGTTGTTGGTGAATTAATCATTCAAATGAGAGTATCTTTGGATGGTGCAAAATTTGAGAAAGAGAAAGATGCTGAGGAGAAGTAGGTAAAGCGATACTGCCAAGTTAGAAATAAACTAAACCATTTTCCAAGAGTGATTTTCAAACTTTGGCATGCATCTGAATCCTATGGAGGAAGGCTGGTTGAAACCCAGATTGTTGAGTCAGCTGCAGAAGTGCTGATTCAGTGGGTTGGGTGGGGCTGGGGAATTGCCATCTCTAACAAGTTGCCAGGTGGTGATGCTGCTGCTGGTGTAGTGACCACACTCTGAGAACTATGCTCTAAGACAGCAGTGACTGTTTAAGTTTTGGGTAGTGAGAGTGATCTCTGAGAAGAACATGAATGTGGCAGGAATAGAATGTTTCTGTTTCAGTGTTTGCTTTTTAAGATGTAGGTGTCTTAATTGCTATTTCATTTCATTAGTATTGAAGTTCTAGACATTATTTAAGGAAGACTACTTTAATTAAACAGTTTGTATTTTATCACATCTCTGTTTGGCTCTTGCCTATTCATGTGCTTTTCTCTGTGGGTATCTGATTGTCACAGTTTTTATTGAAAATAAAGATATGGAAATGCTTTGAAAATTGTAAAGTACAATGCAGTTGTTTTTTTTTTTTAATTTAAATTTTTGTAGAGATGGGGGTCTCACTGTGTTGCTCAGGCTGGTCTTGAACTCCTGGACTCAAGTGATCCTGCCACCTCAGCCTCCCAAAGTGTTGGGATTACAGGCATAGCTACCACTCCTGGCCACAGTGCAGCTTTAAAGATGGTATTGTGGTCTCAAGAGTCAGTTATAGAATGAGAAACGAAAGTGCTGTTTTGTGGCTTAAACAGTAATCCAAAATCCTAGCTGAGGACTATCATTTAAAAATACTCACAGAAAATACTATTTCGTTGAATATTTGAAGAATGTTACTAAACATAGAGTCTTAGGCTTATGGAATTGAGAGACTTTACCCAGTTTATATGTAATTCTTGACAAGGAATAACTACTTCTGAAAATTATATGCCTGAATCAGTCAAAGTAAATATGAGGTATTTGTAGTATCTTTCATTCTGCCAGGCTTGTTAGAGATACTGTTATGTGGACTGAAAACCATTTCAACCTTGAGCTGTGCTTAAGTACATCTAATTTTACAAGGTACTTTAAATGAATCGTATTTATTCCATTGTTGGGCAGCTCTAATATTATAAAATTTTATTTTATATTAAGCTGAATTTCTTCTCTTTTCTTTTTTTTTTTTTTTTTTTTGAGACAGAGTTTCGCTCTTGTTGCCCAAGCTGGAGTGCCCTTGTGTGATCTTGGCTCACCGCAACCTCCGCCTCCTGGGTTCAAGCGATTCTCCTGCCTCAGCCTCCTGAGTAGCTGGAATTACAGTCATGCATCATGAAGCCTGGCTAATTTTTTGTACTTTTAGTAGAGACGGGTTTTCTCCATGTTGGTCAGGTTGGTCTTGAACTCCCTACCTCAGGTGATCTTCCCGCCTCAGCCTCTGAAAGTACTGGGATTACAGGCGTGAGCCACCGCGCCCGGCCTTGAATTTCTTTTTATTTTAGTCATTGGTTCTAGTTTTGCTTTTAGAGTCACATATAATTTATTTCTCTTCTAGTTATCATGCTTTCTGAAATCTTCTTTAGGTTAAACATCTAAACAGCTCTAGTTTCTCTGTTATAACAATTTGTATACACTTCCTATCTTCCTTGTCTTAATCCCCCACCACACATTCTGCCCATTCCCACACCTGTTCTGCCTCCCTCCTTTTCTCTACTTTTACCTTTCCGTGGATGCTCCATTGTGTTAATGTGCTTCTTAAAATGTTATTCTCATTTTCTGGATAGACTATTTTCAGCAAATGCTTTACTGAGGAAATATTTTTTGAGTCCTCTTTTATAAGTAACATTGTGCTAAACTATGTGGAATCGTAAGTACGTAGGTATAGCATATAGTTGTGGCTTTTGAAAAGGTTTCAGTTGTTTGGAGACGCAAAACCTAAGAGAGAAATAAAACTTAAAATACCACAAGTTAAATAATCATTTAAGGCCAAAGTGTAAGAGATAGTGGAGTGAGTCCAGACTGTGGATTGCTAAATGAGTTATACAAGCAAATTACAGTGAGCTCGAGAAATGAGTAATAAGTTTATTTCTAATGATCAGTTCTAATCCTTATTTAACTTAACTTTGTGCTATTCACTGTATTCTAACACAAATTCTGTGATTTAGATGTCATCTAAAATTGATGCTGCCCCATTTTGTAGATGAGGAAACCCAGCTTCAGAGACATTAGTTAGTAAGTAGCATAGCCTAGATTAAAATCTAAGTCAGGCTTGTCTCCAGATTTATGTTCTTTGCACAACATCATGTTTTTCATAGAAGACTTTAATGGTGGGGCTTTGAAGAATGAGAAGACTCTGTAGGCAGATACGAAGGAATTCAAGATAGGTGAATGGTAGGAGAAAAGCACATGAGCAGGCAAATGGTAGTTTTGGAAAATACTTAATAGACTAGTTTGGCTAGAGAAAAGAGTTCATGTTGAGTTTAGTAGGAGATTAATTTGTAAAGAGATCTTGGTTCTTATCATGGAACTCTTGAATGTTACAGACTTTGTATCTTGGTAGCAAATAAACTGCAATGAATTTTAGGCAATGAAATGTGAAGTTTTTTTGTGGTAAACTTCGTGTCTTAGAGTTTTATGAAATTTATCAAATTTCCAAATGTGTTATAATTCATGAACTTAAAATATAGGGATGTGGAGAATACAAGAAGGGACTAGTGAGACTGTTGTGTTTAAGGAAGGGAATACTCTCCTTTTTCTTGTGTTCTTTTTAAGGAAATATATTTCTAGACTTGTAAAAGTATGTTATTTGTCTTCTATCAGCACAAAATCTCGCATATGAAAAAATTTGCGCAAAGGTTTAACAAGAGCAATGGAAAGTAGCAAATGGTAGGAATAATTAAAGTAAAATATTTTCTAATAACATTGAGTAGTCAAAAATTACTGGACTCGGAATCAGAAGATTTAATTCCATCACCTATCAGATTCCCCATCTGTTAAAGGAGGATAATAAATAACGTTTACTCTGCTTGTTTTGCCAGGCTATTGGGAAGGTGAGATGAAATGTGTATATGAAAGTGTTTTGACAGTATAGAAAATATGCCGTTACAATTAGGGAAACATCTTTTTGCATTATAAATTTGAGGCATTAAAATTGTTATGAATAAGATAGTTTCATCCTTCAGTTCTATAATTCTAAATACATTTTTCTGTCTAGGTCTATTGAGAATATTTCTTACTCTTCCTTAGTTTTCATTTCTGATTTTCCCTTCCTTTCTTTGGGCAGCATTTTTCATAAGCTTTTGTGTGTGCTAAATTTTATTTCAGAAATGCAGGGATATAAGCATATATTTCTAAATTTGCTTGTGTTTCCTAAGGAAAGTTTTACAACTGGGATACACTGGCAGTTGTAAAAATGGTTGCCTAAAGAGACTAGGGTAGAGAGAAAGTGGGATGGACAGGGATAGGAATGAAAGCTCAATTTCTAAGTGAATACCCTTTCATATATACTTTTTAAATTAATAAACTTCCTTATTTAGAGCAGTTTTAGGATCATAGAAAAATTGAGTGAAAAGTATAGAGTTCCCCTTATATCTATTCCCGCCCGCCACACACACACACATATGCACAGCCTCCCTCACTGTCAACATACCTTACCAGAGTGTGGCACATTTGTTAACATCGATGACCCTTCATTATCACCTAAGTCCATAGTTTACATGTTTGCATTCGTGTTCTCTGTTGGTGTTGTACATTCTATGGGCTTTGACAAATGCAGAACAACGTGTATCCGCCATAATAGTATTATGCGGAATAATTTCACTGCCCTAAAAATGCTCTGTGTTCCACCTCTTTATTCCTCCCTTCCCGCTAACCCCTGGACATGACTGATCTTTTTACTGTCTCATAGGTTTGCCTTTTCCAGAATATCATATAGTTGTAATCGTACAGTTTATAGCCTTTTCAGATTGGCTTCTCTTGCTTAGCAATATTTAAGGTTTGATAGCTCATTTCTTTTTAGTGAGTAACATTCTATTGTCTGCATGTACCACAGTTTATCCATTTTCCTACTTAAGGACATCTTGGTTGCTTCTAAGCTTTGGCAGTTGTGAATGAAGCTGCATTTTATATGATTGCTTCTTTTTTTCCCCTCTATCTCTTTTTAGCATTTTCAGTTATACTTCTATTTTTTAACTTTTCTTAATGGTTACCCTAGAGTTTGCAATATAAATTTACAACTAATCTCAGCCCACTTTGAAATAACATGGTACTGCTTCGTAGGTAGTGAAGTACCTTGTAATAACAGAGTAATCCTAATTCCGTGTTCTTGTCCCTTGTATCATTGCTGTCATTTATTTCATGCATAAGTAAGAATTCATATTTGAGTACATTGTTGCCATTCTTTTGAGCAAACTGTTATCTTTTAGATTAATTAAAAGTAAAAGGTAAAAGTTTTTATTTTGCCTTCACTTATTCATTCTCTGATGCTGTTCCTCTCTTTACATAGTTCTGTTTCTGATTTGTATCATTTTTCTTCTTTTTGAAGAACTTTTCAATTTTTCCTGAAATATGATTTTCCTGGCAACAAATTCCCTCAATTTTTGTTTGTCTGAGAAAGTATTTCTCTTTCACTTTTGAAGGATAATTTTGCAGCATGTGAAATCACAGGTTGGTGAGGCTTTCTTTTTTTCTTTTAAATATTTCACTTCACTCTCTTCTTACTTGCATGGTTTTTAAGGAATCAGATATGATTCTTATCTTTGTTCCTCTATACGTAAGGTGTTTTTTTCCTCTGGCTTCTTTCAGGGTTTTTTCTTTTTTTTTTTTTTTAATATTCTGTAGTTTGAAAATGGTGTGCCTAGGTATAGTTTTTTTTTTTTTTTTTTTTGGCGGGTGGGGTGGGGTGGCAGGTGCCATTTATCTTGCTTGATATTTTTTGGATTTCCTGGCTCTGTGGTTTGACGTAGGAAAATTTTGGGAAATTCTCAGACATTATAGCTTCATTCCATTTCCTTCTAGTATTCCCATTACATGTAACTTACACCTTTTATAGTAATCCCACAGTTCTTGGATATTCTGTTCTGTTTTTTTTTTTTCCCCCAGTCTTCTCTTTGCTTTTTTCGTTTTGAAGTTTCTATTATATTCTCAAACTCAGAGATTCTTTTCTAAGTGGTGTCTAGTCTACTAATGAGCTCATCAAAAATATTATTTATTTCTGTTAGTGTTTTTGATCTCTAGCATTTCTGATTCTTTCTTAGACTTTCCATCTTATTTATCTGTTCTTGCGTGTTGCCTACTTTAACCATAAAATCTTTAACATATTAATAATAGTTTTTAAAATTCCTGGTCTGATCATTGCAACATTGTTGCCATATCTGACTCTCATTCTGATGTCTGTCCAGTCTCTTTGTCCCATTGTTAGTATGCCTTGTAATTTTTTGTTGAAAGACAGACATGATGTTGTTAACCTTAAATAACAAGATTAGAAAATAAGTATAGACTTTGAGCCCAAAGCTTGAGGATGGCCACCAGAGAGCATAGATTCTGTTTGCCTTGAATATACATTCTGATTAGCAGTGTTACAAGTGGGTTTTTAAGGAAAAAAGAAGAGGCAGTTCCTAAGTTGTTACCAAGAATTTACATTAAAATATCAGAAGCTCTTGGTTAGCTATACATTGTTCTTTGTATCACAAACTCCAGGAACACGAAGACGATGGGTGAGACAGGTAGCCAGTAACAAAATGCCTTCAAACAATTGCCCCTGGGTTTGAGGGGCGAGTGACTGAAGTCCCATACTCATGTCTCTCTGGGCCTACTAAATTTTGCATGCCTCACATAGCTCAGACTGCTTTGATCTCTTTTTCTTTTCTGAGTGTATTGGGCAAAAGGAATTGCAGTAAGTGGGCCTTGAGTGATGTAGTGGCAAGGGGCGTGTGTGTGCATGTATGTGTTGGTAAGGGGCCATTCTGTGGTCCTGTGATTAGGTCTCAATCTTTAGTGAGGCTTTGAGACTGCACAGTGAACACCAGGGCTTCTCAGCTTCTCAGTACCCCTGCCACCTCTGTACCTCCCTTCCTGCCTTCCTGCTGAGTTGGGACAGGATGGCTAGAAGGTGCCAGACTTGGGCACCTCCTTCTGGTAGGTTAGTCTCTGATAATACCCCAGCAGGTTAGGCTCTGAAAAATTCCAAACAGATTAGGCTCTGGTAAAATAGTTTCTCCTGAGGGCCGGCCTTCTTAAGAAGAGAATACTCTGGCATATTTCAGAATGCAGCAGAGATTCTCTTTTCTCCTCCCTCTGTTGGAAGCATGAGGGTATGTTTCTCTGGTATTCACTATGAGGACCTGGTTGAGCTCTTAGTGGTAAAACTCAAAAATAAATGTGCGGCCTCCCTATGACTGGGCCGCCTTTGGAGTTTTTAATCTTTCAGGCTTGTCCACACTGAACCTCCAGCAATTCTTCAATCACAGTTTAGGTTTTCCTAACCAGGCACTGGTTCTCTGCAAGGTTTCTGCCGTGGATTTTTAAACTGCCAAGTTGTGATTCTTCATAGCCACCTGTCTGTCCAATTTGGGGACAACAGTTTGCCCTGTGACCTTACTTCTCTTACATGTCTAAGAAGAGTTGTTGATTTTTCAGTTTGTTCAGGTTTTTACTTTTTGTTAGGACGCTGTGGTGACTTCTGGACTCCTTACATACTAGAAGTGGAAGTCTCACCATAATCTTTTAAAACTTAGATTTCAGAATAACATGCTTTATCATTGTGATACAGCTCCAATGAGTGGAGGAACACCAGATTCTTCCTCTTAAGTTGAATTAGAAAAAAACGACACGGACACACGTGGAGTAGTTTTAAGGAGCAGGGAGTTTAATAGGCAAGACAGAAGGGGGAGGAAAGAAAGAAAAAGCTTCCCTCTACAGAGACGGAGGGGGGCTCCAAAGCCAAGCGACAGAACCCCACTTTGAGGTAGTATCAGCCAGCTATATTGGAAGGCTGGAGGAGGTGGTTTCTGATTTGCATAGAGCTCAGGGCATTGGTTTGACCAGGCATGTCATTCACGTAGCCCGTGAAAAAACTGGCCCTCCCACCCTCTCTTTTTAATATGCAAATGCAGGGCGCCATGATGTTCCACACACGTGGGGATATGTAGGGGCAGCCATACTGCCAGGCACATGTGGGGGCAAGGGCAAGAGGACAGCGGTGGGAATCACCATGTTAGGTGGACCCAGTTTCTAATGGCTAACATTTGCATATCAAAGGTTGCCAGCCCGGGTCTAAGACCCAAGGCTTTCATTCTAGACAAGAGCTGCAAAAAATCTTCTAAGGACCCCTTTTTTTCCTATCTGCCTAAAATAATTTCTTAATAACTCCTACCTCAATTGAGGGTACAGCAACTAAGAACTTTTTGTTTAAAAAAAAAAAAAAAGTGTTCTTGTAAAGATGAAAAGATTTCCAAAGATGCTAATTAAAGTGTTAAGTGACTAGCTGGAAAAATAACAGCTTGTTATTTTATTGAGAAACCTAAGAACGGTATGATGTTATAAAGATAAACACTCAAAGGGGCTATTACTATTATTTTCTACTAAAAGTTACCCCAGTAGCCTTCTCCCTTTTGAAGGAGGCAGGGAAATGATGCAGTGGTATTGAGTGAAGAAAAATGATATTAATAGAGCAGCTAATAATACTGGTGAATATTGTTTGGAGGAAGTAGAAATAATGAGTGGCTAGTAGATTTGAAATGCTTTAAACATTAAAGATGTCAGTTCTTCCCAAATTGATCTACAGACTTAGTCTTTATTCTTTATTTTTTTTCATGTTCTTTCATGAGGTGGCAAATCTATAGGTTTATTGCAATCTCTCAAAATTCTAGCAAGATTCCTTTAGATAGAGACAAGTTTATTTTAAATTTTATATGGAAAGGCAATAGAACTGGAGTAAACGGATTTTGAAAAAGGAGAATAAAGTGGAAAGAATCACTCTACCAGATATTAAGCCATGCTATATTGCCACCTTAAGCAAGACCATGAGATAATTGTGATGTAATAAACACACAGATCATTGGAAGACATTAGCGAGCCCACACGTAGGCTAACAGAGGTATTTCCAGCTGATTTTGAGAAAGGTGCAAAAGCAAAAATAATCTTCAACAAATGGTGCTCAAATAAGAGACCAAAAAAAAAAACAAAAAAAACCAGAAACCCAAATAACTTCCCCAAAGCTCTCATAAATACAAAAATCAATTCAAAATGGGTCATGGATTTAAATGTACAATATAAAACTATAAAACTGTTGGAAGAAAATATTGGAGAACATTTTCTGAATCTAGGGCTTGGTAAGGAGTTTTTAGTTATGACAAAAAATATGATCAATAAAAATGAATAAATGGGACTTCATTAAAATTAAAATTATGTGCTCAATGAAAGACCCTGGTAAGACTATAAAAAGACAAGCTACAAAGTGGGAGAAAATAGTTGTCAACATATCTTACAAAGGTTTTATATCTAGACTATATAAAGAACTCTCAAAATACAATTAAAAAGCCCAATCTAATTACAAAATAGGGAAAAGATAATAGACATTTCACCCAAGAAGAGATAGAGATGGCAAGTAAGCATATGAAAAGAAGTTCAATATACTGATATTGAATATTACGAAAATGCCAGTTAAAGCCATAATGAGATATTATTACCCACCTGTTTGAACAGTTAAAATAAAAAGTAGATAATACTAAATGCTAGCAAGGATATGGAGAAAGTGGATCTCTTACGTGTTGCTGGTAGAAATCGAAAATGGCACAGCTACTTTGGAAGACAGTTGGACATTTTTTAAAAGAAGTTAAGCATGTAACATGATCTGACCTGTCAGTTACATTCTTGAGCAATTATCCCAGACAAGTCAAGATTTATATTCACAGAAAAATCTGTACTTGTGTGTTCATAGCGGCTTTATTTGTAATAGCAAAATACTGGAAACAACCCAGGTATCCTTCAGTGGGTGAATAGTTAACAAAACTGGTATATCCATGCAGTGGAGTACTACTGAACAATAAAAAGGAATGAACTTCTGATATATACAATAACCTGGAGGGGCCTCAAGGGTGTTATGCTTTGTGAGAAGAATTAAATCTCAAAATGTTACATACTGTATGTTTCCATTTATATAACATTCTTGAATGACAAAATTACAGAGATAGAGAACAGATGAATAATTTCCAGGGGACAGGACCTGGGGAAAATGAATGGGGGAGTGAGTAGAAATACAAAGAGGCAGTCAGTGTGAGGGAGTTCTTTTGTGATAATGGAACAGTTATATATTGTGGTTGTGGTGGTAGTTACACGAATCTATACACAGAATAAAATTGCACAGAACTATACATGCACACACGTACATTTTTAAAATGGCATGTACTAGGCTTCTCCAGAGAGACAGAACCAGTAGGATATATGTATATATAAAAGGGAGTCAGTTATGGAGAATTAAGTCACACGATTACAAGGTGAAGTCCCATGATAGGATATCTGCAAGCTGGGGAAAGAGAGAAGCCAGTAATGGCTCAGTCCGAGTCTGAAAGCCAGAAAACCAGGGAAGCCGACACGGCAGCCTTCAGTCTGTGGCCGAAGTCCTGAGATTCCCCGGGAAGCTGCTGGTGCAAGTCCAAAGGTTGGTGAACCTGGAGTCTGATGTCCCAGGGCAGGAAAAGCGGAAGCAAGCTTCATGCACTGGAAGAAGAAAGAGCCAGAAGACTCAGCAAGCAGAATTATCCCACCTTCTAACACCTGCTTGCCCACATTGAGGGTGGGTCTTCCTCTTTCAGTCCATTGACTCAAATGTCAGTTTCCTCTGGTAACACTGTCACAAACACACCCAGAAACAATACTTTACCAGCCAATTAGGCATCCTTCAATCCAGTCACATTGACACCTAATATTAGTTATCACAGGGTGAAAACTGAATAAGGTCTAGTCTAACAGTAATGTACCGTTGTCCGTTTTTTTGTTTGATGTTGTGCTGCAGTTATCATATGTTACCATTGGGGGAAGCTGGTGGAAGAGTACAAGGGATCCATTGAACTATTTTTAAATTTCCTGTGAGCCTATTATTTCAAAATAAAAATTTTTAGGAAAAAGAAGGGCCTCAATGACTTGCTTTTCTAAAGACTGGAAACCAAGCCCAAGAAATTCTGTACCTTATATTTCACCTGCAGTGCATATAAATTTGGTCAGTTCCTCAAGATTGCCAAATTTGCTTAGGCTCTTTGGCCTACCAGGAAGTGATTTTTCTTACCAGGCTGGGATCTGTAATTCGAACTTTTGGGTGTTGTTAACATGTAGCTGCTATGCAAATCATGGGATAAGATGAATTTACTTCGCGAAACAGAGTAGGTAATGAAGAGAGTGCAGGACTGATGAGCCATGAGGACTCCAGGTTTTAGAGACTGGATAGATTAGGAGTAGCCAATAAAGAAAACTAAAAAGGAGCAGTCAGAGGTTAGGAGGAAAATCATGATAGCTGAGAGCATACCTACAATGTCTTATGGAAAATAAAAGTAATCATTTTCCCCTTATATTTAATTACATTAATGTCTTAACTGATGCATTTCAGGCAAACATTTATTATGTTTTTCCTGTGGATGCTAGTGTCCTGGGTGTTGGAGGTTGAAGTAGAGAAGGCTGTAGGGTATTGCCTGCTTTTATGTAAGTAATATACTTTTTACCTTGAATTTACTGTCTTTGGGGAGATGATAAAAGCTTAAGAAAATACTTCTGCTTCGTAGTTGTGCCCAAGTTGGACAGATGTTCATCTCAATTTTAATTTCGTAAATTCATTCATTTATCATGAAGGTATTAGGCTGTACAGTTTTTCCTGGTATTCTAGCTATTTTCTTGGGTAAGAGGTACCATAGAACTGGAGGAAATACTCTTTAGAGGAGCTGCTTGAAGATTAACTGTTATAATAGAGAGTAAGCGACAACTGAAACAGGTTTAAAACAAAAAGCCGCAAAAATTATTTTTACATCTCCATGTAAAATAAAAGAGAATAGTAGATGAACAAGTGAATCAGGAAGGTCTCTTGGAAAAAGCCATGTTTATCATAGGAAGAAGATACTTCAAAAAATTGAAATAGCTTAAAGAAGGAGGACCAAAGTAAATAATATGTACAAAAAATGACCATTGAGGTTCTGAAATAATATTTTATCATTATTTTAATGTTAAAGATGTCACTTGAATACATAGAAAAATGCAATATGAAGATCTTAATATTATGAAAATATGTCCATCTTTATGCTTTTAACAAAATGGTGGTGGTTTTTTCCCTGTGTTAGTTGAAATACTATTTTGGCAATTGTATCTTTTTTTCAAATATCTGTAAACTCAGATTTGTGCATCTATGCATTATGCATCTATAAAGTGAATAGATGCACTTTAATTTCAACTAAAAGTTTGAATCCCAGCATTACTGTTTTTGATTTGCTGCATAGGCAGTTTGCATTTTAAGGGTGTACCCTTTCTTTTCAATTATTTATTTGTTCAAATACAAAATTTGGGAGTAGAGATTATTTCTAATGACTTAACAGCATCATGTGGTATGTCTGATTAAGGTTGATTAAAGTTTATGCCAAATAGCTTGTGGTAATGTAAGGCCTAATTTCGGGTTGAAAACAAAAAGGCCCCAAGTTATTTCTAACCATGTTTAGACTCAGCACTAGACTTGCTATTTAGATTGTGAACTATAACTTCAAAAATGCTAATGATTTAAGACACAGAATCCTACTAGAACAAGAAAGAAAAACTAAGTTTCATCTGATTGGAATGTTATGTTCGATTATCATGCGCTTCAGTTTTAGATGACGAAAATGGGAAGATGAGGAACTTTGTGGTGTTTTTCAGCACCACATAGATAATTTACATAGATAGTCAGAATGTTGATTCTGGCACCAAAATGTTACCAACTGATACTGTGTGTCCTTCAGTGACTTAGATCTTACCTTGATTCTGTTTGTGGTATATAGTTGACTACAATATCACCATTTAAACAATGTTGCACACTTTGCCTTCAAACTGGAAGGACCCTGTTAGAAGCCATTTTGATTGAGAAGGGTCATTGCTGGTTGGCCTATTGGTCTGTTAAAGAGAATCTTGTTGTTGTAAAATATATAATGCTTTAAGGTTGTGGATTAGAGAGGATAACAGTTTCTTTTCTTAGATCACCTGTCATTTCATAAAATGAAATTCTGTATTTTTTTTTGAAAAAAGGTTCTTAGTGGAGATAGTAGAATATTTAACAGCTTTTTGGAAAAAATTGAGAATTCCTTCTTTATTTTAAACCCTTCAAATGCAGATTTATTTATTTATTTATTTATTTTTTATTTATTTATTTATTTATTTATTTATATGAGACGGAATCTCACTCTATCGCCCAGGCTGGAGTGCAGTGGCGTGATCTTGGTTCACTGCAACATCTGCCTCCTGCGTTCAAGCGAGTCTCATGCCTCAGCCTCCTGAGTAGCTTGGATTACAGGTGTGTGCCACCATGCCCGGCTAAGTTTTATATTTTTAGTAGAGACAGGGTTTCATCATGTTGGCCAGGCTGGTCTTGAACTCCTAACCCCAGTGATCCGCCCTCCATGGCCTCCCAAAGTACTGGGATTATAGGCGTGAACCTCCGCATCCTGTCCAAAGGCAGTTTTAAAAAATGATCTAAAAATGGTGAACTTTTCTTTATTAGCTTTAATCATAATAGCACTAGATATTATCCTTGATAGTTAATATTAATAGTAGTCATTTATATATTACTGCTTCTTAAGACTTTTTTTTTTTTCAAAGTTTTTTGCCCTTTAGAGGAAAGATCTCTACCTTTTTGTATAACTTGCCAGTGGTATTCAGTGGATCCTCATTAAAAATTATTGTGAGATTAAATTGTAAATAGTCTTTTAAAATAGCCCTTTTTTTTTTTTTTTTTTTTTTTTTTTTTTGAGACAGAGGCTCGCTCTGTCGCCCAGGCTGGAGTGCAGTGGTGCACTCCACCTCCCGGGTTCACGCCATTCTCCTGCCTCAGCCTCCTGAGTAGCTGGGACTACAAGTGCCCACCACCACGCCCGGCTAAGTTTTTGTATTTTTAGTAGAGACGCGGTTTCACTGTGTTAGCCAGGATGGTCTCGATCTCCTGATCTTTTGATCTGCCCACCTCGGCCTCTGAAAGTGCTGGGATTACAGGCGTGAGCCACCGTGTCTGGCCTTAAAATAGCTTTTTGAGATAAATTCATATAGCATACAGTCCACTCATTAATGTGTGCGGTGGTTTTTGGTATATTCACAGATATTTGCAACCATTACTATGATCTATTTTAGAATATTTTCATCATTTCAGAAAGACACTCTACTCTATACCTTAAGTCTCTACACCCTGTTTTCCTATTTCCCCAGCCTTAAGCAACCATTAGTCTACCTTCTATCTCTGTAGATTTGCCTATTCCAGACATTGCCTATAAATGAAATCATGTAACACGCGGTTTCTGAGTGGCCTTTTTCACTTAGCATAATGTTTTCAAGATTCAGTCATGTTGTAGGATATGTCAGGACATATGATCTCAACCAGGTAGACTGCCTAGTAAGACTAAGATGCCAACATTTTCCAGAGTTTTGGGAAAGAACCAAAAGTGTACATGCTCATAGCATACACAATACAGTCCAAGATTACTCAGTCTATCAGGAAATTATGATTTCGTCTCGAGAAAAAACAATCAACTGATGGCAGCTGTATGTAGTCCATTTTCACACTGCTGACAAAGACATATCCGGCCAGGCGTGGTGGCTCATGTCTGTAATCTCAGCATTTTGGGAGGCCAAGGTGGGCGGATCACCTGAGGTTGGGAGTTCAAGACCAGCCTGACCAACATGGAGAAACCCTGTCTCTACTAAAAATACAAAATTAGCTGGGCATGGTGGCGCATGCCTGTAATCCCAGCTACCCAGGAGGCTGAGTCAGGAGAATCACTTGAATCCCGGAGGCAGAGGTTGCGGTGAGCCGAGATCACGCCATTGCACTCCAGCCTCGGCAACAAGAGTGAAACTGCGTCTCAAAAAACAACAACAAAAAAAAGACAAGACATACCCCAAAACTGGGCAATTTACAAAAGAAAAAGGTGTAATTGGACTTACAGTTCCACATGGCGGGAGTAGCCTCACAATCATGGTGGAAGTCTAGGAGTAGCAAGTCGCATCTTACATGGATGGCAGCAGGCAAAGAGAGAATGAGAAACCCTGATAAAAGCGGAAACCCCTGATAAAACCATCAGATCTCATGAGACGTATTCACTATCATGAAAACAGTATGGGGAAAACTGCCCCCATGATTCAGTTATCTCCCACTGGGTCCCTCCCACAACATGTGGGAATTGTGGGAGTACTGTTCAAGATGAGATTTTGGTGGGGACACACAGCCAAACCAGCAACTCAAGATGATCCTGGTGTGAGAATTACTGGACAAAGTCTTTAAAGCATTTAGTTTAAATATGTTCCATGAACTCAAGAAAAACACATTTGTTTTCTTCCAGGTAAATGACATGATGGAAGTATCTCAGCAATAAAATAAAAACTATAAAAGAAACAAATGGAAATTTTAGGACAGAAAAATACAGTATTGCAAAAAAAATTTATTAAATGTCTTTGAGAGGACAAAGGAGATTACATAGGAATAAAGTATATTCAAATTCAATTTGGATATAGATCAATAAAAATTATCCCATGAAAAACAGAGACAAAAAGATGGAAAAAATGAGCAGATTCTCAGGAATGAAAAGGTGTAACATGCAAGTAATTGGAGTTCCAGGTAGAGAGAATAGAGACAATAGGACAGAAAAGAATAATAGCTCCAAACTTCCCGTGTTTGGAGAAATACATGAATTTGTAGAATAAAAAATTGCGTAGTGTTACAGCTCTTTTAGAATTCCACCAGAACCCTCCCCTGGCCTCCACCCCGCGGAAGAAAATTGCAGCAAACCCAAAACAACGTAAATTCTGGGAAAACCACACCTAGCTCATCAAAATCGAAGTACAGAATACAATGGATAGAGAAAAAGTCTTGAAAGCACCAGAGGAAAACAACATATCACATACAGGGAAAAACAATTGGAATGATCTCAGATTTCTCATCAAGACCACAGGAGCTAAAAGGTAATTAACGTCTTCAGAGTATTGAGAGGAAGAAAACTATCAATGCAGTATTCTGTATCTGGGGATATTTTCTTCAGTAACGAAGTGGGGGTGAGGGGGAGACATTTTCAGATAAAGGTAACCCAAAAGAATTCATTGCTTCAGGCCTTCCTTACAAGAAATGCTGAAAAAAGCACTTCAGAATGTAGGGCAAAGATAGCAGAAGGCAACCTGGATTTTTAGGAAAGAAGAAAGAGAATAATAATTAGTAAAAATCTCAGTGTATATGAAATACTGTATATATATATTTTTTTCTTAAATCTTTAAAATATATGGCTTTAAAGTAAAAGTTGTTTTTGTGGGACATTGAATGAATACATAATGTATATGACAGCTATAAGATAATCGAGAGAGGTAGGGCATAAACAAATTCTAGAATAATTATTTATCTTTAAAGTTAAAAAGTAGGGGGCATAAAGAGCCAGTGGATTAGAGGGGAGAGAAAACTAGTTTATCATTAGACTTCCCAGTGATGAAGCTTTATGATAAAGATTTATAATACCCTGGAAAAGAAAATGTGAACAAAACAGACTTTCAGGTATAAAAGGCATGTACAAATGTTATCGAGTTACAAGAATTTTAGGAATGTTGTTTCCATGAATTCCTCTTGAAGAAGATACTAATCTAGTTAGTATAGTGTAGTAATATATACCAGTTAGTATAGTATACATTTTCTAGTATAACCTACTAAAAAATGAGCTTCAGATGACTAACATGGCTATAGAGATATCAGTATAAGGACTGGTATTGCTCATTAAATAGTCAGTTGTAGAACTAAAGCAGAAAAAAGTTAAAAGGAGTAAGCACAGGATTAATGGCTATATGCTATGGCATGAGCATGCAATACAACTGTAAAAGTAGGTAGTGATAATTGGGAGAATTTATATAAAAATTTTTTTCAAACTGTTTTCAGTAATCAAATTAGTGGTGACAGTATAGTTATTGTTATTTTGACATTGTTGTGTTTATAACGTGAAATGAAACAATGATTATGGAGTATTCTAATTTTATCCCTTATGTTAGGTATCAGAATTCTTGGTGTAGAAGAAAGGAGATGCTGATGTAATCTGGAAGAGATCATTAAAAACCCTAATGTCGTGAATTTGAATTGAAAGTATCATTGTGGGCTGGGCGCAGTGGCTCACACCTGTAATATTAGCACTTTGGGAAGCCAAGGCGGGCAGATCACTTAAGGTCAGGAATTCGGGACCAGCCTGGCCAGCATGGTGAAACCCTGTCTCTACTACAGATACAAAAATTAGCCCAGTGTGGTGTCACACACCTGTAATCCCAGCTACTCAAGGAACTGAGGCCCAAGAATCGCTTGAACCTGGGAGGCGGAGGTTGCAGTGAGCCAAGATTGCACCACTGCACTTTATATCAGTATGAACTTCTGCAGTATTTCATACACACACCCAATACACCATACGTACAGCTCTGTGTGGTGAAAATAACTAGAAACAGTGACCAGCAAGTAGCAGTGAGCATCCCTATTGACAGATTATCATCCTCACATACTATTTCCTACTGCAGGGAAAACAGGCTACTTGGAGAAATTACTGACTCAAGATCTAGGTAGGAAGTGTACAAGATGAGCCCTGTATATCTTGTCCTGCCAAATAGCAAATAAGCTTTCAAAGACTTTTAGGTTCATGTTGGAAGGATACAGGAGTCAAATTGGAAAGATTACTAGTGGCGTAAGATGGGAAAATTTCAAACTTAATAGGGATAATAATAGAAAGAAATAGAAACTCGTCAGATGTGCCTGTATTAATGAGTTTTAATGAGTGCATAATGCACCTGTACCAGCCTCAGTGCCCTGGAGATGAACTGGAAATATGAACAGTACATGTAATGAATGATTACTTGGTAGTTTATCATATGCTGTGTTAAAGTATAGGCTACTACCCATTATCCAGTTATTTACTTTTATATATATATATTTTTTAAATTAGACTTCAAGTTTGCAGAGGCATAGACTATGACTTTTTTTCTATTGTACTCAGTGGATATATTTTATGATGTCTCTCTGGAGGTTTTCTTCATCTAGACCTGCAGCCTTGTGGTTTCAAGGGTCTGGGTGTTGGTTAATAGGTTGCTGCAACACAGCACTACCATTGTCAAGTCATATTTTAGGAACAGTTGCTGTTATATTTGGAATTTAGACCATGAATTCTATATAAGTTCCAAAAGGGGTTATATCAGTCATTATTGCATAGAATGTACACGAAAATATATTTCCTGATAATCAAATTATTTATCTAGTTATTTATTACTTTCATCTTCACTGTGTTCCATAATGGATTTAGATAATTAGAAATAAGAATGTATGCAATAAATCAATGGCAGAATATAAAAAGGAATAAAGAATTACAAAATAGAAATTATATTTTAAAATGAAGACCCTAAACCAAGAAGAAATAATGAACAGAAGTCGAGTCATATGCTTGAGGCACACCAGCTTTCTGTTGGATAGAATCTCTCCCTGAGGGCAAGCAGGTTACGTGAAACTTAGTGGAATATACGTGCTTTCCTGTCTTTGTTTTAAATCTTAAATGCTGGATTGAATAGATTCTTAGGATGGAATGTATTTTTAAAGTAATTTTTCTTTACCCTAGTCCAAAAAACTAAAACGAAACACCAGTTAACTTACTTATGGTTTTCTTCATAACTCTTTTTATCTCATGTAGTTTCATAGTCGAGATTTTTGATTACAGCTTTTATTAACCTCATCTCTTTAATGTTGATAATATTTTATATAATGTGGTTGAGTAAAGAGTACCAATATAGGAAATAGAGCAATCCTATTTTAATAGAATTTGTTGGGGGGAAATACCACATAATTCATATCTAGAGAGTTTTTCATCTGTTATCCCATAAGAATTTCATGAAGGATTGGTATGTGCTTTGCCTATACCAGAGCGCTGATTTTATCTCTTTCGGCTTAGATTTGTGGGTATGATTTGGCAGTTATCCTCTTGGAATGTGTAAAATCATTACTTTTACAATGAGATAGAAATATTTTGAGGCCTAAGGCTTACTCAAAATTTTCTTCAGTATCTTACAGGCCTGAGTTACATTTCAAAATTGGAATTTTTCATATTGCTAATGGAGGAACTATTTTTATAGTATTGTGAAACTATTAAAGAATAGGTAATGTTATATGGATGCTCCTTGACTTACAGTGGGCTATGTTCCAGTAAGCCCATCATAAAGTTGAAGAATCATAATTTGAACCATTGTAAGTTAGGGACCATCTATAGTTAAAAATATAGTTAAAAACTGTTACACTAGAGTATAGGTGAACTCAGGATGTGCACAATTAGGAATTTTAAAATATAAATATAGTTACTGTATTACAGTTCAGTTGGTATTGCAGTAACTACAAGGAATTTGGGACAACTACAAAGTTTTAGAGGAAACCTTCCTAATAGACCATTCCAAGTTCTGACACCAATTGGAAGTTCGAGGGGTTCCCAAAACCACCCCTTAGTTTTGATAATTTGCAAGACTCACAGAACTCACTGAATGCTGTTATACTTAACAGTTGTATTTTATTACATGGAATACTGATTTTATTACATGGATACCAATTTAAATCAGCCAGAGGAAGAAGTATTAATATATAGGGTAGAGTTAAAAAAAAATACCACATGTGGAGCTTACATCATTCTTTCTTGGTGGAATTAGGACAGCCCAGCATACATATATGATAGTGCTTACCGAGTATTGCCAACCAGGGAAGCCGACCTAAGCCTTTGGTTTTTATAGTTTTTTGGGATGGGCTCAATTACTTACTGCCTGAGTGACTGTCTTTAGTCTCCAGCCCTTCCCAAATGTTGGGCTGATACCTTTAGTCTCCAGTCCTTTCCAGAGGCAAAACATAGTATGACTCAAATAAATTACATGTATCATAAATTACATTGGTAGATTGTCTAGTAGCCAAAGACACTCCTATCAATCGTGCTATTCCAGGAGCCTAGAGATCATCTTCCAGTAGCTGAGGATAAAAGCCAGACCTCTCTTTGGGCAAGATTAGGTCTTCACTATACAGATAATTCCGTGGTCTTTAGGCAAGCTTTCCTATCATATTTGGACATCTTCATTTAGTGTAGTGTTCATATGGCAGATACAGCAATAGTATCAGTTTGAATGTATCTGACATTTGGAGGAGCCAATGCATGGTAATTGAATGAAACTTCTGGTCTATCCTATAAAGCCATTATATACGTTTTCATATTTTTGTACTAATTTAATTACTTGTTTCCTCCTTTTATCTGTCACTATTTGTACTTGTACAGAACTATTTAGCATAGAAGTTACTTGATAGGTAGCTAAATGTAGTTATTCCTCAGGCTGGCCATTTGATTAGATCCTGAGGAGCCTTTAACTGAATCTCCCAGTGAGTATTTCTCAGATCAGATGCTATTGACTGTACTATAGTTTTAGAAGGTTTTTCTTTTAGTGATATATTATTTATCTACATACAAGTATTTGTTAAAGAGAGTAAGTGTAAAGACATGTTAATATATAACAGGATAATGAGAAGCATAAAATAATTCTGTAGATTTGCTCAGGATGATTTTTTTTTTAGCTTAGAAAACCTTATTTTGAAATAAGTTTAGAATCACAGGAAATTGCAAAGGTAGTACAGAAAGGTCCCATGTACCTTTCACCCAGTTTCCCCCAACTGTACTATCTATCCTACTCATGATAGGACTTCTTCCTTCTGTCACAGTGGGCAGTAGTTTAATCTGCATTTTATTGCCCTGTTACTCCCCGCTTTTCTCTTCTTTTTCCCATTTGCTGAATTTGAATGTTTATTTTCGTAATTACACATAATTTGAATTTCATAGTAGTCTTTCTTTGAATTACATTTTAAATATGGTTTGTGGGTTGTTTTACTTGTTCTCCTTGTTGATTGTATCTGTATGGTTTTTGGAAAGATGCATAGAAAGATTAGGATTTGTATATCCACCATTATTTTGCAGTACCTGGAATTATATAATCATTAGTTTTTTACTCCCATAATTCTTAAATAATAGCTTCACTACCTGGTGGAAAAGATTAGTTTGAGAAAAGTTTACTGACAGAATTTTTTGAATAACTGTTTTCTCAAATGTAAGATGAACCCCAAATTAATGTTCCATAAAGAATTCTAATTTCTGATTGCAGAAAGGCTGTTTGTGACATAATTTTACCAGTGCGGACTTTCTTTTATTACTGATGTAATATTTCTTTGACAAAATTAAGAGACAATTTCAAAAAGCAGTTTCATTTTAATATAATGCAGTATGCTGTTTTTATATGAGTATATAAAAAAGGAGTAGAAAAATTAGAAAATAAAAGTATTGTTTTAGAAGAGTCCACTACCCTAACTTATATAAATGATAAAAAGGAACCAAATGGGAGATAGTAACATGATGTTGCTGGGAAGAGAAATGCCTGTCTTAAATTAGTGGTTGTCAGGGACCAATCCCCTGTGCAATATTTTGATTAGTGGTGCCTGGGTTGGGGCCAAGGTACGTGCAATTAAAATAACCCTCTATAGTTGAATTCAGTGTCCAGCCAGAGTTGAAACTATATAGATTAACTAATGTCGTATCCGCATTTCGGTCTTATGGGGGTAATATTTGTAATAATCATGCTTTTGGTACTGATGTTCTAGTGAAGTTAAAAAAAAAAAAATCACCCATAGAATGTTGCCCTTTCAATATAATCGTCGTTTTAGAATGATTTTTTTTTTCTTTTTTTTGAGACAGGGTCTTGCTCTGTCACCCAGGCTAGAGTGTAGTGGTATCATCACAGCTCACTACAGCTTTGACCTCCTGGGCACAGGTGATCCTCTGACCTCAGCCTCTTGGGTAGCTGGGACCACTAACGCAGGCGTGGACCACTATTCTTGGCTAATTTTTGTAGTTTTTGTAGAGATGAGGTTGCTCAGGCTGGTCATAAACTCCTGGACTCAAGTGATCCGCTGGCCTTGCCTCCCAAAGTTCTGGGATTATA
Organism: Pongo pygmaeus; assembly: GCF_028885625.2. NCBI lineage: Eukaryota > Metazoa > Chordata > Mammalia > Primates > Hominidae > Pongo > Pongo pygmaeus. The sequence continues at coordinate 22,353,607 of NC_072373.2, forward strand.
GGCGTGAGCCATTGTGCCCAGCATAGAATGCTTTTAAAATTTTTAAATCTATTATTTTAAGACTAAAATCATAAAACTTTTAACCCAAATCTTATTTACTTTTGTTTAGGGACAAGGAAAATTATTCATTTTAGAAACTTTAATTAGTGAACATGTTTTGACTAATATTCAAATTATGGAAAACTTGAATAATGTTTTTACAGTAATAGGTATTTTATCTCTTCCAGACATTTCTCAGTTTTCATGAATTATCAAAGTTGAAAATAATGTTTTACCTGAACTTTCCTTTCACTCCTTTTATTGACAATTCTTGGTATCTGGTTGTCTGGCTGCCATGTTATTTGCAAGATGTCACTGACTCAGAGTGGTTTTGAATGCCAGATGTTATTTTGCTGCTGCTTCCAGAAAATGGAATTTGTTGGGCTACTGTTCCACTTACCAATTTCTGTGTAACACATTATGTTCTCCAGAAGCAGGCACTGAGACAGAATGTGTCATGCAGGGTATTTATTAGGGGTTAACACCTGTAGAAGGGAATTGGAGAAAGCAGGTTTGGGTGGAGGAGAAGTCAGATTACACTGAGGCCAAAGCTTCAGTCAGCCCTACTAGGAGTTCTGAAGCGTCTGTGGTCACCTGAGTTGTTGCTAGTTTAGTAGAAATGACATGGTCTTTCTTATTTCCTTATCAGTCGTTCAATGCATATGAAGTTCTCCAGGAAACACAGGCAGTTGTTTAAAGAGGCTGTCTGTAACTTTGAAGGAACCTGGCAATGGGGAGCTATCTGTTGACATCTGGGGCAAAGCCCATCATTGAGGGAGAAGATAGTACATCTCTGTCCACCATACACCCTGAAACACTATAGTGACTAATATAAAACAACAACATTTTTTTTTTTTTTTTTTTTTTTGCTCATGAGTCTGAAATTTGGGCAGGACTAGGCAGCACCTAATTGTATCTTCTCTATGCAGCATGAGTTGCAGTAGCTCACCTGTGGTTGGAAGAATCACTGTCAAAATGGCTCACACACATAGCTAGCCAGTTGGTGCTGCCCATCAGTTGGGGAGTTCAGCCAGAGCTGTGGGCATGGGGTTTTTGTTCTTCCCACGTGGGCTACTTGACTTTCTTAACAACATGATAAGTATGTTCCAAGAGCAAGTGTCTGTAGAGAACAAAGCAGAATTGCATGACATTTTAATGACCTAGCCTTGGAAGTCATAGCCAGCCTAAGTTCTATCATACTGTATTGATTGAGACAGTCACAAGAGTCCGTCCAGGTTCAAGCTGAAGGGACAATCTTCTTGATGGGTGAGTGGCAAGGTTCTAGATGAAAATGTGGAGTGAGAGATATTATTGAGGCCATGTTTGAAAAATATAGTTTTCTATATTCATAAAACTTAAAAGTTCAGGGTGCCTTAATTAGAAATAGGGTTGGCTGCATCTTTTAGAAAATTCAAATTAATAATGGTCCAAATGTATGAGGAGGGCTAGTGACTGAATGAAGTCCTTCTGGGCTAAGGCCCTCACAGAAGCAACTAAAAATCTGAGCATAGCACAAAGACCATTATCCTAAAGGCACTAAAGAGTGAACAGAAGCAGGGAGAACCTGATTGGGAATACATCCTCAAAGAAGATGGAGGTATATGAAATGACGTCTCATGTTTTGCAGCTCTCAGCCTGGGGCTGGGTGAAAATGGCATGGTGTACATTGTGGCATGGGAGAAGATAGCAAGAAGATAAGTGGAAGAACTCAGGTCTCTATGGCCTGTGAAAGCTGAATTTGGGGAAACTATGTTTGTTAGAGAGGGGATCCAAAATCTGTCTACTGACAGCTCGCATGACCCCTGAGTGATAGCTTCACTCAGAGCTGCCCAGCTAAAGACGAAAGATAAGAAACTTCTTACCAAGAAACAGTTTGCAGTTTAAATGTGTTTAATCAGCTGATTAAAAAAAGAAAGAAAAAAATGCTAACTGGAGAAAAATTAAAGAATCCAGAGTTTCAGAAATTTAACATTTATTATGTTCAGGGAACATTCAGAATTACCCAATGTATAAAGAAAAAGGAGTATGTAACTCCTTTACAAGAGAAAAGAGTATCCCTGAAATGACCCAGATGTAGAAATTATTAATAGCAGACTAGGATTTTTCAGTGGCTGTTACAACTGTTCTCAGTAAAGGAAAATAAAATGTGTTCACAATATATGAAAAGATAGGAAATCTCAGCACAGAACTAGAAACAAATAAAAAAATCAAATGGAAATTCTAGAAATGAAAAATACAAAATCTGAAATGAAAATTTTCACTGCAAAAAATTAACAGCCTAGTGGAGATGACAAAGTAAAGACTTGAAGTTAAATAAGCCAGAAGTTATTGAAGGTAATGAACAGAGAGGAAAAGATTAAAATAATAGTAGTCCAAGGACCTGTTAGAAAATATCACAAGGTTTTATGTACATGTACTTTGAGATCAAGAAGGAGAGGAAAGAGAATGGGCCAGAAAAAATACCTGAAGAAATAATGGCCTCAAATTTGATGAAAGATATAATTTTATGTATTTGAGATGCTCAAGAAACACCAGGGGGCCGGGTGCAGTGGCTCATGCCTGTAATCCTAGCACTTTGGGAGGCCGAGGCGGGTGGATCACGAGGTCAGGAGATCGAGACCATCCTGGCTAACACGGTGAAACCCCTTCTCTACTAAAAACACACAAAAAATTAGCCGGACGTGGTGGCAGGCGCCTGTAGTCCAAGCTACTCGGGAGGCTGAGGCAGGAGAATGCCGTGAACCCGGGAGGCGGAGCTTGCAGCGAGCAGAGATGGCACCATTGCACTCCAGCCTGGGCGACAGAGCGAGACTCTGCCTCAAAAAAAAAAAAAAAGAAACACCAGGGAAGATAAATATGAAAAAGGCCATGTCAAGGTTCATTATAGTGAAACTATTGAAATCCAAAGACAGCAAATTTTGGAAGCAGCAAGGAAAAAATGCCAAATTACATTTGGGGGAACTACAATTCCATTAAGAGATGAATTCTCATTAGAAAATAAGGAAGCTAAAAGAGAGACTTAACCAAGAATTCTGTATATCCAGTGAAAATATCCTTCAAAAATAAATGTGATATGATATTTTTAAGTAAAAGAAGAACAAAAAGAACAAGAGGCCAGGGGTGATGGCTTAATCCTATAATCCCTGCACTTTGGGACACCGAGGCAGGTGGATCACTTGAGGTCAGGAGTTTGAGACCAGCCTGACTAACATGGTGAAACCCTGCCTCTCCTAAAAATACAAAATTAGCCAGGCTTAGTGGCGGGCACCTGTAATCCCAGCTACGCAGGAGGCTGAGGCAGGAGCATTGCTTGAACCCAGGAGGTGGGGGTTTCAGTGAGCCAAGATCATGCCACTGCACTCGAGCCTGGGTGACAGAGTGAGACTCTGTCTTAAAAAAAAAAAAGAACAAAAGAATTTATTGCCAGAAGACCTGCACTGTAAGACATACTAAAGGAAGTTCTTTAGGCTGCAGGGAAATGATACTACATGAAAGCTTGGATCTGCAGAAAGGAATCCAAGGCACTTAAAATTGTAAATGTCTAGATATACATACTAGACTACAAATTTTTTATTTAGCATTGCTTGAACCCAGGAGGTGGGGGTTTCAGTGAGCCAAGATCATGCCACTGCACTCGAGCCTGGGTGACAGAGTGAGACTCCGTCTTAAAAAAAAAAGAACAAAAGAATTTATTGCCAGAAGACCTGCACTGTAAGACATACTAAAGGAAGTTCTTTAGGCTGCAGGGAAATGATACTACATGAAAGCTTGGATCTGCAGAAAGGAATCCAAGGCACTTAAAATTGTAAATGTCTAGATATACATACTAGACTACAAATTTTTTATTCTTACTAATTTCTTCACAAACCATATGACTGCTTAAAGCAAAAATTATAACATTGTCTTGAACTCATCAGAGATTTGAGGTCATAGGGCAACCAGCTAACCTGAAATCTGAGAAATGACAGGTACCTCCAAGGAAAAGATCATTGAGGTACAAAGGAGAGCAGAGAGCTGCATATTAAGAAAGGGCAGCATTAGGGGAATGGAAATTATGCTTCTGGGAAAAGAGGAACCAGGAAAGGAAACAGAAGCATTAATTTTAGTTGGGATAAAAAATAGAGAAGAAAGTGGTATAGTTGGGAGAATAACCAGCAGTGTCAGATGTCATAGAGAAGTCATTACAGGATTCAAACTAAAAAGATGCTATTGGATTTGGCAGTGAAAAGGTCATTTGTCATCTTAAAGAGTATTTTCTGCATAATGAGTAGGGAAATGGAAAGCCAAAAAAAAAAAACTTTTGGACAACTTCTTTTCAGCACTCAAATTCCTTTTAAGAATTTATCATACATTTCAGTGGTAATGTAAGGACAAGCACTTGCATTTTCTTGGAGCAGGTATAATCATAGATAACTTTATACTTATGACCTTCATTATTTAAAAAGATTTTACCAAATATGGAATGCAAAACATTTTCTAGGAGGCCTCTAGTTTTTATTCTTATGTAGTATTGTAAGATGCCAAAATCTTAGCTCAGTGATCAAATTGTTTGTACAGAGAATAGGTAGATGTTTGTCTACCTACTTTTCTTTGATCGTACTTCTTCAAGATGTTAGAACCTTTTGGGTTTGTGGGTACTGTCAATTAAGTGTAACCTTCTTTCTATTCAGGTGACACTAGAGAGCTCTTGCTATTCCTCCTCTCTTGAGCCCCCCTCCCCCAAGTTTGAATGAAGTATCTATGCTTGTTTTACTACCTATTGAGAACATCCTTATGAAGTAATTAAGAGCCTTCTTTACTCAGTTGATAGATGTTGGTCAGCAGAGGCATTGAGGCACCCCCACTCTCGCCGCTAGTGAGCACTAATGGGAATTGGAATGTGTGGCTTCTCTTCACTTTGTTTACACTTTAGAGTACAAAGAGAACCAGGGTGGTCCTTGTATAATTTCGGCCTAGTTCACATCATACTTTGCCCCAAACATTTTTCTTATGACTACTATACATTTAGATTTAAATGAAAATAATAGGTAAGTCTGAAGGAAAAAGGAAACCACAGAAGGCCAAGCTATAGTCTTGGTCAAATGTTTTCTTTTGCTCGAGGTGATAAAGTATGTGAATTTATGTAAGTGTTACACCTTACTTTCACCTGGTAATTTAGTGAAATATTCAGTCCAGCTAGATGGAAAAGCCATTTTCTCTTTTACCCTATGAATCCTTTAAATTCTGCCTCATACCAGCATTATCTATTATATTGCCTCACCCCCAAAACAAAAATAAAACTTAAATATTTTCAGACACAACAGATGACTAGGGAGAATAAATGGCCCATCCTCCTGAGGCCTCATTATTTCGAAGGTTAGGAGAGTTTCCATCTGCCTAAATAGTGACCATTTTAAGAACAGAGAGACTTCTGCCATGGAATAAAATGAGTTAGGATGTGGAGTGAGTCAGTAGGCTACATACTGTATTAAATGTATAATTGTACTCATTGTTGGATAAACAGAGACCAATTAATATTGTCATTTTAACATCATGGTGCTTATCTGTGATATTGATAACCATTAACTGTTTGGACTAAAATATATTGCTGACTGCAGATGATCTTAGTGGCTTAGTGAAAACATTTTCATATTCTTTGATAAAATGATTCAGACATTTACATATGTATTTTTGGTTTTTAATTAATTTTAAACAAACAATACTTAATACAGTAAAGAAAAATCTAATACAAAAAAGGTTATATTGAAAAGTAGTCTCTCCAGCATACCTCTTATGCCTGCTCCCTAGTGGCAGCTATATTCAATTCTGTTTTTTAAAAGTTATTTAACCCCATATCTCTAATGTCCTGATATGTTGATGTTTCTAGATTTGTGAATTTTGGACAGTTTGTAAAGACTTCTATTGACTGCCTTCTATGCTAGTGGAGGATTTAGCTGTTTGTATTCCTCTTTCTACTTTTCCTCCCTGCATTCTCTCACTATACTTTTATCACTATTTTTGCTCTTCTTGGTAGATAATGGTTGCATTTTTGAGACTTTGTAAATATTGTTTATTGCTGAGCCAAGAAATATACTATAATTTTTTCCTTTCTTATATAACTATTTTTCCTATAATTAATAATAGGCTCAAATTTGTTTACAGTTGTCAATACTCTTAAAATTTCCTTTTATATGTACCAAATGCCTAACAGTACATTTTCAAGTATTCCAGTACATCAAATCATGTATCAAGTCAATTTAGTTCCTTTCTGCCAACCTTGTAGGCAGTTATAATTCAGCTTCCTTGGCTCTGCATTATTTATCATATGTATGTTCTCCATCTTTGAAAATTGTGCTGACACCCATCATCTTCTATTGTCTTTTCTTACATTCATTTGTGGGTTTCTCCCTTTTAATTCTTGTATTGTCATTTTACTGTAGTTCTGGAGGGAGCAGAGATAAACATGTTTACTCCCATAAATATTTTTGGGGTGATAAGGGAATAAGAAGAAGGATTTCTGTTTTCTACTTTTATGTACTCCTATAGTGCATAGTATTGCATTTAATTCAGTGCTGTTGCATGTTGTAAATGTTTAGTTAATGCTTATTGAATGTTTTACTTTGTCAGTTGTTACATTCTTATCCCAACCCTCACTCTACCCCCAGCATGCTTATGGGATCCTGAAATTTTATTTCCTAAAACCTTTCTCTCAGCTGCTAATATATAACATAAGATTATTTATACAAGAAGACTGTGTATTGATTTGGAAGAAAATGGTAAGTGATAAGAGTAATGTTGAGCCCTTTGCATTTTAGTGATTTATTGAGAGTTTACTGAATATTTTGAAACTAGGATCTGGTTTCCAGAGTCTGAACTTTTAAAAATTTAATTAGGGGGCGGTGTTTGTGTGTGTGTGTGTGTGTGTGTGTGTGTGTGTGCGCGTGCGCTCATGCGCACACACTTGAAAAGAGATAGGAGTCTTGCTCTCACCTAGGCTGAAGTGCAGTGGCATGATCATGGCTCACAACAGCTTTGAACTCCTGGGCTCAAGTGATCCTTCCACCTCAGCCTCCTGAGTAGCCTCCTGAGTAGCTGGGACCACAGGCATGCGCCACCATGCCTAAGTTTTAATATTTTTTTTTTTATAGAGACAGAGTCTCACTATGTTGCCTATAGATGAGATGTGTAAGTTCTCTGTGGAAAATAATTCATAACTGAAGAATATAAAAGAAGACTTATAGGTTTAGTGTATATACAGATGGGAAGTGTCATATTGCAAAGATGTTAGTTCTCTTCAGATTAATCTATAAAATCATGATTCCCATAAAAATTTCAATGTGTATTATAGAACATATTAAGCTAATTCCAGCATTGATCTAGAAGAGTAATGGCAATTAAAAAATATGCTCTACCGATAGGAAGCTCATTATTTTATAATTAGGACATTGTGGTATTGGTGCAGGTAGAGGCATATTGATAGGGTGGCCATTCATCTTGGCTTGTGTGGAAGAGTTCCAATTTATGCCTGTTATCCTGGCAATTATTAATAGGCTCCCTTTCACTGTAAAGATTGTCAACTGAAAAAAAATATAGAGAGTAATACAGTAGTATTTTTGCTCTTCTTGAGAGTCCTGAAACAAACCCACCAAATTTATGACCTATGTGGGATATTAGATAATAGTGGTGAAAGGATATTCAGTAAATGGTGCTGGGGTAGAAAGAAATGTAACTGCCCTTTATCTCACACTACACACAAAAATTAATCCCCAGTAGATTTAAAAACTAGAAAAGTATAACTTTAAAACTTACACAAGAGAAAATTAGGACACCATCCTTATGATGTCTGGGAAGACAAATCATAGTATAAATTATAAGACTACATTAGTATTTTTTATATATATTTTTTTTACAAATAAGAAGGACATTAAAAACAATGGAAAAACAAGCCCACATGCAGGGAGAAGAGATTTGTAACACATAATAAAGAACTAAGTTTGAGTAAATAGAATCCCTGAAGATTAAACAAAAAACAGTACACACACAATTTTTAAAATGGCAAGGGATATTAACAGGCATTTTATAGAAGACGAATGTAAAATGACCAATGATACCAATGATAATATGAAAAAGATTCTCAACTGTATTTGTAATCATGCTAGCAAAGTTGAAGATGTCCATATCTTTCATCTCAGAAATTTCACTTCTACATCTATAGTCTGGAGAAGCATTCAAATATGAGTACTAGAAGACATTTATTAAAATATTCATCTCAGCATTCTGTGTTTTAACAAAATAAAAATGGGAAACAGTCGAAATTCCGTTATCAGGAGAATTGATAAGTTTTGATATGTATATAATTAAAATTAAATTAATGAATTAAAACAATATGTCCCAAAATAGATGTTTTAGAAACATATATATACGCATGTATATGTTTAGAAACATACATATATACACATGCATATGTTTAGAAACATATATATAACATGCATATGTTTAGAAACATATATATACACATGCATATGTTTAGAAACATATATACACATGTATATGTTTAGAAACATATATACACACACACACACACACATATATATATATATTTTTTTTTTTTTTTTCTTTTGGAGACAGTTTCTCATTCCATCACCCAGGCTGGAGTGTAGTGACACAGTCACGGCTCACTGCAGCCTTGACCTCCCAGGCTCAGGTGATCTTCTCACTTCAGCCTCCCAAATAGCTGGGACCGCAAGCATGTGCCATCTTGCCCAGCTCATTTTTCATTTTTATTTCTTGTAGAGAAGGGGTCTCACTGTGTTGCACAGGCTGTTATTAAACTCCTGGGCTCAAGTAATCCTCCCTCCTCGGCCTCCTTTGGCCTCCCAAAGTGCTGGGATTATAGGCATGAACTATCACACCCAGCTGATGAAGCATAATATTTGAATAAATGAAGTTGCAAAAGGCAATGCACAGTTTGGTGTCATTTATAAAGACATTTTAAAAAGTACATAGTTTTGTGATGTTGTATATAGGCATAATAGTATAAAATATGCATGGATACAGTAAACACCAAATTTAGGATAGTGGCTGTGTCTGGGTAGTAGAGGGAGAGGATGAGATCACGAATGGTAATAGAATACTTATGTTTTTCAGTACTATCTGTAATGTCTTGTTAATTTTTAGTATTTTCTATTTTATTAATTTATATAGTATGAATAAAATATATTCACATAATATGCTTTATGTATATGTATATATTTTATACTTACTGTCATAAAATAAGCAAAGATATTATTGATGCATATAAATCCTGTCTTTGCAGTTCCTTTAATCTCCTTTACAATCTAAGAAGTATTATACCAGTAGAAGTAATTCGTAGTGACTGTATAGCTTAATTTTTAAGATAAAGAATAAAATATTTTTTCCTTATCTAAAAATGGTCTTAGTAATTGCTAAGCTTCCTTCCAGAACTAAACTGTACTTCTTTGATGTTTCCCCTACAGCAGAAGATCTTTTTTGACAGGTTAGAGTACAGTCAAATGTTGAGGATTATAAAGCTAATTCCCTATACAGATTGTTGTTTTCAATCACCCTGTCTCTCTTTAGCAACCATCTATCATCTACAATAGGGGTTTGAAAACTTTTTCTATAAACAGCCAGAGAGTAAATATGTTAGGCTTTGTAGGCCATGTGGTCTGTGTCACAACTACTCACTTTGCCATTGTAGTGTGAAAGCAGACATAGGCAATACCTAAATGAATGGGCATGGCTGTGTTTCAATAAAACTTTATTTATAAAAACAGGCAGCAAACTAGATTTGGCCGTGGGCCATAATTTACTAACTTGTGATATACAACACACTCAGAGAAATTGCTTCAGTAATCAAAGTAATACTGTTATAATATTTTAACCTTATTATGGGTGGTAAAACTGAGGCATAGAGATCTTAAATGGCATTATTCAGGTTAAAGTAGCCCTCCCATATTCCTGTAATTTATATGGCAATATAGTTTTTTTAAAAAATATATAGGTTCTCCAGAGAGACCTCTAAAAGTAGAGAGTGAGTTGGATGGGTATAATTTCTTAGTTATTCACAGTTACAACCTTTAATATGATTAGAAACTTAATATTGTTAAGTCCCTGAGACTCTTCTTTACAGAACCATTTTATATATGATTATTTTTCTAAGGTTTGCATTCACATGCAAAAACAAATACAAAAGCTGGTATATGATATAGTTTAGATTTGGATATCTTACACACCACTGACTTAACATCCAAAGACAGTGAAAGCTTTAAATAATATAGACAATCTATTAGGCAGTTGTTTTAGTTCTTCTGTAAAATCAACTTTATGAAGCAATTTCTTTGTGTTGTCATGACCTACAGTAATTGAGACTTTATCTATCTGCAGTTATCTTAAGGTCTAGAAAGTATATTTTTCCCTGTCCAGTTTCATGGGCTAGAGGATAGTATTTTTTGTGGTTATCAGGTAATGTTGACTCTTCTGTATGCAGAAAGTAGGTCTACCGTAGTCACATTGGAATCTGTGTAAATCGAAAGATAGTAAGATTAATTTAACCAGAATGAAAATTACCACACTACTTTTTAACTCTAGAAGAATACTGAAATTACATGTGTTTGAGAAAGTTTTCATATGAATCAGAACCAGGCTTTGAATTAATAAAGTAATTAAATAGATATTCTTAGAATACTACTTTTAAAATAAGTTGAGATTTTTTTCTGACAAAAAGAATATCTTACCAAGTAATGAATTGTTTATTTTTCCACTAAAAATTGAATTTATTTATTTTTTCAGAGACATTAAACCTGACAATATACTGATGGATATGAATGGACATATTCGGTTAGCAGATTTTGGTTCTTGTCTGAAGCTGATGGAAGATGGAACGGTAAATAAAGATAAATCCTAAATTATTTTATTCACAGACATTTCCCTTGCTATTTGTCTGATATATCTGTTTTAGAAACCATCTATTTATACTATCTACCCGTCCATCCATCCATTTGTCTATCTATGTGACCCCTCCTTCCACAAAGGCATTTGGACATATTTATTGTGGGGTTTGTCTAAAAAGTCACAAGCCATTTCAGCTGCTTATATCAATGAACTTAAGATTGATAAAATATACCCTTTATGGGTGACTTCTGTTGTACTTTAGATATTTCAAAGTTCACCGGGGGTAAAAGAACTAAGTCTCACATAGAATAAGGAAACGCAGCTTTGTCCTCACTTTTACTTTTTTGTCTTTCTTTCCTAATTGCTTAGTTATTCTAAGGGACAGTGTTCAACAAATGAATCCTTTTTTCAGAAAGTTCACAAATTGATTTAGTTTCATGTTCCCATTTGCTTAACTTTTGCTAACCCTAAACCCCTTAGTTGGTTTTTTTTTGTTTACTTAATAGCTGGGCATGGTGGTGTGCGCCTGTAGTCCCAGCTACTCAGGAGTCTGAGGTGGGAGGATCTCCTGAGCACGGGAGGCAGAGGTTGCAGCGAGCCAAGATTGCACCACTGCACTCCAGCCTGGGCAACAGTGAAGTCCTGTCTCCCACCCCCTCACTCCCCCACGGCCACCCAAAAAAAAAGGCTGGGCATGGTGGCTCACGCTTGTAATCCCAACACTTTGGGAGGCTGAGGCAAGAGGATCACTTGAGTCCAGGAGTTTGAGACCAGCTTAAGCAACATAGTGAGACTCTGTCTCTATTTTAAAGAAAAAAAATAGGTTTATATGCCACAGTTTTATTCTGTTATTTTTTTTTAACTTCATTTTTTTCTGGCCGTATAGGAGAGGTCCAAAAATATATCAGTTTAATTGACAGGAACTCTTTGGAGGACAGTTTAGTATAATACATTCCAAAAGCCATGAAAATGTCACATTACTCTAGACCAGTAATTTTAACTTTGGAAAAATTTTATTATTTTTTTTTTAGACAAAGTCTCACTCTGTTGCCTAGGCTGGAGTGCAGTGGCGCGATCTTAGCTCACTGCAACCTCCGCCTCCTAAGTTCAAGTGATTCTTCTGCCTCAGCCTCCCAAGTAGTTGGGATACAGGCAAGCACCACCACGCCTGGCTAATTTTTGTATTTTTTGTAGAGATGGGGTTTCACCATGTTGGCCAGGCTGGTCTCAAACTCCTGACCTCAGGTTATCTGCCCACCTCGGCCTCCCAAAGTGCTGGGATTACAGGCGTGAGCCACCGTGCCCAGCCAACTTTGGAAAATTTGTCCTGCAGTGATAACTTTGTTAAAAAGAGTTATGTGACCTCTGCCTCTGGCCATGATAGAAGGATTAAATTGGTACCAAATTAGCACTCCCACTGTAAGGAACTGTAAAACTGGATACAATAGTTGAAGCAACTCTTTTCCAGCAGTGGACAACAGGCAGCATAATACTATTATCCCTGACATAAATGAACTCATGAGGTATTCCTCAGATTGTGCAAAGACTGGGACAGTTCCTGACTCTGATGCAGAAAGCTAGAGTGAAAGCAGAGCTGGACTACCTGCAACAGTTGAAATATTCAGGGCTTGGCATTGGAGAGGAGGGAATTGTGCAGAGAGAGGGCACAAGATTGGGCTGTGCATTGTACCACAAGACCATATGAGGTTTGACAATAGCAGATGATAGCATTTGAAAACAGACCAGAATACTAATGATCAAGCAGATCTCCCTGGCAGGAAACAGTGCTAGGGGAAATTGAATTTTCATCCCTGGAGAGCCAGCTAACACCTTTGTATCACCTAAGACCTACTCTAAACCTGTCTAACAACCTAAGTCCAAGCCCTGATCAGATCCATAGAGTTTGGAAGTCTTCCTCCCAAGTAGAGGGGCTTATGATAAATCTTAGATTTTTGTATGAACCTACAATCACAGAGTGTATCTGTAAGCCAACTCATGGTCAAGGAGATCAGTCAGTAATTTTTTTATGTGCTTACGTAAGAATTGTTTTTCTTCATAAGAAGATAACAGAATCAATACTCTATATAACATCTTATTCACAATGACAAGGATTCAAAAAAAAATCACTGAAACAAACAAAAATGGGGATGTGGATAGTGATACAGAGTCAGATAAAAGCAGTCAGTAGAGGCCTGGCTGGCACACACGTTGGACTTGGCAGACAAAGAATTAAAGAAGTGATCATAGGTCGGGCACAGTGGCTCACGCCTGTAATCCCAGCACTTTGGGAGGCCAAGGAGGGTGGATCACCTGAGGTCAGGAGTTTGAGACCGCCTGGCCAACTCAGTGAAAGCTTGTCTATACTAAAAATACAAAATTAGCCGGGCATGGTGGCGCATGCCTGTAATCCCAGCTACTCACTCAGGAGGCTGAGGCAGGAGAATTGCTTGAACCTGGGAGGCGGAGGTTGCAGTGAGCCAAGATGGTGCCATTGCACTCCAGCCTGGGCAACAGAATGAGACTCCGTCTCAAAAAAAAAAAAAAAAAAAGTTATAAAAATATTTAAGAAAATAAAGGAAAATGTAGTCTTAAAGATTATACAAATAAGGAATTTCAGCAGGAAAATGAATCAAATGGACATTTTACAATTAGAAAGTACAGTAACTGAAATTTAAAATTCACTGGATGAGGTTAAAAGTGGACTAGAGATAGGAGAAGAGCCAGTGAACTTGAAGACAGATGAGTAGAGATGAGCCAATATGAAGAATAGAGAAAAATATTGAGACCAAATAAATAGAGGCTTAGGGATCCATATAGAAGAAGAGAGTGAGATGTGGGGAAAAAAAATGTGTAAGTAATGGCTCAACCTTCCCAAATGTGATGAAAAACTCAGATCTAAGAATTTTACCATATCTCAAACCTATAAAGAGAACCACATCTGGCCATGTCAGATGTGGTTAAAGTGCTAAAAACTAAAGATAAAAATACTTAAAAGCAGCCAGAAGGAAAGACATATTACATACAGAGGAGAAACGGTAAGGACTACTGACCTGTCATGAGAAATCCTGGAGTGACGTCTTTAAAGTACTGAAGGAAAAAAATGTGTAAACTGAGGTTTCTGTATTAAGAAAAATATCCCTCAAAAATGAGGGTGAATTAGACATTTTCAGATAAATGGAAGATGAGAAAATTAATCTCTAGCAGGCCTGAATGCTAAAGAATGTCCTCCATGTCAAACGAAATGATACTGTTTGGACATTTGGATTTATAGCATAAAAATATCATATGCAATAAATAAGTGGGTAAATAAAATGTCTATATGTCTTTCTTATTTAATTTACATAAAAGGTACCTGACTGTACCTTTTATGTGTACTGTACTGTGTAATTATTTGTAATGTGGGTTTATGACATGTAGAAGTAAAGGATATGACAATAGTCACATAAACAATGGAAGATATGTATATGGAATTATACTGCTCTAGGATAACTGTATATAGGAAGTATGAAGTGAGAAGTGGGTAGTGCCAGGTATGACATTGGAAGAGGGAGATAGCATGGTGGTGTTGCTGAATTGAGAAAACAGAGATTGAAATCAGGGAGGCTTTGGCATCTGGAATTTGGGGCCACCATTCCAGAGAGGATAGAGCTGCAGGGAAAAATAACTCCACGGAGAGAGCTAGTGATTCTCCAGTCCTGCATATTACAAGCCCGATGGACTCAAAGTTGGAGATAGAGTCCCTGTAGTCTGATGTTTGCCTCTCTAAATTCCTTTTGAATGCATCGGAATGCAAATTCCAGAATGTATGAGTAGTATTTCTGTCTCTGTGAGTTTTCTTCAATTATATTTGTTCCTGAAAGTCTGGTGTGTCCTCCCAGTCATTCATTCTGATTTTTCTGGACAATAGGATAATATTTTATGTTTTGTTTGTAGAATACTTATTGATGAACTGAAAATGGTTTTCTTGGACATAATATCATGTTGGACTTCCATTTTCAAAACCATAGGCTTGCACCTGTAATACCAGCACTTTGGGAGGCCAAGGCGGGAGGATTGCTTGAGCCCAGGAGTTTGAGACCAGCCTGAGCAACATAGCAAGACCTCATCTCTACAGAAAAATATAAAAAATTAGTTAGGCATGGTGGCATGCATCTGTAGTCCCAGTTACTCAGGAGGATGAGATGGGAGGATCGCTTGAGCTTAGGACCTGGTCAAGGCTGCAGTGACCGTGATGGTGCCATTGCATTCCAGCCTGGGTGGCAGCAAGATCCTGACTCCAAAAAAATAAATAAATAAAAAATAAAAATAAATAAAAAACTATAATGAAGAAACCTTAGTTTATTTCAGATTTTTAAATTAATTTTTAGATTTTATTATCTTATTTTTTGAGGCAGGGTCTTGCTCTGTCATCCAGGCAAGTGCAGTGGTGCTTTGAGCATTTCCTTTACTTACATATTTCCTATAACCATATTTGTGCTGCTGTCTCTTGATTATTTATTTTTAGATACTATCTCATACTATCCTACCATGGTAGATGAGGATTCAGGTCTTTTGCTCTGCTCTTGCCCAGCCAGTACACGTCCTCTCTATCCTCCCAATGTAATTATCACACAATCCCTCGTTAAATCCTGTTCGGTATTTTATTATGATGATACAAATACTCATCTTCGTGTCATACGGTTTGTTTTAATTGCATTTCTTTTCTTCAAAACCTTTTTATTCTTCCTGGTGTAAGTGACCACTTTGCTCTGCTTAATTTCCCGTGTAACTGTCACCAATTTATTCTCATACTCTCCACCATGTTGAATTTCTTAATAAAAGGAATTTAGCAGTTCCTTTTTTTCCCCATGGAGATATTCATACTGGAGTCTTGCATTCTCCTAATCTGGACTGTTTGTTCTAGAGACCTACTGCAGAGGTACTATCCTAGGACTACCTTTCATCGTCTTCATGGAATTTATGTTGTTCTCTAGTATTGGACTCTGTTTCCTGGATCCCATTTGGTGATAGCTGCCTGAAGAAGGTTCCATTGGAAGTAAATATTTCATAATCTTCCATGTCTGAAAAATGCATTCATTAGTATTGATAATTTGTCTAGACATAGTATTCTAGATTTGAAACTATTTTTCTCTTAGAATTTAGAAAGCATTATGTTGTCTTTTAACTTACAGTGTTGCTGTCAAGACATCTGATGCCATTCTGAGTCTCAGTCCTTTTATTACAGCCTTTCTCTCTATCTCTGGAAGCTTTTAGAATGTTTTATTTATTCCCAGTGTCCTGAAATGTTATGATTGTTGACTTTGTGTGGGTCATTATTTATTATCCGGACAGCTGCCTCAAATCTACGAGCCTTTCCCAAGTTTGTGACTTTCAAATTAAGTTTCAACTTACTTTTTCTCTTATATCTCGGTCAAAACCATACCAGCTGAATCAATTTACCTTAAGAAGTCAATTTCTGGTGGTGAAGTGTTTGCTATAATTCTTTTTCTTGCTCTGAAATGATCTTGGCTATTCTTGGCCCTTTATTTTTCTATGTGATTGTTAGGATTAGCACATTGGTTTATATCCATACATGTACACACATCCTTGTGTATACATGAACAATCCTTCATAAACACTGGCTTATGTATTTAAGACCTGCTTTGAAATTAGCTTAATTTTGGGGACATTCATGTCTATAACATGGAATCTTCTCATCTATGAATGTTGTGTTTCTTTTTATTGTTTCAGGTTTTCTTTCATGTCTGTTAATACAGTTCCATAATGTTCACTATTAATCCATTACCTAGATGAGTTAGATTTGCTCCTAAACGACTTGTGGATTTTTTAATGTTACCTGTATTATAAATGATACTTGTTTAAATTTGCAGTTTAATAGCTTGTTGCTCTTCTTTAGGATTAGAATTGATTTTGCATATTCATCTTGAATCTAGCAATCTTGCTAATTTTTTTATCAGTTTAAAATAGTTTATAGATTCTTTCAGATTTTTCATATAGTAAATCATGTAATCTGTAAATTATGACAAATTTTGGGTTTGTTTCTTCACAATCTTTATATGTGCTATTTTTTTCTCTTACCATGGAGTCTAATGACCTTCAGTATAATGTTAAATAGATGCAGTGATGTTGTTTCTGTAGCTTCAAATTAATTTAATGTTTGCAGTTGGCTTTTGGTATGTATCTCTTATCAAATTAAGAAATTCCTTCTCATTTCTGATTACCGGAGTTTTTTTGTTATGGTTCTGGTTGTAACTAAATTACTTTTCTGCATCCATCAAGATGATGTTAGGTTGTTTTTCCTTTAATCTGTTAATCTGATATATGACAGCTTTTCCATTGTTAAATCATTCATTCTTTGAGTAAATATGACTTTATCAAGATGTTATATTGCAGTATTTTAACACATTCTTAGTTGACTCTACTACTATTGTATATAGTATTGTTACCTGGTATTCATACATGACATTAGTCATATCTCAGACTGGAGTATAATTTTTTTTCATTAAATTGTTCTTGTCTGATTTTTAGATTTAGATCATTTTAGCCTTATAAAAGAAACAGAAGACCCATATTTTCCCCTTACCCATTTTGGCTCTAGAACAGTTTATAATACAGTTATCTGTTAACTTATATCATTGGTAGAATTTACTTTTAAATCACCTTAGCCTGGGTGAAGTTTTGTTTTCTTCAATTTTATTTTGTTTTGCAGATAGATTTTGTACTATTGATTCAAATTTTTAATGATTATAGGTCTGTTGGATTTTCTTTTTCTTCCTGAGTTTTAATATGTTACAGTCTTTTCGATGAAAATTGTCCATTTTCTCTGAGTTTTCAATTGTATTGCCATAAAGTAGTACAGACCAGCTTCTTCCTAGTTTTAACATCTCTGTTACAGTGTTGTTTTGCCCCCCTTTTCCTAGTATTGTTTATTTGTGCTTCTCTTTTCCTTCATAAGTTTTGATACAGAGCATTCTACTGTTCAATTCTAAATATTTTCCAACTTAAGTTAGAATTCTTCTGTGGGCCACTATTTAGTGATATGCCTTTTAATATCCATAGTATTATATTTATTTGTTTAGTTAGTTATTCCTGGTTTCAGTTTGCTGTAGATTGGGTCTATTTGGTATCAGATTTTTTTGGCATTTTTTGAAATTTGCTTTGTGATTTTGTAACAGGCCAGTTTTTATAAGTTCTATGTTTATTTGAAAAGAATACTTTTTTTTCCCTAACTTTTGGGTACAGATATATATGCCCATAAGATTAAAATTGTTAATTTTGTCATTCAGTTTTTTTGTGTTCTTAACCATTTTATTTATCTGATCTATTATTCATTGTTTAAAAATCCTTATGATGGTAAGTTTATTAACTTTTCTTTGGAATCATCAGTGTTTTGCACAGCTCTTTTGTAGCTTTGCTGTTATGTATATATTATTCAGAAATGACATTTCTTCCAGGGTATTTTCTTTTATATTAATAAATTTTTAAAAAATCTTACAATGATTTTGGCATTAGAATATATTTAACTGATACTACTGTAGCTACCTTAAGTTTCTTTTCTTTATCATATGCCTGATATATCCCTTTCCATCCATTTACTTTCAACTTTCCTGTGTCCTTATGTTTTAAGTGCATCCCTTTTAAACAGATTATTGCTGATGTTTTTCCCGTTTGTTCATTTTGGTTTTGTGTGTTGTCCTGTGTAACAGTTTTGTTTAATAGGTGAATTTAATCCATTTATAAATTTTGTGATTATTAATATACTTATTTCTAGTATCTTATGTGCTGTTTATCATTGGTTTTGCTTGTTTCTTTGCATGTATGCTTGAGTTTGTTTTCTTCTTTCTTGCCTTCTGTTGACTTGATCAAGTTTAGCTTTTAAATTTCTCTTTGTTGGACATTTGGGTTGGTTCCAAGTCTTTGCTATTGAGAATAGTGCTGCAATAAACATACGTGTGCATGTGTCTTTATAGCAGCATGATTTATAGTCCTTTGGGTATATACCCAGTAATGGGATGGCTGGGTTAAATGGTATTTCTAGTTCTAGATCCCTGAGGATCTACTGACTTCCACACTGACTTCCACAGTGGTTGAACTAGTTTACAGTCCCACCAACAGTGTAAAAGTGTTCCTATTTCTCCACATCCTCTCCAGCACCTGTTGTTTCCTGACTTCTTAATGATCACCATTCTAACTGGTGTGAGATGGTGTCTCAATGTGGTTTTGATTTGCATTTCTCTGATGGCCAGTGATGATGAGCATTTTTTCATGTGTTTTTTGGCTGCATAAATGTCTTCTTTTGAGAAGTGTCTGTTCATATCCTTTGCCCACTTTTTGATGGGGTTGTTTGTTTTTTTCTTGTAAATTTGTTTGAGTTCATTGTAGATTCTGGATATTAGCCCTTTGTCAGATGAGTAGGTTGCAAAAATTTTCTCCCATTTTCTAGGTTGCCTGTTCACTCTGATGCTAGTTTCTTTTGCTGTGCAGAAGCTCTTTAGTTTAATTAGATCCCATTTGTCAATTTTGGCTTTTGTTGCCATTGCTTTTGGTGTTTTAGACATGAAGTCCTTGCCCATGCCTATGTCCTGAATGGTATTGCCTAGGTTTTCTTCTAGGATTTTTATGGTTTTAGGTCTAACAACGATAGACTGGATTAAGAAAATGTGGCACATATACACCATGGAATACTATGCAGCCATAAAAAATGATGAGTTCATGTCCTTTGTAGGGACATGGATGAAACTGGAAACCGTCATTCTCAGCAAACTATCGCAAGGACAAAAAACCAAACACCGCGTGTTCTCACTCATAGGTGGGAATTGAACAATGAGAACACATGGACACAGGAAGGGGAACATCACACTCCGGGGACTGTTGTGGGGTGGGGGGAGAGGGGAGGGATAGCATTAGGAGATATACCTAATGCTAAATGACGAGTTAATGGGTGTGGCACACCAACATGGGACATGTATACATATGTAACAAACCTGCACATTGTGCACATGTACCCTAAAACTTAAAGTATAATAATAATAAAATAAAATAAAAAATAAATGAATAAATAAATAAATTTCTCTTTGTTTGGAAGTTACATATTCTAAGTATTTTAGTGTTTATCTTTACATTTTTAAACATTTATAGTTTACCTGCTGTCTAGAGTTAATCAGTTTTTCTGCCACATTCCCAATCAAAACAAGAAACTTAGATTACTTCACACTGTAATTAACTCAACGTAACACTCACAACAAAAATTAACTCAAAATGGGTCAAAGACCTAAATACAAAAACTAAAACTATGAAACTCTTTGAAAAAAAAATAGAAGGGATAACTTTGTGACATTGGATTTGTCAGTGATTTCTTGGGGATGACACAAAATTACAGGCAGCGAAAGAAAAAAATAGATAAATTGGGCAATATCTCCATTAAAACTTCTGTGCATCAAAGGGCACGACCAGAGTGAAAAGGCAACATATGGAATGGGAGAAAATATTTGCAAATCGTATGTCTAATAAGAGGTTAGTCTCTAAAATATGTAAAGAACTCCTACAAGTCAGCAACAAAGAACAAAGGACCCTGTTAAAAAATGGACAAGGTATTTATTTATTTTTATTTTATTTTATTTTAGAGACAGAGTCTTGCTCTGTCACCTAGGCTGGAGTCAGTGGTGTGATCTCGGCTCACTTCTCCTGCCTCAGTCACCTGAGTAGCTGGGATTTCAGACATGTACCACCATACCCAGCTAAGTTGTTTTTTTTTTTTTTTTTTTTTTTTTTGTAGAGACTGGGTTTTGCCCTGTTGGCCAGGTTGGTCTCAAACTCCTGACCTCAGGTGATTCACCCACCTCAGCCTCCCAAAGTGCTGGGACAAGGAACTTAAATAGACATTTCTCCAAAGAAGATATTTAAATGACCAATTAGCACATGAAAAGGTGTTCAACATCACTAATAATTAGAGAAACACAAATCAAAACCATAGGGATACACCATCTCACACTCAGCAAGATTGCTACTATCAAAAAAACAGAAAATAACAAGTGTTGTCAAGGATGTGAACAAATTAGGATCCTTGGGCACTGTTGGTGGGAATGTAAAATATGGAAAATGGTATGGGTAGCTCTTCAAAAAATAGAAAATAGAATTACCATGTGATCCAGAGTTCCTCCTCTGGGTATATACCCGAAAGAAGCGAAAGCAGGGAGTTGAACATAAATTTGTACACTCATTTTTAGAGCAGCATTGTTCACAATAGCCAAAGGGTGACAGATGAATGGATAAACAAAATGTGCTGTATACATACAATGGAATATCAATCAGTTTTAAAAAGGAAGGAAATTCTGACACGTGCTACAACATGGATGAAACCTTGCGACATTATGTTAATGAAATAAGCCAGTTACAAAAGTACAAATATTTTATGATTCCACTTATGTGAGATAACTATAGTAATCAAGTTCAAAGAAACAAAGTACAATGGTGGCTGCCAGGGTCTAGGGGAAGCGGGAGTGGGGGAATTACTGATGGGTACAGAGTTAAAATTTTCCAAGATGAAAAAGTTTTAGGGAAGGATGGTGGGGACTGGTTGCACAACAGTGTGAAGGTACTTATGCCACTGGAACTGCACACTTCTAAAAATCATTAAGATAGTAAATTTTATGGCTTTTTACCACCATTAAAAATAATAATTAAAAATTTAAAAAACTTAAGAAATTTAGAATACTTGAATCCTGTTTACACCCTCAGTAATATGTTTTTGTTTTTCCAGTGTTTTATTTCCAACTTCTTTTTTTTTTCTTTTTTTTTTTTAGGGAGGTAAAGTGGGTGGTTTTTAAAAATTTTTATTTTTCTATTTGTAAACTGACAAATTATAGTTGAATACATTTATGGGGTAAATTTATTTTTCAGCCCTCAGGTAGTTACTCCTGCCTCTTTTTCTAGTCCTTGTCCTCCTTCTTCTTCATTATGTTATCCAATTAACCACCATTTAGATGTATTAGTAAAGTTTACTAATATCTTTGTTCATAATTGCTTCTAGTATCACATTCTTCCATCTTGGTTAAATTTCTTGTTTTCCGAAGTATACCCTTTAGTGCTTGTTTAGCTGAAAGGAAATGTTAGCGATAGTTTACTTAGTCTTGTGTGAAAATGTATCATTTCTGTATCATAATTTAGGTAGGTAGGTAATATTATATTGACAATTATTTTGTCTTTTCACTTTGAAGGTACAACTTCATTTTCTTCTGACTGCAATTGTTAGTTATTAATAATTCAGCTGTTGGTCTAATTGTCATTTCTTAGTAGATAATCTCTTTTTAAAATCTCTTTGGCTTTGGTATTCTGTAGTTTAATTCCAGTGTGTATAGACATGAATCTGCTTTTATTTATCTTCTAAGTACTTTTTTTTGTTTGTTTGTTTGTTTTTGAGACAGGGTTTCACTCTTGTTGCCCAGGCTGGAGTGCAGTGATGCCATCTCTGCTCACTGCAACCTCGACTTCCCAGGCACAAGCAATCCTCCCACCTCAGCCTCCTGAGTAGCTGGGAGTACAGACATGTGCCACCATGTCCAGCTAATTTTTGTATTTTTTGTAGAGATGTGGTTTCACGATGTTGCCCAGGCTGGTCTCCAACTTCTGAGCTCAAGTGATCCACCCGCCTTAGCTTCCCAAAGTGGTGGGATTACTGGTGCGAGCCACTGCGCTCAACCTCTTCTAAGTACTTTATGCCCTTCCTGCATCCAGGAATTCAAGTCTTATATCATTCTTGAAAAAATATAAGCTTTGTCTCTTTGGATATTGCTTTCCACTATTCTCTCTTTTATCTCATTCTCTTATACTATGTTGAACTTGTCCATTCTAGGGTCTGTACGTCTTAGCCTTTCTTCCAAATTTTCCATTTTTTAAGTCTTCATATTAGATGCTAGTTAATTTCTTCAGCTCTTCTTCAGGTTTATTATTCTCGTCAACTGTATCTAATCCACTGTTTACCTATTTATTGCATTTATTTTATTTCAGTGACTATTTTCATTTCTAGGACTTCTGTTTGATTTTTATAAACTTTTGTGTTGTTGATTTTTTTAGGTCTTTAATAATTTTAAACATACTTATTTCATAGAGTGGATCTGATTGTTGTTAGGGATCTAATTGTTCTGTTTGTTGGGATTTCTGAGTTACTCAGACAGTTTCCTCATTTGGTTTATATTATTGGATTGTGAGTTAATATTCAGCGAGATTTTATGTTTAAGAATTGTATCTGCCAAATTTGAGCATGTGTCCTCCAGAGTAGATTTGAATTTGTTTCTCTTCCTAGAGGCAACTAACCTTGGGTCAGTGTTAATGCCAATTTCTTGGCTTGGGAACTTTTGGACCACAGAAGCGGTGTGCATTTGAATCCCAAATGTTGAGACTATGTGATGTAATGTTACGAATTTCTACAGGAACAATATTTTTCATTCATCACACACAAGTCAAGATAGATGAAATGTCTTGTCCTTCTCTGCTTTGTGGCAGATTTTTATAATGTACCGTTTTTCTTACAGTATACGTTTTAAGGCAAAAGGTGTGTATATAGGGCAGCCTTTGTCTTCAAACTCGCCACCTTATCTAAGCTAAGGATAGGGTCTTTTCTTTTGTTCTTACCTCATATAAGCATAAGGTATTCACTTTTGTGTACGTTAAAATTCGAGTACCTAGGAAATGAAAACCAACAATTCCCCAACCCTACTCATCTCTAATGCTTATTGTCCTGATTCTCAAGCATTTTTTGATTACTGACTTCTAAGAATTTCTCTTTGTAAAAAAGTTCTTTTATATGTTTATACAAATAATTCTTATATTTTATCTAGCTTTTTTTTTTTTTTTTGCTTTTGAGACCAAGTCTTGCTCTGTCGCCCAGGCTGGAATGCAGTGGCGCAATCTTGGCTTACTGCAAACTCCACCTCCCGGGTTCACGCCATTCTCCTGCCTCAGCATCCCGAGTAGCGGGGACTACAGGCACCCGCCACCACACCTTGCTAATTTTTTTGTGTTTTTAGTAGAGACAGGGTTTCACCATGTTAGACGGGATGTTTATCTAGCATTTTTAAGAGTTTGTAAAGGAAGGGTTTTCAAGTTATTTAATCTCAGTATTGCTAAAATGTAAGTCTATCCTAATTATTCAGAATTGGAAATGTAGTCTAGAAAATCCAAAATATTAACTGGTATTCTACTTTAGGAATGTTCATATTTTGGATAAGTTCTTCTAAAACATGTAAAGGGCCAATATTCTTTTACTTCAAAGTACCTTACAACATATATACCCAGGATTTTTCTAGTTACCTGTTTTATTTTTTCTTCTGCTTTTTTACAGAGATAGGGTCTTGCTGTGTTGCCCAGGCTAGTCTCAAACTCCTGGGCTCAAGTGATTCTCCCACATTGGCTTCCCAAAGTGCTGGGATTACAGATGTCAGCTACCATGCCTGGTTTTAATTACTTGTTTTCTAATTAAACTTAACCTGCTATAACAAGTACTCAACTTTTTTTCTCTATTGGAACTTTAGTTTTTGAAGGATATACCTCTTCTTTTATAGTTTTTTAAATTAGTAAGTAGTTTGTTGTACATTATTGACGTGTGTTTTCTTAGGTTTCTATTAAGGAGTTTAAACATAATCTCCAGGCTTCTCATAGTGTTGGCCTAAATATCAGGAGCTTTTTCCCCCCCATCTCATTGTAAAATTTTCACGGTTTCATTTTTTTTTTTTACATGTATAGGTTTGACAGGTAATTATCAATAATGAGTGTTCTAAACCAAATATTCAATTTGTTGTTAATGGGTATGATGGTTTAAATTTAATTATTCCTCTCAATGTCATCAGTTAAGTGACACTATAATAAAAGTTCTACAGTGTTATGAAATCTGGAAAACTATTAATGTGGGGATAATATACAATTTAACATATATATAAGGATTATTATTATTTTTCAGATAATGACAAAGATGTGTTTATGAGATAATAATGTTTATTGTGTATCTTCAGTAACTATTTTAAATTT